>NC_079442.1:36652486-37024986 GCF_903798145.1 Danio aesculapii | reverse complement strand
TAGGCCGCGTTCAGTATCTTTAAACAAAATCAATCAGTATTCTTGATCGATTTGTTAAGTAAAATATTCTTTGAAGAACACGTATCTCTGGAAAATATTTTAAAATAGTCATTTTAACTGACCGTTTTGATTATCAGAACAAAATTGGAAGTTTGTGACTTAACCCTTTAACTGCCTGCTCTACCAAATGGTTGACCAGGTTTTGACTGTTTTAAGTCATTTAAAGAATGACTGTTTTAAATAATGGTTTATACTACACAGCATTGTTGGTTTTATAATCCTGTTTCACTACTACACTTTATTTTGGTTTTATTGTAAAAACAACAGCAAGAAAACATGTTAAATGAGAATCTGAAATATTTTATAGCACACTTCAAAAAATAAAGATGATTTAGTGTTCAAAAATTATTTGTTTTGATTGTTTTTACATAAATTGATGTATACATTTCATATTTTCAGATTTTTCATAGTATATGTATTAATTCCGGTACTTTTGACATATCAACCAAATGCTTGATATTTTGGAAATTATGGCATGTCTTGGAAAAAAATGCATTTAGTGTGTTAACTAGCGACATTAGGAGTTAAGAAATGCAATTAATTTTTTATTTTATTTATTTTTTGGTGTTAAAGGGTTAATTTAGCACAGTTAAAAGGTTAATTTAGCAAATTACCGCCTTTTCTGATTGCCATATGTTTGGAGCGGTGAAAATGTTTGACATTGGCATATAAATGCACAAAATTATACATTTGTCATTTCCTGAGGATTAATTTTAATTAATATATGATTCAGTCTATATAAAAACATGACTCCTCAATGTAAACAAGCAAACAAACAAATTAATATATAAATAAAATTAAACGCCATCTCGTATCACTTTGTTTTCTAACCAAATATTCATTATTTGTTTGTGTATTTGTTTGAGACAATCAATTGTTCTTAAAACCCATTTAAATTTAAAATGCATGAAACATTAATTCAGTAAGAATTTTTTTTTTTTTTTTAATTTAAAAATAAAAAAGTAATAACTATAACAGTGCATTTATGAGGAGAAGAATACTCTGGCAAAAAATAAAGGTTTAATTTAAAACTAGAAAGCTCCTTGGGGAAAAAAACTAAAAAGCAAAAAAATGTTAAAAGGCAAAGCACACTCTTCTCAACGCACAAGTTCATAAATTAAATTCTAATGAAAGCAAAATCGACTGAAACTCCTGGAGATCTGTCAGGACGACTTAAACATTCCTTTTATTAGCAGCCAATAAAACTATTTCTGTTCACAGCAGCCCCTCCCGCCACTCGCACCACAAATGAGCCCCCTTTTTTCGGGCGACTCTTTAAGCCGCATAGATTCTGTTTCTCTAGCGTCTCTGAGAAAGTAAACTTTGAGTGACCCTCCAGGTTAGTTTAGTCTGGGATTTCGGCATCGCTGGGCGAGTGGATGCTGTGGGATCAGGAGCTGCTTCAAAGAAGAGATCACTTGCGTCAGGAATTCTCTTCTCTCAGCGGCATTCTTGACCCTTAAAGACTAGTCAAACATTATTGAACGCTTCCCTTTTGTTATTGAAGAATCGAGTCACCACCTGATGTTGCCAGAGGAGGATCTGTGTCACAGGAAGCCACAAAATAACTCTATTGTCCCTCGGCCGAGAGTTCGGGATCAAACCATGATGGCAGTGGAAAATCGGGTTCTTGATTGACAGCAGCTCAATATTCAAGGTCACAGATTGAGACGTCACACATTTGACAGAAGCACCCTCGAAAAAAACAAAATACGAAGTGCAAAAAATCAAGATCAGTAATAAACCTCTTAAAAATGTTGATATATATATATATATATATATATATATATATATATATATATATATATATATATATATATATATATATATATATATATATATATATATATAACATCATTACAAAATAAATTCAATATCTAGTCATCGGTATACTATAAAAACGATAGAATAGAGCCATCTATAAAGAGATGTTGGTCAGTTTCCTTACAAAAAGTTAAGTTTTTGTCTTCAGCTGTAAAAGCTCTGGAAATGCATTGACATTCATTCATTTTCTTTTCGGCTTAGTCCCTTTATTAATCTGGGGTTGTCACAACAGAATAAACCGCCAAATTATCCAGCACGTTTTTACGCAGTGGATGCCCTTCCAGCCGCAACCTATCTCTGGGAAACATACACACACACTCATTCACACTCATACACTATGGACAATTTAGCTTACCCAATTCACCTGTAACGCATGTCTTTGGACTGTGGGGAAACCGGATCACCCGGAGGAAACCCACACGAATGCAGGGAGAACATGAAATGTCCACACAGAAATGCCAACTGACCCAGCCGAGGCGACCAGCGACCTTCTTGCTGAGGAGACAGCACTACCTACTGCGCCACTGCGTCGCCTTGACATGGACATACTAAATGCTAAAAGTGTATCAAAACTCATTTCATCTGATGTTTGTTGTTCAAAATATGCTTGCTCTGCATGTTTCATGAACATTTTGAAAAGAGATGTTGTTTTAAGTCATTTTTTCATATCTGTCAGATCTGTTTATTCTAATAAACTTGGTCATCACTGTATACTGTATGTTTAAGTATGACAACAAAAAAGTTACACACTTTCAAATACTTTTATAAATTGTAAAAAAGTGTTAATAAGTGTTATTCATTGTTCTATACATGAGCATCATGGTGGTGTAATCACCTCACAGCAAGAAGGTCGCTAGTTCGAGCCTCGGCTGGGTCACTTAGCATTTCTGTGTGGAGTTTACATGTTCTCCCCGTGTTTGCGTTGGTTTCCTCCGGGTGCTCCGGTTTCCCCCACAGTACAAAGACGTGGTATAGGTGAATTAGGTAAGCTAAATAGTCCATAGTGTATGTGTGTAAATGTATGCTGGATAAGTTGGCTGTGGCGACCCCAGATTAATAAAGGGACTAAGCCGAAAAGAAAATGAATAAATAAATGAATGAATTAAATTTTTAAGTGTTATTCCTGACTATATACTATATAACTGTATATCTAATTCATTCTTCTATACATTTTGTTATTAACTTAATATAGACAAAATAATACAAATATTTAATTACTTTAAACTGCAGTTAAATTATGAACAATTATCAGTTATTATCAATAAAAATGTATTAAAATTACACTTTCATGTACTAAATATATACAGTGTATACACACACACACACACACGCACACGCACACACACGCCCCCTTTGAATTTTTTTTTGATGTCTAACAGAGCAAGGACATTTTCAGTGTGTCTGATAATATTTTTTCTTCTTGAGAAAGTTTTGTTTGTTTTATTTTGGCTAGAATAAAAGCACTAACTAAACTAACTTTTTAACCTTTAAACTATATATTTTTATAGTTTTATAGTCTACAGAACAAACCATCATACAATAGTTGCCTAATTACCCTATCTTGCCTAGTTAACCTAATTAACCTAGTTAAGCCTTTAAATAGCCCTTTAAGCTGTATAGAAGTTTCTTGAAAAATATCTAGTAAAATATTATTTACTGTCATCATGGAAAACATAAAATAAATCAGTTACTAGAAATGAGTTATTAAAACTATTATGTTTAGAAATGTGTTGAAAAAATCTCTCCGTTAAACAGAAACTGGGAAAAAAAGAAACAGGGGGTTAATAATTCAATGGGGCTAATAATTCTGATTTCAACAGTATATATATATATATAATATTTAGCAATATTTTACATTAATTTAAATGTATTATCTTTCTATTTCTAAAGATGTTCAGTGACTAAAATGTTATTTTAATAGATAAATCCGTTTTAATAAATTGGTTTTGTTCAAATGCGAAATGGAACTTACACATTTATTCTGAGCACTATAAGTGTATATACAGTGCTCAGCATATATGAGCACACCCCCACAAATCTCTCATTTCAATTAATATTTTCTATAGGATGCTTTACAATATTATTTGTGCATATACATTAGTTTAGTCAGTACTGAAGCCAAATCTGGAGCTTATCTAACAAACTTCCAATAATGGTTCAAAAATTAGTAGCCCAAATTTATGTTAGGGAAAAATATGACACAAACATTTCAAATAGCAAAAATCAAGAGAAACTAAAAATATATACAATTTTGCTGAAATTGTGTTGTTTGTAATTTATTTACAATGCAATGCAATATTTTGCATAATTTTAAACATACTATCTTTCCATTTCTAAAAATGTTCTGTGACTAAAATATTATTTTAATAAATATATTTGTTTAATAGCAGATCAAATGCACCAATATATTACCTATATTCACTGAGAAATGGATAAAAATATTCATTTTCAAAATGGAGTGTATATATATATATCCTATTTTGAAAACAATTTTTATAAAAACATAATGTCATACATATCAGCTTTTTTTAATAATACTTAGAATATAAAGGCTAATTAAAAACTACTGGACAAAACAAAAGGAACTACACAAAATAGAATGAAAAGAGCATTATGCCCTCTGACTCAAACAGAAGGACTACTGTTTTCATTGTGGGGAAAAATTGGGCTCTTCTCATGTAGCTAAAAACACACCTGTCAAAAGAACGCCAATAATCGAGTATAGGCAAGCCGGATCAAGCTAAAAGAAATAGCAGTTCACCATTTAAATGACCACATTTCCGACCTGCACTTATTCCTCTGTGTGTGTCAGCACAAAGCCCATGTCTGCGTGCATTAACCAATCATTCAGTCATTGAAACAGTAATATCACACGCACACAGAGCCTGCATAACCAACATTACTCCCTCAGGCTGGATTTACCAGTCGGTCACACCTGATCGAGCATGATGAAAACTCAAGAAAATGAGAAAAGCTTACCTTTCAGTGCTTACTCTTTCTTGAAAGCACGAGTACAAGAGAGAAGACGAGGCCAAGCTTTATGTGATTACTACCTGAAACACATTCAAGCCCAGTTTACGTAAAATTTACTCATATTTCACAACCTTAAAGCAAGACACTGTAGGTGAAAAGAGTAGAATTATAGTAAAAACTAGTTATTCACTATACATCACCAGTTCATTGATTACAATAACAAGTATTTATTTAACAAATTCCTAAAAATGTACTAATGACATATTAGATTCACAGTTTTTCACAGGGGGGATTTTCCATATTTCAGAAATTACTATTAAGAACTAAAATAATATACACTCAACGGCCACTTTATTAGGTACACCTGTCCATCTGCTCGTTAATGCAAATTTCTAATCAGCCAATCACATGGCAGCAACTCAATGCATTTAGGCATGCAGACATGGTCAAGACAATCTGCTGCAGTTCAAAGTGAGCATCAGAATGGGGAAGAAAGGTGATTTCAGTGACTTTGAACGTGGCAGTTGCTGGTGCCAGACGGGCTGGTCTGAGTGTTTCAGAAACTGCTGATCTACTGGGATTTACATGCATGACCATCTCTAGGGTTTACGGAGATTCTGTTCTGTGGGTGCAAGAACCACAGATGATGTGGTCTTGTTGATGCCAGAGGTCAGAGAAGAATGGCCAGACTGGTTCCAGCTGACAGAAAGGCAACAGTAACTCAAATAGCCACTTGTTACAACCGAGGTATGCAGAAGAGCATCTCTGAATGCACAACATGTCCAAATTTAAGGCGGATGGGCTACAGCAGCAGAAGACCACACCGGGTGCCACTCCTGTCAGCTAAGAACAGGAAACTGAGGCTACAATTCGCACAGGCTCACCAAAATTGGACAATAGACGATTGGAAAAACGTTGCCTGGTCTGATGAGTCTCGATTTCTGCTGCGACATTTGGATGGTAGGGTCAGAATTTGGCATCAAAAACATGAAAGCATTGATCCATCCTGCCCTGTGTGAAGGTTTCAGGCTGGTGGTGGTGGTGTAATGGTGTGGGGTTTATTTCCATGGCGCACTTTGCCACAGCCTACCCGAGTACTGTTGATGACCATGTCCATCCCTTTATGACCACAGTGTACCCATCTTCTGATGGCTACTTCCAGCAGGATAACGCGCCATATCATAAAGCGCGAATCATCTCAGACTGGTTTCTTGAACATGACAATGAGTTCACTGTACTCAAATGGCCTTCACAGTCACCAGAACTCAATCCAATAAAGCACCGTTGCGATGAGGTGGAATGGGAGATTAGCATCATGGATGTGCAGTCGATAAATCTGCAGCAACTGCGTGTTGCTGTCATGGCAATATGGAGCAAAATCTCTGAGGAATATTTCCAGTACCTTGTTGAATCTATGCCACGAAGGATTAGGGCTGTTCTGAAGGCAAAAGGGGGTCCAACTCAATAATAGTAAGCTGTACCTAATAAAGTGGCCGGTGAGTATATTTTAACAATGTATTTTTTGGACAACTGTGCATGAAGATATTCCAATGTAAAAACATTCAGAATACGGATATGGATAAAACAAAAAGCAATAAAACAGTATACTCAGTGTTCTACTGAAATGGAGATTTATGGCTCAGTGCAGCGCAAAAATAACTGATTTCATAATTAAAAGTTAATCACAATTTGCATTTAAAGAAATATGTACTGTAATTTAAATCTAAAATGAGATTTTAAAAAATGGATAAAACTGTGCTTGTTAGTTTACTTTCCAGAACAAAACCCATTTTAGCCCAAAACCTTAAAACTGACAGGAGAATGCAGACAAAAACACTTAATGTTTTGTTCAGTGTCTCACCTTAAATGAGCAAGAAGGCAAATAGAAATTTTGTGAATGTTCATTTTGGAGGCTGACAAAAACACAGGAGCTGATTTCAGAGAATTATGTTACCCGAGCGAGGCTGAAGAGAGCTGTAATTTCACTGGTTGTTGTCACTCTGAATAAAGCTGCTTTCTCTCCTTTGTCTAAAATGAATACTGAACTCAATGACCAGAACAAGACAGTGTTTGAGTTAGTTTAAGTTCACTCTCAGCAAACAGGGTGTGTGTGAGAGAGAGCGAATGATTCAGGGCTCATCATCTGCAGTGGAAGTACGACTGGATGCACACATTAAACGTTTAGATTCCTTGCGTGCGAACGGCAGGGCAACACCAATGAAACAGCCTGCAGGTGAGAATCCCTCAATCCAGTTTAAAAAAAGGTCACCATGCAGGAACTCAACTTCACATCAACCGCATTCGAGAGATATTTTTAAGATGATCACTTCATTTGTTTCCCATACATTCGACAAAATGAAACATTTTTTTAAAGGGTTATATGTCATCATGTGGCTTCAAATGCATAAGAAATTTAAAGGGGTCACGAATTGAGATCTCAACATTAACTCAAGCTTTTGATATACAAGTCATTGTACTAATATAATACACTGTAAGTTTCAGAGCTGAAAATATCCTTGTTACTAAAATAACAGCTCTTATTGACACCAGATTCTGGCAGATTCTAAAATGTTCCCATCTATGACATCATAGGTACGTTAAACTCCGCCTCCTCAGAAGAACATTAATAAATGATTCTGTTGCTCCACCCACTGATTCACGCAGGGGATGGTCAAACAAGCCACAGATGCATTCAGTTACTCATGTGAAGATAAGGGGAAGTCGAATACTAGTTTACTATGCAGAACTGTTATCCAATCATATGACCGCCCAGAAAATAGGTGCATTCTCTGAGACGGGGAGAAAATAGCTCATTACTTATTGATTTTGATGTTTTTGAGAGAAATATCCACACAAACATCATAGGTGGACCACGGATAACAGAATAAAACTGTTTAAAAAGTCAGATAATGGCCCCTTTCAGATATTTTTAATAAAACTCAAGAACTTTCTGTTTGTATATTTGTTCACTCAGAACTCGCTTAATAAAACAGAAATCCTTAAGAATCAAGCAGTTCAATCAAAGTCTTCCAAAGAGACACAATAATGACTTTTTTGTTTAATGAACAGAATTCATTTGGGCTTTTATTCATACTTAAACATCAATTAGGAGATGAAGCACACTTGTTTGACGCATATGAAGAATCTTCATTAGTGTTTGCTGAAGCTGAAACATGTACAGTTGAAGTCAGAATTATTAGCCCCCCGTTTATTTTTTTCCCCTAAATTCTCTTTAACAGAGAGAAGATTTTTTTTTCAACACATTTCTAAACATAATAGTTTTAATTATTAATTTCTACTAATTTATTTTATATTTGCCATGATGACAGTAAATTATATTTTAATAGATATTTTTCAAGACACTTTTATACAGCCTAAAGTGACATTTAAAGGCTTAACTAAATTAATTAAGTTAACTAGGCAGGTTAGTGTAATTAGGCAAGTTATTGTATAACAATGACTTGTTCTGTTGACTATCGAAAAAATAAAACTTAACGGAGCTAATAATTTTGACCTTAAAATTGTTTTTAAAAATTAAAAACTGCTTTTATTCTAGCAGAAATAAACCAAATAAGATTTTCTCCAGAAGAAAAAAATATTATCAGACATACTGTGAAAATTTTCTTGCTCCTTTAAATATTTGGGAAATATATATTTTTTTAAATTCAAAGCGGGGGCTAATAATTCTGACTTCAACTGTAAGATTAAACCTCACTGGTTCTCACAGATCAGGCAGGAATGCTTAATCTTTTGTGTTTGCTAAATAATGTTTATTTATAATTGTACATTTTATGTCTTCAGAAGTCTTGGATTAAACCACTTGACTTATTTTTTTGGTCTCTTTTCACACTTTTAGTATGTCAGCAAGTTTTTGGGTAAAACAATTTAATAAAAATGCTGCTAACACTTTTTAAGAATCCTGTAATTATAATACATTATTTTAATGCATCACTTTTAATGTTACAATGCATGCATAATGCCTCAAACAACACTATATTGTATTTTCTCATCAATTTTAAAGGAATAGTTTACACAAAAATGTTTATTTAATATTTACTCACTCTCAGGTGGTTCCAAATCATCTGTTGCACACTAAATTAGATATTTTGAAGAAAGCAGAAAACCTGTAACCATTGACTTCCCTAGTAGGAAAAACAAATACTATGTAAGTCAATGGTTGCAGGTTTCTGACTTTCTTTAAAATATCTTGTTCTTTGTTTAACAGAAGAAAGAATGTAAAACAGGTTTAGAACAAGTAAAGTGTATGTATTTATCATCTAGTTTTTTAATTTTAATATCTTGGCATAGTTTTCTTAAAATCTAAATGGTATCGTATTACATCTTACAGTCTATTTTTACTGCTTAGAGACAAAAACAAAGCTGAAAAGATTTATATAATAATAATATAATAATAAATTGTATAAATTACATTTATATAAATATAATAATACCATAATACTGTAATATGTCACACCATACTAAAAATAATATCCGGTAAGTATACAGAATATCTCACAATGCTAAACTGTTACCAAATTGTGCAGCAATTTAGCATTGTGACATACTCATTATATAGGCAATTGCTTATTTGTTTGCATATTGGCAGTTTATTAGTACTTACCAATGTCTTGGCCTACATGGACATATATCCCATACCTTAACCTAAAAGCTACAACAACTATATTAATAATTGCATTAAGAATAATTATTTAATCTTGTAAATGGTATGATTATATAATCACATATTATAAGGTTATTTATAAGGTCTTATGCATGCATTTTTTTGCATTAAAGGGTGTAGTTCTCCCAAAAAAAAAGCAATTCTATTATTAATTACTCACCCACATGCTGTTTTAAAAACCAGAGACCTTCAAATTAAGACATTTTAGATTATACCTGAGAGACCCTTGATCCTCCATAGACAGCAATAGTCCTGACTCATTAGAGTCCTACAAGGAACCAAAACAGTATCAAAACAGGCCCTGTGTCTTCAAAATGTTATAATATGAAGAGAATACTTTGGTGCACACATAAAATTAAAATAACTTCATTCAACAGTTTCTTCTCCTCAGGGACAATATAGGGCGCATGTCCACGAGAGCTCAGGACATAGATGTATACCCCAGATGCCTGTGTGCAACTTTCTCTTTTTGAAACAAAGCACAGGCCCATAATGAGGTAATACATCTGCGGCATGACTGAGCAAAACGTGCATAAAAAGCACGTTGCTCATGTGAATATGCACCCTATACTGACACTAAGGAGAAGAAAATCCTCATAAATGTCTGTTATTAGGATGTTTTTTGGTCTTTTTTTTTAAGTTTGAATGAGTCTAGACCAGTGGTCCCCAACCCTCAGGCCGTGGACCGGTACACAAGAAATCATTAATTATTTCAGTTTTATTTATTATCTGAGTCTAAATGATCTTTTATTTAGAAAAATGACCATATTCTCTCAGTTATATCTCAGTCACCTGAGCGCTTAAATTTAACCTGCAAGCTAGCAAAATGAGTAAGAAACAGCCATCTTTGTAAAGTTTCTTTGTGAAGAGGAAACAAACTGCCAAGGAATGAATCTGCAACCCATTAGTCAACAAATCAAGTGAATCCAGGATGTCTGGATGTCAGGATGTTCACATTTCGCACCTTTTCCACGTGCAAGTTAGTTATTTACAATGGAGGCTCCCATATTGGAAGTGACGCATGCAAGCTACACACTCACGCCTTCCAGGCACACCAAGTTGAAAACTTTTCAATGCCGCGAGCGCACCGAGTCACGTGACAAAAACTGACAAATCAGCTTCATACTTTTGTATATAACATACACATTTTGGTAGACTAATTATCTCAGACAAACACAGAACACCCAAACACTGCAGCGCTTTTTAAATTTTCTTCATAAATAAAACTTGTATCAGAGTTGCCATGATGTTTTGTCAGCTTGTCATCCTCTAAGAAAACGGTGGTTGCCTTGCAATCTACGTATACCCAACACCACCGCCCTGCCCCTGAGCCTTGGTAAAATTGTCAAGCCTTGATTGGTCCACCGTGATAAAAAGGTTGGGTTAGACCATTGGTCTAGACCATCGCAGTCAATGGAGGATGAGAAAGCTCTAATGTTTCATTTATGATATGATGAATGAAGGTCTCAGGGGTTTGGAACAACATGAGTAATAATTAATTAAAAATATCTTTGGGTGAACTAACATTTTAATAAAGCAATATACACACAAGTTTTTACAGAAGTGTTACCAAAACATCTTCATTTTTGTCCTGAATATAAAGAAAAATCTTATGTGTTTGGAATGAAAGTCTGAATTAAATTTCATTTTAGACTTTTTTTTTTTTTAAACTTTTAACCAACAAAAGTGACCAGTAAATCTCAGCAGGGATGCTTAAAAACCCCACGGTTTCCCCAAACTTTCCATCCAGCGTCTTCAGTGTAAATGAAGCCAAAAGTTAAATAATCCAGTGTCTCCGCACATGTGGTGTAGAATTCAGACAGCGGCTCAAAGTGATCATTGAATATTCTTTCATTGAGTCCTTTCTCGATACATGACCAATCATGTGAACGCCACTAGTAACATTCTCATGCACAATGACAAAAAAAAGCCACAAGCTCAATTGCTGAATTACAGTGTTCACCAGATGTGGTTCACATGAGCAGTGTAGATTTCTGCAGTTTTCCCAGGGTGTAATTTCCTCATTGAATCAACATTTTTCAAATAATTGGTAACAAACCTGCCGGCAGTAATTGAAAAACAATTACAAAATGGATGGTTGTTAAAAGAACAGTTCAAGCAAAAAAAATGACAATGTTGCCATTTTCTTACCCACACATCATTCCAGAACCTGTATGACTTTCTTTTGTAGAACACAAAATGTTTTTTCACATAACGAATTAGTCACAATTAATAGACAATTTTAAGTAAAATCAGACAATTCATTGGAAATATGAGCAATAACTGGACCCATTGATCTATAAATCAAACAGTTATTTCTCAGCATGAAAACTAACGTCTGTATCTCACTGAAAGTTAACCTACGTCTTCAAAAAAATGATAATATAATGCATCATACAAACTACCTTATTGATGTTTCCTATGTGGTTTTCAGATTGTCAATAATTTCATATACTGTTTGTGCGAAAAAAGTCATACTGCTTAGGAACGACATTTGAGGTTTAATACACAGAATCCTTTCAATTTACCTTGGAAGTCATGTATTAAAGCGCAGGGCTTCGATGCGAAGAGGCTTTGATGATGTCGCGATGATGCGGTCTCCCTCACATGAATGCAAAAAATAAATTTAGAGTGGCAAGACACATGCATGTTCATATATTCTTTATATAATGTATATCAACCTAAATCTAATACAGCATCAAACTTAAAAAGGGGAGAGAAAAAAGGAGAAAAATAAACATAAGCAATTGATATTAAAACCAAGGATCATCAATTTGGGTATGAGAAAGAAGCCGGGGATTGTGGGCTGTCCAGGGCCTCTGAAAACCATGGGGAAAAGGAAAATGGTCCAGCGTTCTCCAGGAAATGTCTCTTTGTTTGATTTTATTTATTTGTTTTTTTATTTTTTATTCATACTTTTTTTTGTCTCATTTCAACACAAAACACGTCTAAAAAGCAGCCGTAGTGAGAAGTCTTTGTCTGTGCGGCTGGCTTTTTTAGACTTCCACACTTTTTCTTGCTTTAGTTTTTTTCTTTTAGTTTTTTCGGTTACTTTACGTTTTGGGTGGAGAAAGAACATTACACTGCAGTTATGTGAAGAGGGTGAACGTTTATCCGTGTGCTTGTGAAGGCCTCCGTGTGCATAAAATGTACACTCAGCATTCATATACAACGCACCGTGTGTGAACGTGTGTAAAGGCTTGTGTGTGCATGTGTGTGTGTGTGTGTGCGTGTGTGTGTGTGTGTGTGTGTGTGTATGTGTATGTGTATGTGTGTCTGGTCAATGTGGACATCATGCTAAAAGTCCTTTGCTTATTCTTCTTGTTCACTCCAAGACATCTCGGATCGATCCTTACTCTTTGGCCTCCAGGAACAGGGTCTCCTGAGGGAAGAGTTTAGCCTCCACCAGATTCCATGCCGGGTCTAGCTGTGTTATCTGGGTAGAGACAAAGAAAAAATAAGAGAAATCTGAGATGTTTTTCCAATGCTGTGCAATTAATCGAAATCGAATTGCAATTTGAAATGTTGCGATTGTACTAAATAACCTGTGAATTGATCATTGCTGTGATGCATGAAAAGAGAAATACAACTTGTAATAAGAAAAAAGAACCGCTACAAAAATTTACTTTCTGCACATAAAAGCAGAAATTCGGACCTAACCACAGGACACGGTCAGGGTATATTTGGCAGCTCCATCAAGGATTGCATGCTGAATGTGCTGTTATAGCCTGGAAGGCAAATGTTTTCAGGGCTTCGAGAAAATCGCTTTGTTACTTTCCTCCCATGTTACTTTCGTCCCCGTTCTCCCCTACTTATAAAATACATATTCCGCAGGATCTTATTCTACATCCCTAATCCTATACCTAATATTTAAACCTAATAATAACTGTTAATAAGCAGCAAACCTTAATAACTGTTAATAAGCAGCAATTTAGAAGTTCAATGAGGCAAAAGTCATAGTTAATAGTGGGAATTGCACCTTAAAATAAAGTGTTACCAATGTTTTTACTACTTTAAGAGTCTCATATTCTTACTAAGGCAGCATTTATTAGATCATACCATAAACGTAAAATAGAAATATTGTACAGTAATACATTTAGAATAGTTATTTTCTACTCTTATTATTTTAAATCTTTTTTCATGTTATGTAAAAGATGGACTTTTTAGCAACCATTACCACTTCTGTCAGACACTATTTTAATATGTTGCTCATTCATCATGGTCACCATCACTAATTATTACCAAAGACACAAGATGTGTCACTCGTATAGTTTTGAATGGGGAAAAGTGTAACGGTCAATGTGGTAATGAAGCCCCGCCTACTAGTACAGGAGCCAATCATCGATCACTGTAGGCTGACACTTCTCCGGAAGGAAAGCTCGGACCAGATGTGTTTTTACAACAGTTTAGTGGTTAACAAACACACTAGACTCTCCGCGAATACTTGCTCCACAGACATAAGAAATGTATCCAAATAAAGCTTCAAATACGTGCTTTTAAATGTAGTAAGTGCACTTGAAAACAAAAGTTTTTTGGTTTTGTAATCTGTATGAAAAGAACATGAAGTACGGTCCGTCCTGTCAAATGAATATCAAATGACAGCAATTACTCAAACGCCCACAAACTAGTAAACAAAGAATTGCTGTAATTTCTGGGGGAGTTTTGCCATCAAGACCAAGTTGTGAATTACTTCAGAAGAGCAGCGCGTTCGGATGATAATGTGTAGAATGGCCATAAATGATGTTGGTGTCGTGATCCATTTCCTTTTGAGTATGCATGCGCATTAGCTTGGGCAACCTAAAAATATGCTGATTTTGTTTGATTCTATTGGTTAAAAACTAAACTTATGAGACAGTTGTTGTTTCGTTTCATTGTTGATTCCAAATATGTAATGTAACTGTAAGCTTGGCAAAGTTTTGGAGAATATGATGTTTTCCCATTGAGACAGAATGCCCGAGCATACTGCCCGAGAGGTGTTTCAAAGATGACCGGCAAGTGAAATTACTTGCCTTACAAGGTCTTTGTTATCACTTAAAATATTTATTACTATCCATTTTAAAATTGTGTGCCTAATATTTTTTGGACAAGGTGGGAAAAGGGAACTGTCAAATTAAGACTTATTTCAATGGCCAAGCAAATATTTCCAAATATATTTAAAAATGTAATAAACTTTAAGAATGCTTATAATTAATCATTATTCAGTTTAACTGGAGTAAGACATCGAATCTAAAAAGCAAATTAAAGACATGTTTAAATGGTCGAACTATTTAAAAAGTGCTTATTTTAATGGAAGCCTCTTACAACAACCACTTGTGGTGTATGGGGGCTAAAACGGTCTGTTCCTCTTCAACTATGCGACGTGTGGGGTCTGATCTCATTGGTTAACATCGTAATGCGATAACGTCCCCGTGTGAGGTACGTGTCCAGTTTCCTTTTGAGAATGAGTAGCTGTTTTTTTATATCGCAAATGGACTGACCCAAACCAAACACAATAGCGATGGGCTGAGAACTCAGAAATAACCTCCATTTCATTATCCAAAAAACGCTGCAATCTCTAACCGCGCTTTTAACACCATTTGTGACGATTGTAACCATCCTCTGCATCTCAGTTGGGGGATTTTCCCAGACTATGCAGAGGGACGAGTGCTTATGATCCTGTGCTGGGAGAGAACAGGGGATGATGTCTGCATTGTAGTGAGCTAATAGTGAAGTGTTCTCCTGTTACACGAGGCCTCTGTTCACACCTGGGTGTCCGAACACTGCATGGGCCACAGCGCCCAGGACAGGGGCTTAACTGCAGCCTGTTGACGGCGCTCTGATTAAGGCCTTTTCTTTGCACTGAAGACCCCTCTGGATCTGCGTGCTGGTAATTAAAACACAGAGCTGAAAGCAGCTGGACTGGAAGGTCACAGGGTCATAGAAAAGCACTATAGCAGACTTTATAGTGTCATATATTTGAAAAGCTTTGCTGAATATGACAAAACACAAAACAGATTATGTAGCACACATGGAAAAGAAAAACTGTGCATTTGGTTTAGTTTCTTGATTCATTCCTGTCCAGATTATTATATATATATATATATATATATATATATATATATATATATATATATATATATATATATATATATATATATATATATATATATATATATATATATATATATTTATATATATATAATATTTTTTTACAAAGATTTTATTCCTATTGAAAATTTCTGATGAAGGTCAGTTTGGTCTGCATGGGAAGACACCAAATAGTGTTGTTTTAACCTATACACGTGTGTGCAGATTAATTTAAATCTAGTTCAATATATTTTCACTTTAACAAATCAATGTCAATTCTTAAAGGTGCCATATAATGAAACTCTGCATATACCTGGGCATAGCTGAACAATAAGAAGTTCAGTACATGGAAATTACATGATGTGAGCCTCAAACACCATTGTTTCATCATTCTCACTTGAATCCCATGAGTGTAAAGATGAAAAACAGGTAAATTGGAACAAAACACAGTGGCACCCCAAAGAGGCATAAGTTCTGTTTAAAGTATATTTTGTTAGTTTAGTGTGTAAATTGTGAAATTTGCCACATATGTTTGTAATGAAGCAACAAACATATGATTGAGTATAAGATTTAATCTACACTTATGCATTGTGTCATATCACTCAGCTCTTCCTGTAATTTGTCTTGACTGAAGAGACCCAAATATGCTTTATTAAAGGTTTAAGACACCCTTGAGTATTTTATTTTAAATGTTAACAGACTTGTGTGTGTTAAGCATCAATTAGACAACATTACCACCTGTTAGCTTGAATTGTGGGGAAAACTGGATAATTTTGAGCTTTTGTCAGCTAATTTCATCTTCCGAGTTTAAAATAATTTTTGGGGCGGGATCAAAATCAGTGACGTAGCGCAAATCTGCTAAGTGAAGTGATGACGCGTCGGTTACTCATTATTTTTCATAGCTGAGTTTTCTTATCCTATGAGAAGACCCTGCTTCTTAATTATTTATGAGAGCATGGTGCTTTCCGAACACAAGGCAGACCTGCCAAGCTGTGAGACCCAATGACTGGGTGAGACCACATCTGCGCATGGCAAGCAATATTTAGCCATTCATGAAGGGTCGTAATGATATACGTTTGTTTCCATTATTCATGGGGTTTGTTGCATGTTTTCCCTGCGATGCTGTCAGGGCCGATACAGCAAAGCTGTTGGTTTGCAGCAAGCATTTTTGTCGGGAGGACTGTACAAGAATTGGAGGATAGCAGACTGTATTTTATCAGTTGAGTTCACTACTATTCTGCACTGACATGAGCTGCGAAGCATCAGAACAGAGCTCATTAATATTTATGACCATTCCAAATATGGTCAAAACTGAGTTTTCCACTGAGAAACTAAGAATTCTAGGGGTAATTCCGTTAGTTATACATTTGCATATAAATATATATTTTTAGCACTTACCTAAGCTACATATTGGCACATACCTGTGATAGACATGACTGTGTCGATATCAGAGAACAATTTAACATTAAATTAAAAGTACACTATGACACCTTTAAATTCAAAGATGAAACTTTGATTCTATGGTGTTTCAGCTGATGTGTGAATAACACATTACTTAGTGGACACATTGATGGGTTTTTCTCTAGGATAGAAAGCATTTGCGTTGAGAACTTCTGATACCTATCGATACACATACAGTTGAAGACAAAATTATTGGCCATTGTTTTGAAATATTTACCATGTGCTTTTAAACAGAAAGAATACTTTCAACATTTTTTTACATAAAAACAAATGACTAATAATTAAGTTCCTTTGTCTCTGCCATGACAGTTAATAATATTGTACTAGTTTTTTTTTTTGCAAGATGCTAGTGTTCAGTTTAAATTGCAATTTAAAGGCTTAACTAGGGTAATTAAGTTAACTAGGCACGCTAGGTTAATTAGGTAAGTCATTGGACAACATACGTTTGATCTGTGGTCAACCAAAAAACTCATCCTTAGTAGTTTTCATTTAATTTCGTTTTTCATTCCAGCCAAGCTAAAAGAAATAAGACTTTCTACAGAAGAAAAATGTAATAGGAAATACTTGCTCTTTAAAGCATTAGAAAATTCACAGAAGGGCTAATAATTTTGTCTTCAACTATATATGCGGTCAATAAATTCTAGGCGTTATTAAAAAATTTTGATTAATAACACAATACGAATAATTCTTAAGTCTAAAAATCAAATTTTCACTTAAACCCCTAAATATTTTGAGGTAAAAGTCACAATGGGTCACACCTGACATGAAGAACTGTGCCAACAGCCTGTAAGTTCCAAGTGAAAACATATTATCGGGCAGGTTTGGGATCTCAAAGGGGGGTGTTACAGACATCACACCCACTTCAGCACATTAGCCGTGTTGCCCCAAACCTCATTTTAGCGTGTGACTTATGCCTCTTGTTTTTCAATCTGACCCGAGGGCACAGGAGGGGGTGAGCGTTGAAAAAACACGTTGCTCCCACCAGGATGCCTTCCCCTTCTATTCATACGAGTACTTAAGAGAAACCTTAAATGGAAATGAACCCGAAAACCTGCTATAACACCACAGCATCAGGTAGAAGCAAATGAGGTTGTGGGGAGGCGCAGATGTGAGCGCGTGTTTGTGTTGATGACTGTTCTCTTTTAAAGGGGAATGAGAGAAACAAGGTGGCACTCCAATGGCAGGAGACAGATGCCATGGCTGATTGTTTACATTGTTATCCAATTAACAGACCATAAGAGGAGAAGCATCTGTCAACAAACAAAGCTGTTGTTTTCCTCCACTCTCCTTGTCTTTCGCTCTTTTTCTTCATCTCACTCCCTCCCTCTTTTCTCAGCACTTGTTAGTTTCTCCAGAAACCGTCTGTTTTGGTCCTCCCGAATTAAATTAGACCTCTACGTGTGACACTGGAGCTTTCCGACAAACAAATTCACAGAGAGTCATGAAATTAAAGAACGATTAAAAAGCCTTGTGAGTGACAACCGGAGCTGCTTTCTTTCCAACGGGGGGTACGTTAAGACCAAATGAATTCAAACGTGATGAACAATACGTTCTCAGGCGGCCAAAATAAACAGAGGAAGAAAAGAGATCATTTGAAGGGTGTGGAGACTCATATCACAGTAATCCTGAAGAGGTTTATTAAAGAGAGAAGTGGCCGTGTGATGGAGGAGAGGTCCGGCCGCCTGTTTTCTTTGGGCCTTGATGATGTTGATGGCAGGTAATCCTGTTAAACCTTTAACACACTCATCTTCAACGGCCCCACACAGTCACCAAACAAACACAGGACAGCCACCCAGATGACCAGAGGAAAAGGGGCACGAGAGACAATTTTGCTCTTCAGAACAAGAGTGCTACTTCACTCATGAACCCTATGAAATCCACTAAACAAAACCAATGCAAAATAGCTCATGAGCAAGTAAAAGTGTCCAAATAAAAAAGGTAAATGTACATACTGTTCAAAAGTTTGAGGTCAGGATTATTTTTTTAATTAAATTTTTTATTTAAAAATATAATACTGTAACTTACAATATCTGAAAGCTTACAATACGATTTAAGTATAATAAATAAAATATAAATATTAAATAAAAACAGCAGAGTAAAGAACATTGTAAGGGTGGTCTTGCATGGTTACATATAATACTTTTATAAATTTTATATACAACAATTGTTTTACAATTAGGGCTGCACGATAAAATTGAAAAAACATCACAATCTGGATTCGACCCAACACACAATCTTAATACTGCTTTTCTACAATTGAGCCAATTATATTTTCAAGGTCAGGAGAGAAGCATACAGGCGGTCGCACAAGTCTTTACATTTTATGTACGTTGCTCAGCAACATGGACACCTCCACATGGTGTTAAAAGTGTCACATGCTGTATTTATAAGGTATAATTCACCCATAAATGTCATTTCTGTCTTAATGTAATGATGTATTTGCAGCAGCTAAATCACACATGAGCAGTTCTACTACTGTTTGTTTACTACCGAGAGGACGCGCGTGGCGTGCCCACCAATGATGGCTACTTCAGTGAACAGAACTTGCATAGGCTGTGAATAACAGCTAATAAAGTTGTAAATAACGTTCAGATTGTTGCACAGAACAATACTTTGCGATCCCTGGGGGAAGTATGATTTGCATGCATGTTTTTTTTTCTCATCTTTCTTTTTTTTCTGATCTTGATTTTAGGCAAAAAAAATCATGATTCGCATTTTAGCCAGAGTCGTGCAGCCCTATTTCCAATGTTCTAAAGTGGGAGGGATTAGCATATCCCATTTACGTGCAACTGCCTTATTGGCAGCAACCTGAAATATTCACAATAAATACAGTACGTGTCCCTAGCCTCATGCTACTCAAAAAGTCCTAAGTATAGCACCAAAAATTTAAATCTTCAATATGGCCTCCAATGTCCTGTGTATATCCCTCCAAAACAGGTGTAAAATTGGACATGTCCAGAATATATGATGATGATTAGCCAATTTCGAACCACAATGTCTCCAACACCCTGTTCTCACTTTTGTGCAGGAGTTATAAAGAAACGAATAATGTTCTTCCAGGCAAATAGTCTCCATTGGTGTGAGCCTGTAGTTTGCCATTGTGATTTTCAAAGGTTATTGATTCACATGACAGCAAAACTGAATTTTGCCACATGAATCTTTGGAAAAAAAAGGTTCAATTTATTATATTTAACAGCATAAATCTTGGGCTTTAAGATTTTGAACATGATAAAAAACCTTTAACAAGAAATTTGATCTATATTTAGTTTAATCTCATATTCAAGTTTAATGAAAATAAAACTTTTGTGAAGAAGTTATAAAGAAACGAATAATGTTCTTCCAGGAAAATAGTCTCCATTGGTGTGAGCCTGTAGTTTACTATTTTGAATTACATGTTTCTAACCAATCCTCTTCTGTTATACTACTATTTACTTCTAATGTATAGTTTTCAGGATGATCTTTTAATATGTTTTAAAAGTATTTAAATCAAAAATACTGTGAAATAAGTATAACTGAATAGCTCCTTTCTATTTATAACAGTTATTGATTCACATGATGACAAAGCTGAACTTTGCCACATGAATCTTTGGAAAAAAAAGTTCAATTTATTATATAAAAATGCACAAATATTTTGCTTTAAGATTTTAAATATGATAAAAAACTAGGGATGCTCCGATCGATCAGTACTCACTGATCTGGCTGATCTCATGAACCGATCGCTAGTGTTTGTGTTAGTTTTGTGTTAGATTCAGACATGTTGTTTCCAAATTCCATTATTAGTCATTTTTCTTACCAATTTTTTGTCTGTGATGTCTATTATGTTCTGTAAAGCTACTTCTGACCATGACATGTTCACACCTAAATGGTTACAAGAGACGTGTTTATGGCATTTTATGCAACATCCTTAATTTATTCTGTTAGGTAAGGAGAGATCTCCACTTAAGTAACATACTGTGAGGGAAAACGTGCTTTATGCATAATAAAGCTTGAAGCATAAGAATCGGTACTCAATATCGGCCGATCATCATGAAACAAATTTGATTTATGTTTAGTTCAATTTGGTATTCACTATAAGTGAAAATAAAAGTCATTTTAGCTATTAAGCAGATACTGAAATCCAAGCATTAAAGGTTTTTTCTGTGTTTGCAACAACTATTTATTTTGAAGCAACCCTTTAAACAAAAACTAATTTTTTTTTTTTTACTTGGACTGTAAATGTCACTTTATGTGTTTCATTTTACCTTTCATTTCATCATTAATTTAACATTTACTGAATTACTGAACATTTAATAAGAATTGTTCTTGATATTTAGAAATTTGTTTCAAAGGCTCATTATTTTTTTTCCTTCTGAAGAATTTGTCTAATGCTAAAAAAAAACTTATTCCTGTGATGGCAAGGCTGCATTTTCAGTAGCTAACTTCAGTCTTAAAGGAATAAATACAAATAATAAATAAAAATACAAGAGAATCGTCATCTTTTTAAACAGTAGTGTACAAAACCTGATAAATTACGCTGAAAACAAACAAAAAAAATAAATCAATAACAAAAATAAACCTATAAAACATCATGCCATCTGAATAGCTTTATACAAAACGCATTAATAATAAAGAAAAATGCAGCAGACGGCAAAATTCACCAGTACTGTTAGTGTAAATATCGTGTTATCATGTGAAATTTGAGCAGCGCTTTTAGATTAAAAGGAAAAAGAACACAAAGAAAAGTAATTTGCATCACTGCCCGTGCTGTGTACATTTCTACAGCCAGACTATTTGAAAAGTCCTGAGGGGAATCAATGCGCAGTTCACCGGAAAACAAAATAAAAGAGTGTCTCAGAGCATGATTTACTGATGTCACTTGCAGCTGCCAGTTTAGTTTAATTAATTTCATTATTAGTATACTTAAGGATTAACCTGATCAATAACACAGTAAAACAACTCATTAAAATGACAATACAGAGTCTCATCGTAAAAGCAGGTGTATGTTACCAGGCAGAGGAAAAGCAAACCAACCAAAGGCATTATTATAAAATTAAGAACACACAGGTTTCAAAAAAAAGAAAAGATCTAGCTGCAGGAATCACGCAGTCAAAACATTAGTCATAAGCCGAGCGTCAGTCCTCGCTGATACTTATTTAAACCGAACATCTCCAGTCAAATAAATATTGCGGTTCATTAGCGCTAATAAAAGGAAGAGAAGAGTGAAAGAAAATAAAGAGCAGACACGCAAGATCTGGTTTTCCAAACAGAAGGGAAAAAAGAAAGAAAAAAAAATATACAGCTGAAACAACGGAGTTCTAATGAAGGCATTTAGAGTCCTCCACCATTAATTAAAAGCCAATAGCCAGGTCTGTGTTGTAGAGTGTTTATTTGGCCAATTAGGGAAGCGGTGGGAGATCATTATCTGCCTGCAGGACAGCGTTCGCGGTGTTGGAGTAAGACTCTGCTAAGGGCCGAGGGTGGAGACGGTGGGGGGGTGAAGGATGGAGGGCTACACCTCTGGGGAGAAGTCAGTTCTGGCTTTATGCTTGTCTTTAGCAGGACCACGAGACGCTGAGGGGGGTCTAAAGGCAAGAAGCCAACTTCAATGCACAGACAGGCCAGACGCTGACGTAAGAAATCACATTCAAATGGCTCTCTGAGTGTTAAAAAACCAGAGTCGTGTTATCACGCAGAAGTTTTCAACTGGTTTTGATTGAGTAATGCGATTTTGAGCTAAAAAGTACTAAAATCTTGCATGTCTGTAAACATACCATTGAAAAGCAATATACAGTTGAAGTCAAAATTATTAGCCCTCCCATGATTTTTCTTCTTTTTTTAAATATTTCCCAAATGATTTTTCATAGTGCAAGGAATTTTTCCACAGTACTTCCGATAATATTTGTTTTTGTTTTTATTTCTAGAGAAAGTTTTATTTGCTTGTATTATTTATTAGAATAAACCATTTTAGAGAGCTTTATTCTATCTCAGGCAAATTTTAGAATGGAACACAGAATACAACTCTGCAAAGAATCAACATTTAACCATATTAACAAACCCAACCCAAACTAATCCCCAACTACGACTTTAAGGTCCCGGCTTGGCTATTATTAAATACAGTTAAAGCCTCCATCTTTATATAGTGAAGAAATGTTTTTAATAAAATACAGTATATTTCTTACACATTTATTACTGTTCCATTTCTAAACAGGTTAAGAACTTGGACCATCATTTTTTATAGTATAGATTTAGTTGGTCAATTTGCTTCCAAGACATTTTTTAAAAATGCGGCCACTCTAGCCAGCTCTACTGCCCATTCTTGAAGGAAAGAGGCATCTTCTGATTTCCAGCTTCTGATTTCCAGTAAACTGGTTTGGACCCAGGATTTCACGTTTTTATCTTTTATTTCATTGTCTGTCCAACCATTAAAAGCCATTTTAAAAGGTTAATATTATGAGCAATATTTTTTCCGATTGCCTACAGAACAAACCATCGTTATACAATAATTTGTCTAATTATCACTACTTGCCTAATTAACCTAGTTAAGTCTTTAAATTGCACTTTAAGCTGAATACTAGTGTTAGGGCTGCACGATATTGGAAAAATCTGTTTTATGTTTCTGCAATAAATATTGTGATATTTGAATACAGTTTCACAAGATAGTTTGAATAGGTTTATTTGATGGTTTTCTGAAGAGTCTAACAGTATTCAGGTACAGAAATTGAATAATCACAATGCACTATGTATGTAAAAATTACTTTGTCTTGTTTCCAGTCCAAACTAGAACTAATTGAAACTGTATTGTGTACGTACAAGGTAACTAAAATTAAAGCAAAAACGTCCTTCGTTTTTGCCTTTGTAAATGTATTTAATACATACTGTACATTTTTCAGAAGTAAATCTATTTAGTTTGCGCTGCTCTGTGTTTGACCTGTTTGCCATCTCAGAGTCTGTAATCCTGATG
The DNA here is from genome assembly GCF_903798145.1 of Danio aesculapii. Taxonomy (NCBI): domain Eukaryota; kingdom Metazoa; phylum Chordata; class Actinopteri; order Cypriniformes; family Danionidae; genus Danio; species Danio aesculapii. The sequence goes on along the minus strand of NC_079442.1, from coordinate 37,000,981 downwards.
CCATTGGCCAGATCAAGCTGGGCCTCCTCCAGGCATCCTTGCTGTTGCTCCCGAAACAAAAACAACGGCTGGACATGACAGCATTAAACAGAGACTTAAAATGATTAATTTAACACATTTGTGCCTATATAGGTTTTATTTCTGTATTAGTGATTGCAAGCAAAGACAAATCTTTTTAACCGGATCTTCTAAGTGAACTGGTTGAACTAATTCAGAAAGTCGTGAATCAGTCGTTAATTCAGAAAGTCGTAACGGAATTTAAATGAGTGATTCATGCTTTAGTTGGGTTACAAAACGTAATTGTAAGAAACTTTTTTGAGATCACGGTAATGATTTAGCTGACTGAAATTATAATTGCTGACTACCAATTTTTGGCATGTTGAGACCTAACATGGAATGATTGTCACAAAAGATCTGTTTAGCGCTAAAGATCCGAACTTCCCATCATTACTGTGTATCTAACCTCAGAAGCAGCCTTGCGCACATATTATACTTAAGGCAGCTATCTTGTGGGCTGTTGTATTTGAATTTGAGGATGAGTAGATGGCAGTGGAGTGTTAGTGTGTCCTCTTATTGCATGTTTCAAAAAATACATCCTTGGTTAAGTTTTTATTATAAAATATTTATTCTGATGATTTTACAAACAAACAAATATTCTAATTTAGAAAAAAAAAAAAAAGTAAACTAACAGTGAAACTAATAAAAACTAAACCAAAAAACTAAGCTATTTAACAACATAAAAACTAATAGAAAGTAGTAATTCTACCTCTAAAAGCTAATTAAAACTGAGTCAAAACTAAATAAAAACTAAAACTAATGAAAAATCCAGAAATATTTTAACCTAGATATGGTCACTACATAGATGATTTCGTTTCATAATTTCTAGGTCTCTCAACCCACCAGCTGAAAAACACTGTTCAACACACAAATTGCATTTATTTGACACGTCCAAGAGATATCCTCACGAATAGCCAATCAGATTTTTAAAAAAAAGGAGCTTGTCAGATGACTGGTCCTCTATGTGAGTGGCGATGTGACTGTGCCACGACATTAATGAGTGTTATGAATAGAAAGGGAATCCTGAGGCTGCTTTCTAATCCTTCCTCACGCTCTCGTTCAGAAGAGTGCAGGTGCATTGGATCCGTCCATCAAAGGGAAGAAAAGAACAAACAAACTGACAAACACAAGCCTCGCAGGCCGCAAATGAAACAAAAGCCTTCAGACACTTTTCCATCTCTCTCTTTCTAAACTCCTCTGTTTAATCACTCTCTTATTGCTGGCAATTATCTTGGTTTTGGATGCGGCGAGGAGAGGAGGAGGGGGGGAGAGGAGAGAGATGAAGTTTAAACATTTGTGCAGAATTACAAATGCAATAGTGCTCATGGCCTAATCCTGTGGGAGGGATAGAGCGAGTCTGTGGCAGAGATGATTTTAATTAGAAGAGGCAGAGAGAGAGAGAAAGAGAGAGGATTAAACTCAAGCACTGTAGTCACAGTCACAAACACAGCCTGTTTTTCCTGCTTTCGCTTTCTTGCTTTTGCTGGATACACATTTCACCCGGCGCCGACGATGAAAAACACGCAACTCGATTCTCTTTACAAACAGAGACTGTGAATAAATGCGTTGCGATGTGTGAAATGGTGTTTGTTAGGTGCGAGGCTACTCAAATAGAGTGTTTAAGGCGAACCACGAGTGTTTATGTGGGCAGCAATGCATTTTCGGTGTGTGTGTGTGTTAAGTGTGTGTTTGTCGGGGGCCTTAGCGCTCGTCCCCAAAGGGTTTGGGTGACATGCTGTCTGGGCAGGCCTGCACACATCTCTTGATTAATGGAAAGCCCATTTCTGTTTCCATGCTGTTAATTAGTGAGGTCGTTAAGAGCAGCGCTTGTTATCTACCTGCTGCAGTGCACAAACACAGCACTTTACTGCACACACACACACACAGAGGAAAAAAAACTGCTGACTGTATCCGAAGTAGCCAGTGCACCTTTCTATTTGTGAAGACCGCAATTAATATTCTGTAAATTATGCATGCGCTTGTGGATAGATGTAAAATAAAATATATATAAATAAATATGAAATGCACAAGAGAAAAGGAAATACTAATTAACCAGGCATGGCTTTTAATTAATGTGCAGGTGTGTGACTATCTGTGGACTTGTACAGTACGTACACACACACACACACACACACACACACACCAAGATGAGCAACAAACTTCTGCCACACGCTGGGATTAACTAGCCAATTATACACTCTATTTTTCCTGCTGAGCTGTAACACTCACACACACTCTTTGCACACACATGCACACACAGTTATTAGTGCACCGCAGATGGACAGGAATTAAAAGATATTCACCATCAGTGGGGCTCTAGATTAATATCAGTCATGTTCCAGCATGGGGAAAGATGCCCACCGAAAATATATTGAACAGCAAGGAGGCGGGTGTGTCAGGACTCTGTGTGTGTGTGTGTGTGTGTGTTGGTGTGTGTGTACTTATAATTGCTTTCAATAGAGGGGTTATGGCCATAACCGATACTAATATTATGATGTGTTCAAGCTAACCTTCAGTCTTCAGTTAGCTAAATGTGACAACAGTCTGTTTATTTGGACATCCTATATATTTGGTGTGTGTTTGTGAGCGTGTGTGTGTGCGTGTGTATAAAGTATATAAAAGATCAATGAAAAAATCTATAAATAAGATAAATAGATAATATGATAATATTTTAATAATATTTATAAACAAATAAATCATTATTATTTAACGTAGCTTACAAAAAGACTTTCAATGCATTCATACATTATTATTCATGTTAGTATTTATTAAGAAATTATTCTGAGTTGTATTTTTAAAGGTATAAGCTTTATTTTAGAGCTTTCGATATATATATACAGTCGAAGTGAGAATTATTAGCCCCCCCTGAATTATTAGCCCCCCGTTTATTTTTTTTCCCCAATTTCTGTTTAACGGAGAGAAGATTTTTTTAACACATTTCTAAACATAATTGTTTTAATAACTCATTTCTACTAACTGAATTCTTTTATCTTTGCCATGATGACAGTAAATAATACTTGACTAGATGTTTTTAAGGTTAATCAAGTTAACTTGGCAGGTTAGTGTAATTAGGCAAGTTATTGTATAATGATGGATTGTTCTGTAGATTATCGAAAAAATATATAGCTTAAAGGGGCTAATAATTTTGACCTTAAAATGGTTTTATAAAAATTAAAAACTACTTTTATTCTAGCCAAAATAAAACAAATAAAACTTTCTCCGGAAGAAAAAATATTATCAGACATACTGTGAAAATTTCCTTGGTCTGTTAAACATCATTTGGGAAATATTTAAAAAGAAAAAAATTCAAAGGGAAGCTAATAATTCTGAAAACTGTATATAGTAAAACTTTGTGTGGATGTGTGTGTGTGAATTTATACTTAAGTACATGTAAGTATATAAAAGAGTAATAAAAATATATAAGATAATATAACTATATAATATTTTAACATTTCTAAATTATATTGTATTTTATATTTTAATATTTATAAATAAATAAATAAATAAATCATTATTATTTGATGTAATTAATAAATTTATACATTACTATTCATATTTGTATTTGTTAAGAAATTACTTAAATGAGTTGTATTTTAAGGCATAAGCTTTATTTTAGAGTTTTCAATATATACAGTAAAACTTTGAGTGCATGTATCAACTTACATTTCTGCGTGGGAAGGTGGTGAGCAATTTGAACTCGTCGGATGGGTAGCCCTTGGAGGCGACGAAGTCGAACAGGACCTGGAGTTTACAGGTGCCCAGGAACCGTCTTTCCAAAAACTCACCGCTTGGCGTCCGGATGCGCAGTTTGCTGATTGGTTCTCCACCCTCCCCTCTGGGCTCTGGTGGCAGGGCCTGCTCCAATGAGAGACGGATAGCCTACACAGGGGATGACAAAATGCAACATTATACAAAAAGATGCACCTATGTGATCTAATCACACTTTATAACAGTTGTACTTTCTATTTGGTGATCTGTCATTTCAAAATGACAGCATAATAATTGTAATAAATATAAAAAATAATCAGCATGGATTAAAAAAAAACACACAATGCAAGCTGTGCATCAAAGCTCCTAAATTTAGTTCTTCCATCACAGTTTGATCGTGCCACAAACAAGCAACACACAAATCTTTCCATTTTGCACGTCATAGAAATATCACACTGTTAAAAAAATAAATAAGCAAGTGAAAAGCGAGGGATGGGGAGGGGAAGCAGCGAGAAGTCGCATACACGTTTAAAGCAACCGAGAGCGAAAGTGAGAGGGAGAGGTGAGGGAATAGCGGCGTCTCCAGTGACACGGAGCACGACCTGATGCTCCTCTGGGCTTTTCAACTCCAGCTTGTTGTTCCTGTTGTGACACTGGGCAGCATATGCTGTGACAAAACACGCAGGCTTTATTTACACACCATAATGCAATTATATTTCATCAAAGTGTACAACAGTAGCTCATTAGCAGCAGGTGGCTTGTGCGAGCGCGTGCCGGCCCCGCTCCCTTAGGTAGGGGCCGCGTGTAAAAAGCCCTCTGGGGGCCGAACGGCGTCTCTCCCCAGCCCTGCGCAGGGTGTGTGTGTGCACATACGTGTCTGTGTGTTTCCTGGTCCCGGTGCACAAAGGGCACTAAGGAGCATCCTTTTCACTGCGCTAAACAAACAGAGAGTGTGTGCATGTGTGTAGCACCTGACGGTCGAGAATAATGACATCACCACTCCCCCTCGGCCTTTCATACGCTGTCTGGGTCACAAAAGAGTCCAAATCACAGAGCATTTCCCTTCTCTGCTTCTCTATACACTTCTGCTGATTGTTTCCCTCCAGTGGGCCCATTGTCACCACAGAGCCACCGAGGTGCTGTGGTTTGGGTGTGTGTGACAGTGCACGCGTGCTTGGATAGACTCCAGGTGGACAAGATCTTACCACCTTGTTTACACACACACAATGTCGCATGAGAAGAAATGGTACATCCATAAAGATACACGAACAAACGGGAGCAGCTGCAGAAAATAAACGTGTGTGCAAACTCTGAATCTAATCTTTCCCTTTAAGAGCAGGAGGTTAATTATGATTGTGTGTGGATCCAAACATGGTCGAGATGTCGTGAAGCTTCACAGGTGACCTCTAAGGCGCAGGAATCGGCGAGATGTCACCCCTTTCACAGCTAGGAGATTCGCGAGCAAAAGCGTGACGTTTTACAGACCAGCATGGCAAGAGAGACTGCGTAAATAACAGGAGTTTAGTGCGGGTGATTTTATCAGTATAAACGCTTGTGTGTGTATGTGTATGTGTGTGTGTACCAAGCGTGTTCTCCCTTTGGGTTCATTACAGACAGCAGGTGAACAACTTTAAACCCTGCTCTCATTAAAACACAAGGCTGCTGCTGAGTTAACAGCTCTCTCCCACACACACACACACACACACACACACACACACACACACACACACACACACACACACACACACACACACAGGACTGAAAACAGATCTGACACAATTATTTCGCTCCAGGTCGTCTTTGTGTTTACCTCTCCACAATATGTCTCATATTAAAAGCTTTGTCCGCAGCAAGCTAAAGCGAGCTATTGTAGGGTATCGTATGCATGTAGGTCTTTACTGTAGCCTACACACACCACGTCTTGACATGAATGGTAGCATGGCAATAGGAGATTGAACTAATTACATGCTTTTGTATAGCCTAAAAGTGACAAATTATCTCGTATAGCAGTTTCAGCTGAGCTGGTCCGGTTAGTATTTTCTGCTGAATAAACAAACGGTGGTGTGTGTGTGTGTGTTTTTGGTGAACAAGTATCTTAATAAAACCTTCTAAGCACACTAAACGAACAAGTACACCACCTGTAATCCATTTGAATGTTAATACAGTGGTATTGTATTCTGCTGATCAGCTGATAGGGAACGGGTATATTTGCTCACGCCTACATCTACAGGTGAGATTGGGCTTTCCGTGACACTTTTTGATGGCGTCTTTGTGAGTGTGTCAATGCTTTTTGACGTGCACCTGTCGTTTTGTACAGCTCATACACGAGGCAAAAGCGCAAACACTGCAGGGGTACGCGGGCGGATCGCAAATATGTGTGTGATTTGTGTAACAATGTCAACTGTGTGTTTGATGAGAACGGTTACGACAGGACATGAAGCTTCATGACTGTCACTGCTATTTGTCAGCTTATGAGGCATGAAATCTTATTAGAACGCTTTACGTTGAGAATAACCAGTAATGCATTAAATGTATATGAGTAAGATCGGCAGGTTTAAATGTAAGGTAATTTCTGTGTTAGTTCTTTCTGCTTCAACGGATGAGAAACAACTTTTATATAAATATTTGAGTGGTTTTGGAAAGCAATAATAGGTCTTTTGAACAAATTAACTGGGACATTAGGTAATAGGTAGAACACGATGAATGTATAATCAGTGAAATACTGCCAAGAAACAAATCTTCAATGGGCGCTACCAAGAAAATAACAAGGAAACTAGTAGATTTCTGCGAATTTTGCAAAGAAGGATCATGATTACACATCCTGTATTATGCCGCTTTTAAAAGGTGAATTATTTAAGGTCATTCTCAGATTTTCTTGGCACCAGTCTTTGAGCTTCTCATTTAAACCATGTTGTTGAAACAGTCACTAAACAGGTGAAACTCAAAGACAACTTCACCTCTCGTTCCTCCTCCTGCTCCTTCCTGATTCGCTCCTGACGCACTTGCTCCGCCTCTTCTCGCTCTTGCGCTTCTCTCTGTATAAATGGTAACATTGAAAATAACTTATCAATCAAATCAACAAGCAACATCACCTCACCAAACTAATTTATGCAATAATTCTGCATATTTCATACATTTAACTATACATCATAAAAAAAAATGATTCATTCAATTAATTAATTGAAATAAATTCGCAAAAAATAGGGCGCCAAAGAAGTCATGCTTGAAGACTAAATAACAAAAATTTAAAAAATAATATATATAATTATTATTAGGGTGGTTATTATTATTGAATGTATATTATTATACACGGTGGCTTAGTGGTTAGCACTGTCGCCTCACAGCAAGAAGGTCGCTGGTTCGAGTCCCGGCTGGGTCAGTTGTCATTTCTGTGTGGAGTTTGCATGTTCTCCCCGTTTTTGAGTGGGTTCTCCAGTTTCCCCCATTGACATGCGCTAAAGGTAAATTGAATAAACTAAATTGGCTATAGTGTATGTGTGTGAATGAGTGTGTATGGATGTTTCCTAGTACTGGGTTGCAGCTGGAAGGGCATCTGCTGTGGAAAACATATGCTGGATAAGTTGGCAGTTCATTCCACTGTGGCGACCCCTTATGAATAAGACTAAGCCAAAAGAAAATGAAGGAATAATTATTATTATTTTTAATAACATTAAATTCAAAATTTACGAACCTTTTTACGATCAGCCTCCAGAGACACACGATAAGCTTCATCCTGTTCTCTCTTGACCATTTCTCTGGCTTCACGTTCATCCTTAAAAAAAAGAAGACATGGTTAAAAAATAATCCTCAGCTTGTTTTGTCTTAAAAATTCTTAATTCCTGATGAAAACAAAGAATAACAATATTCATATTTTTTTACATGATGAAATTCAAATTCTGAGACCACATATTGAAGATTAAACATCTAAAACAAACTCAAATGAAAAACATTTTTTTAGAATCATTTAAGACATTAAGCTAATAATAATCAAATTAAATGAAGCAAAAAGAAAGTAAAAGAAGTAAAAAGAAAACTAATCACTTTTTCCAATACACCTTTATTATACTATTTTTTTTTTCAGCTTTTCTGTATTTAACAAAATGACATACAGTGAAAAAAATCTGCTCTTCCAGACTCCAGTGTATCTTCTAAATTCCATACAGGCTATATAATTGTAGATTTTATAGACTTAATGAAGCACTAAATATGTATTATTGCAATAATTACAGTAATTATTTGAAAACAGACCTGCTAAGACAGTCTGACACAGTAAAAAGGGATTAGTTGATTTAAAAAAAGTGAGCACAATTAGCAATAATAAAATGAAGTCTAGTTTACTCACTTTAAGCAACTAATCATTTTTACAGTGTTTAATAAATTAAGCAATACTATATACAATTTAACACTATTATAGGTTACATTTTAGAAAAGCAAATAGACACTGACCTCTGACAAATTTGTCAAAAATATATCATTTAAAACTAAATAATACCGGGGAACTTTTTTATTTAATTTTATTTTGACAGCACTTATACTTGTATTATTAACATCTGAATACCAGACAACAAATAAAACCATGTCTATCCAGATAAACAACTCCACTGGATGTTTGACGTATGAGATGGTTCCTCGTCATTGTCAGCAGTAATGGCCACATACTGAATCCTATTGTCTTGTCAGACACACTAACTAGGGACGACTGAAAGAGTATCTTATAGAATTGAATGTGTGGAGTTCCTCTACATACAATGGACTGGCTCTTTTATTCTTGTGAGTGAGTGTGTGTGTGTGTATGTGTGTGTGTGTGTGTGTGTGTATCCTGTTTGTTAAGACCCAGCTGCAGGTCTACCTGCTGAGACTGACGACTGTGAATAACTACTGTTGCTTTTGTGCAGTCAGGCTCGTGCGATTGTCTGTGGCCCCTTTAAAGACTAAGGGTCTTTTCTCCTGACTGGACTTTGTGTGGAAATGTGAAAGAGTTGTGACTACACAGAGCAGAGGAGAAGAAAAGCAAGGATAGAGGAGAGAATGGAGGGATGGAGCACAGAGGCTGATCAAAGCAGAGATACATCCTTAAATTGTATTCAGACGAGCTGTAAAATAAAAGTGTGTGGAAACCATGTTGTGGTATAGGAAGAGATTGTAGGATGATGTGTGTGTGTGTGTCTGTTAGTCAGAACATTGAAACAATTCAGATGAACCGGATTACAAACCACTGGATCTTTTATCACAGCGCTGTTTGTAAGAACAAATATACACTGACTTCTCCGAACACATTGTGCTTTTGAACAACTGCCTATTCTGTTGCTTGAAAAAGGGAAAAAAACATTTCCAAAAGACTTTCAAAAGCCACTGTTATAATGAAGGAGTTAGTCATGAGAGGATGTGCTTTGCTGATTTTGCCATGGATAAGGAGTGTTGTGAATACAAGATATGTCATAAATTAAATGTAAAAATTACCATGACTTACCTATAGCTTTTTATGCACTGTAAAAACAATTATTGCTGGCTTAAATAATTTTAGCTAAATCAAATAACCTTTTCTAGTGATCTCAACTTACATTAATCAAACTGACTAAGATATTACGATTTTTGTATAACTTAAAGAAACTGACTACAGCAACTTAAAAATATTTGTCTAGATTTTTTGTCATTACATTTTTTCTGTGTGTGTTACTCTGCCTTATTATAAAAGAATGTTCTGCTAAACAAAAACTGACATTTATTTCTTTAGTAAAATAAAAAAAAACTAATCGGCAAACTACAAAACAACTAAATAAAATAAAACAACAATAACAATAATAAAACACAAAACCAAACGAAAACATAAACTAAAAACAAAGCTAAACAGAGAGCCAAACTAAACCAAACAAAAACAAAATCCAACAAAAAAAATTAAGCTGCAAGCAGCAATGAAAGGGACCTCGCACCCAGGCTCACTGCGGCCCGGTGGCTTTAGCATGACACAGAACAGTGGGCAATAATAATTCAATCTGGTATATATATAAAAAAAAAAACTGAGAAAATAACCGATTTATGCCAAACTTCCTTCTGTCAGCAGGAGGCGCTATGACTGTGACTCAATATTGGCATGCAGATGTCTTAAGGAGAGGAATCTTATCAACTATGTGAATTTTCAGGCAGATCTGACATTGTGTGGTTGAGAAGTACTTCCTCCCTATTGCGAAATGCAAAATTTTGTCAATCCGCCACAGACACGTTCTTTGACGAAAACTCTAGATCTTCATAATTTAACATAACAAAGGCCTTTGGATTACACTAAAAGGATTTGGTTTTGATCTGATAATATTTCTAGCAGTTTGTAATAATGTAAAACATGCTATTTCCTGTTGCCAGCAGGTGGTGCTATAACCGTAACTGGATATTTGCATGTAAACGTGTTCAGGTCAGAACTGTTACCAAACGTATAGATTTTGGGGTAGATCAGACGATGCACATCTGAGTTAACAACTTCCTGCTTCATGGCGAAACATCAAAGTTTGTGAGGACATGCCCTTCAACGAAAAGATTAGATTTAGATGACAAAACCCAATTTTGGTGTTGATCTGATAAAATCCCCTAGGAGGAGTTTGTGAAAATACCTGGAAATGGTAAAAAACGGACTTTTCACTGCAACTTTTTTTTGTCTGTACTAGCGTGTTTGATGTGTGTGCCAATTTTCGTATGTGTGTGTGAAACGTAGCTCGAGGGCCACTTCTTCAAAAGTGCATAGGTGGCGCTGTCGAGCCATTTTGCCACACTTCCGAAACCTATAACAAACGTACATTTTCACCACTTCTGATTAGTGGTGGGCAAAGCAAGGCTTCATGAAAGACTGAAACAGTCGAAGCTTCGAAACATTTCGAAAACCCACTCTACCCAACTAGTGGTCATTTATGTATTAAACTGGAACAGCTTCGGCAAAAAAAACAAACAGTTGAGGTATTAAACCCCACCATGTAGAATTGAAGCTTAAGTGATTTTGTGGAGCGGTGAGAGTTCCTGACTAGCATGCAGAGATAATGGGTTCCAACCCAGGCTAAAGCAGCTATATATGTTAGGTTTGAAATGTTCGGTTCTTGTCCCGTGTTTTGTTTTAACATTGGTCTGACATCCGAAATAACACTTTGTGAATAAATATGTCTTGTTTTGGTCATAAAACAGGGTTGTCGCTAAATCAGACAGGGTTGCAGCTGGAATTTAACGAGAAATATTTATTTTATTAACGTCTACCACAACCCTGAAACCCAACCATCACAGTACTGTAAAAATATTAATTATTGTTATACAGTGTTACAAAATTGATGCTATATTGATGGCATATCCAAAGCTGTATCCTATCTGGACTACACCTTTAAACAGAAACATTATTAAAATACATAAAATCATTATTTCTGAGTATTTGTACAAGTCGGGATTCGACCCAAAAGCCATTTGCAGCACAGTAACAATGTGCACATGCAGGGTCTACTAGGCTATATGAGACAAGAGGTATATTCTAATGCAGATTCGCCAGGAACGCTTCTGAAATGATTGATGCTTTGAATCACTTTAATCACGTGACCAGGTGTTTCGAATCACCTTAGTCACGTGACCTGAGTGTTTCGAATCACCTTAGTCACGTGACCTGGGTGTTTCAGATCATGCTTCGGTGCAGTGTTCGAAACTCTTGCGCTTCGGGATCTCTGTCTAAATATCAGTTTCACGTCAGCCATCCCTACTTCTGATGTGTGTGCAAAGATTTGTGAGATTTCAAGCATGTTTAGACCCTCAAAATGCGATTCATTCTAGAGAAAAAGAAGAAACGGAGCAATTCCAATAGGGCCTCCCCACCACTGGTCCTCTGTCCCTTATATAAAAAACTAAAGTAACAACATAGGCATAAGCAAAACAAAACCAAGACAGAAAAAATAAAATTATTGACATTAAAAAAAAGTTTGGGTTGTGGGTGTAATGACAAATACAGTTCGTAATTTTTACATTTAACAATAATGATTAGATTTTTCAAATGATTAAGTACACCAATTTGATTATATAACTTCAATTAAACCTATCTACTTGGTCAAAATTAAAAAAAAGTCTACGAAAATTCCGCTCTACATACAGTGAGTCAGTGCTGGGACCTGTACTGAAGCTGACGGAGCAAGCGGATAACCATTTTACCCCTGACTGCACAACTCCAGGTCATGTCACTTACACACACTGGAATGCTGGTGTGATCTTGGTGGATGAGTGTGTGCTGTCTGGGTTTTTTTACTGATTCAGACAGTGTATGTATGAGGTGTATGTCTGTCCTTACAGGCGGACAGACAAACACATACAGGTCACGATGAGTCACCTGACTATACGGGGCAGTGATGACACTCACACACACAGGGATATTTCAGCTAAGGACTTTAAAGGGCAAACCTAAACTGCCTCAAATGGCAGGCCGTTAGTGGTGGCACAACAACAAATGCTTTCAAACACTCCCGATCATTTCTAAGGTGGCTCACTCATTTGTAAACAAACAAAAGGTTAACAAGGGGTTTCCAGAATCACAACCACGATTTGAAATGCACCATGGTTACAAGCAGAAGATCGAGTAACACTTTGTTTAACAAATTCAATTAAATTATTTTTATTTTTCAATACTCAAGGTTTCTGCAGGTTTCATCAATCAAATTTAAGACTTTTAAAGACCATTATGACTGAGAGTTTAGACTTATATGAAGCTAAACACTAAGGATTTTTGGTAATGGCCCGGTTGGATCAATGGAATTGGAAAAAAAACAAATGTAGTTATACATTCAATGCTGTACATTTAAATTATGGATGGAATTCATGATTGAGAATGTGTCATATGAAGAAATGTTAGCCAAAATGAATGGCAATCATAAGGAAGTTGATATAAGTGAGAATTTAATTTCTTCACTTAAAATATGAACGTATCTACCCTGCCGTGCTCTATAGTATTATCTTACGGTTTTGCTATTTTTTTCAAAATTTCTTCAGTTTCTAAACTGTGAAGAATTTGTATTTTTGTTTGGTAATATATATTATATTAACAGGAAACCAATAAATATGTAGATGTTTAATGAAAGGGTCATATAAGAGATTATTTATTACTTGGCAACCTTTTGTAACTTTTGTGCAGAATTGTGCTGAATGTACATTGTTTTTCGTTTTTTTGTGTATGTTATTTTCTTTCTTTCTTTCTTTTTTTCTTTCTTTCTTTCTTTCTTTGATGTCTTTTCTTTCTTTGATTTGATCTGACTGATGTATGAGATTTGTTTGGTTGACTACCCTTTTAGACTTTTGTTTTTCTGCTGTGTTTAAAATTTTTTTAAAAAAGGTAAGAAAAACCCTTTTATAATAAGTTTCATCTTTTGACACTGCAAACAGTGTGGTGCAATTTGTTTTTTTAAGTAAAGTAAATTTTGACTTCAGATGATTTTTCATGTGCAAGAGGTAGAGAATAATGAACACCATGTAAGGAACATGTTGATCTGAACATCTTCCTTCTTGGTGCGCTCTTATCTAGTTATCTAGAGCAGGTTATCTAGATCAGGTGTGTTAAACAAGTGTTAATCAAATGTGCAGAGCATTGGTACGCCAGGATCTAGAGATCTGCACGGGACTGAAATTTGAATCCCACTCCCGCCAGGTTTTATACTGCACCTGACCGCTCCTGCTGTATATTCAGTCTTTGTTCACCCGCTGCCCAACCCGCCCCGTTTTCTACCCACCCCGACCGTTCCTGCTAAATTTAGATCTGTTTTTTAAAATCTCACGTTAAAATTGGGCACTACCAAAAGAGAGAGATAACACAGAAGTGTAGGTTGTGCAAGGATTGTAGGCTAAATGTCAGTTTTGTTTGCCACTTTGTGATGAGAGATGAGTGCCACGTATCAGTATTATTTCTATACATGTAGCAGGTGCATATTGGGCCACGGAAGAATGTAAAATGTATAGCGATTAAATATGCCTCCCAAAAACACCCAGCTGGATGTTACAGATCTAGTCAGCCTATTCTCTCACATGCAAGTCCTATTTCTTTTTAAATTTAAAATATTACATTCACTCATTCATTTTCCTTTGGCTTAGTGCCTTATTTATCAGGGGTCACCATAGCGGAATGAACCACCAACTATTCTGGCATATATTTTAAGCAGCGGATGCCCTTTCAGCTGCAACTCAGTACTGGGAAACACCCATACACTCTCACTTTCACACACCACTTACTCACTACGGCCAAATTAGTTAATCTAATTCACCTATAGTACATGTCTATGAACTGTGGGGGAAACTGGAGCACCAACAACATGGGGAGAACAAGCAAACTCTACACAGGAACACCAACTGGCCAAGCCAGGGCAACCTTCTAGCTGTGATGTGACAGTGCTAACTAAGCAACCGTGCTGCCCGCTTTAAAAAAAAACAACATCTAATTTAAATGTAAAGGTAAATATTTTAGCCCCCTTAAGATTTTTTTTTTTTTTTGATGAGCTACAAAACAAACTATTTTTGTCCAATGACTTGCCTAATAAAACTAATAAACATAATTAAGGCTTCAAATTGCACTTAAATACTATTATCTTGCTAAATAACTAGTAAGATATTATGTACTGTCATCATGGAAAAGACAAAAAATGTGTTATTAAAATAAAAAAATCTCCACTTTATTAAAATTTAATCTTGAAAGAATGGTCATTTATAGTTTACATATAAAACTTATTTACTCAAACACAATAATAAAAAAAAATCCAATAAAACAGTTTTTTTTACTATAAATCACAAAACATGTTGTCAAATTCACCTAAATGACTCTTGCTAGACCAAAAAGCCTAAAACAGTTGTGCAGTTTGGAATCTAATTAAAAATCCAATTAATCATAAATACTTTGAGAATAAAATGAAATGTGCACTGAAAACAAACTTTAACACCATTTTAAAATACTGCTGTGAATTACTACTTTAAATTCCTCCATCAAGAACAGTTTTTCAGTGAACAGCAAATGAATAAAAAGCCTTGAAGAACCTCGCTTCGCCTCTCAGCTAAGGGCCAAATGTGTGAACTACAGAAAGTGCAAAATATCTCCTCTGCGTTTCCTCTGGCACAACATCGGCTGCCTATTTGTGTCCATTCACATCGCATTTCCTTCACAGCCAAACAGATTACAGCCATTAATTGCCACGAGGAGCAAACCGTCAAGGAGCTTCCAGCAGAAATCCATCAACGTGTCAAAATTATTCAAGCGCTCTGAACGAAGGAAGCAGAAATTGCACCGCCTAATGGATCTAATGGAACAGATACAAAATCGAAAATAACGTTTTTAACGAAAATTATTCCCGAGCCAGAAAAACAACCCACTAGAGCTAGGAGCTAAAACACATTGAGTTTAGCTGGTGGCCGTTCTCACACTGAGACAATGGCAAGAACTAATCGCAGTTGAGACATAGCATAAATATTTTCTGTTGCTTTTTGCGACTGATAATCATTTAAAGCATGTCACGCAGGGGTGCGAACAGAACAGTGAATGCTGGGACGAGGCAAGAAATGTCACAACTTATCAAATCATTGAGTGAATGTGCCTCAGGGGGACAGTAACCTGTGTTTGCTGTCTGAATATTTCCCACCACAGACACAAACATTAACACACACAGGTGAGGACAGACAACTAATTAGCAGAACTCATAGCAAGCGTGGACAGACCTGTCATGAGAATGTGGCATGTCAAAAAAAAAACATTAACAGTGTTTTTGATTAGGCAGAAAGGTAATGCTCCCTTGGAAGTCGCCCCAATATTAAGCATAACCTCCTCAATGTCTTGCCAATTGATTTAAAGGGAAAGTTCATCTAAAAATTAAAAATTCTGTCAACATTTATTCACTTTTTCCAAACCTGAGTTTCTTCAGAACACAAAGTTAGACATAGTTGAACAGAAGAAACAAACTATAAATGTATAAAACCAATTGAAGATGATCAGAAATTGTTATTTTTGGGTAAACTATCCCTTTAAAAAGGAGGATACATTTAGTTTTAACTCTTTGTTGTGCGTTTGTTTGCAGACTAGCATTGATTTAAACAAACGCAAGCCACATGCAGACATGACATGCTGAATTCGCATCCTGCCAGCTTTGTGTCGACTTCATAAGAGCAGGCCACCGCAAGCTTACATTACACAGCCAGCGAATTGTGCTTTCGCTTCCACGGTTTGTCTGAACCCCGGACAAACACAGACACGGGCGGAGTGTCTATTCTTAACCCTGTGTGAAGGGCGATTCATATGAGCCAGACAATGAGCGGTCATTTGTCCCAACATGCCCCTTTTTGTGACTTTAAATATGACTTTGAATCAGCCTAATAAAACGCTAGCTCTTTGTGCTCATCAGTGACTGCCATGGTGCATTACAAGATATGTGATATTATAAGATTTTTATCAGAAGTAATGTTTGTCAAAACAGATCATAAGATCGACTACATTGATCAACAATAGCACTCTCTATTTATTCACACCAGATACATTTTTATAAACACTCTACATTTCTGAAAAAAACATTGTATATTTCTGAGTGTGCTTCACGTAGGTTAGTGGGCTTGACAAACCACCTGTAAGAAAAAACCCTTTGCTTCTCTAAACTACCTGACAAAAGTCTTGTCGCCTATACAAGTTTTAGGAACAACAAATAATAACTTGACTTCTAGTTGATCATTTGGTGTCAGAAGTGGCTTATATGAAAGACAAAGACCTCTAGATTACGCTTATTTTTTAGAACAATGTGTTTATTGTCTTTGATTATGCAAGACAGGTGACAAAAAAACACAATTCCATTTCGTCGCAATTATTTCCCACCCCAACAAAAGAACATCACTCTCTTCTCCCCTATAGAAATACACAGAATTCTCCTACAATCGACAATTTAAATGCAAAACAAATATTGCTAGGTACCCAAAAGTCATGTATGGATTGCTGTACTTTACACATAAAAGTTACATTATCCAAAAAACAAAACGAAACAAACACACACGCAAAAAAAAACAAAAAAACACTACACTTAGTTACACCTCTTGTAATAAATGAATAATATTATTGTTGTTAATGTAGTAATTAAACAGCTTCCATATTTCTTCATATACATCCATTTTGTTTTTAATAAAATATGTTACTTTTTCCATGGCCATACACTGTGCCATGGCATTAATCCAAGTTCCAATACATGGTGGATCAGGCCTTTTCCAGCTAAGAGCTATCATTTTTTTAGCTTGTAATATAACATAATCTATGAATTTGCACTGCTGAAGATTTAGTTTAAGGTTCTTTGGATATAAATGTAGCAAAATCATTTTTGCATCTAGTGGAATATTCAAGGGTACAATTATCTTTGTAATATTAATCACTTCCACCTAAAAGTCTCTAATAATGTTGCATTCCCAAACACAATGCACAAATGAACCCTAAGCCTCTCTGCATTTAAAGCATGTATCAGGAATATTTTTATTAAACCTATTTAGTTTGACAGGAGTTATGCAAGTCTGCATCAACCAGTTATATTGAAGTAGTTTTAAGCTAACGCTCTCTAAATGTTTCTGATTTTTACAGACTTGTCTCCATTTATCCTCAGATATATCCTCGTTCAATCCCATCTTCCATAATTCAAGTTTCGGTGTTGATGATTCAGTAGACCCTGATACAAGCCAGTTGTAAAAAACTGATATTAATCCTTTATTACTGCATTTCTTAGTAATTAATTCCTCTGAAGAGGAAAGTACTGGCAAATTTAATGATTGGTTATGCCTAAAAAGAACAAAACTCCTCATCTGTAAGTGTTTAAAGAAATGTTTTCTTGGAATATTGTACTTAGTAGATAATTGCTCAAACAACATTAACGTTCCCTACTCAAAAAGATCACCAATTTTGCTTAATCCCTTTTCAACCCACAACCGGAATCCTGAGTCCTTCGTACCTGGTTTGAATAATGTGTTGCCCCAAATGGGGCTATACTGGGATAAAGAGTCAGCTATTTTCATGTACTCTCTAACTTCATACCATGCTCCAATCATATTACAAACTATAGGGTGCGTGGTGATTGTTTTCAGTTGTTTAAATTTATCTGAATATATATACAAATTTAAGGGTAATGCAAAACCAAATGACTCCAGATTACGCTTATTTCACCAAAATAAAATATGATCATGCCTTGACTTTTAAGTATTTAATTAGGTCAACAAGGTCTGACTTTACTTAGACAAAAGTCTTGTCACTTAACAGAAAAATATACAGTATAGAATATAAAGTCATGGCTCTCATGAGCTTGGAGCTTGGAGCTTGGACTGCATCCATACATCTCTGCAAATAACTTATTAATAAAGTCTGGAATGGCAAAAAAGCATTTTTGCAAGACTCTCAGAGTTCATCAAGATTTTTTGTATTCATCTTCAATGCTTACTCCTGTATTTTACCCTAGACATGCTCAATAATGTTCATTTCTGGTGACTGGGCTGGCCAACCCTGGAGCACCTTGACCTTCTTTGCTTTCAGGAACTTTAATGTGGAGGCTTTAATGTGGATTTGCCCTCCCCTGTGGTTTGTAACGTAATGGGCAGCACAAATGTCTTGATAGTTCAGGCTGTTGATGTCGCCATCCACTCTGCAGATCTCTCACATGCCCCCATACTGAATGTAACCCCAAACCATGATTTTTGCTTCAACAAACTTCACGGATTTCTGTGAGAATCTTGGGTCCATGCGGGTTCCAATAGGTTTTCTGCAGTATTTGTGATGATTGTAATGCAGTTCAACAGATGATTCATCACAAAAACCTACCTTCTGCCACTTCACCTCCAAATAATCAACTAAAAGTCAAGTTATTATTATTTGTTGCTCTTACAAATGGGATCGAAACCAAGACTTTTTTTTGTATATGCACTAGACATATTCTTAAAAACACTCTAAAATTCTGAGAAAACTTACATTTCTAAGTGCTTAATGCTGGTTAGTGGGCTTGACAAACCACCTGTAGGAAAACACTCTTTTCCTCTCTATATGGACCAAACACCTTCTAACAACTAACTTAGACTTGTCACACACATAAATTGCTTTTTTATTCATTTTTTAATCACTTTGGATAAAGGCATCTACTAAATGAATAAATGTAAACTAGGAGGTAGTATAAATGAAAAGTTTCAGAAATTGCGTCAGCGAGACCTTAAAATGCTGACTACCAAAGGATTTGATATTGGGATTTTGTATATTCTTTATATAAAAGTAACCTTGAAATTCAATCATTTTAACATAATATGTGGAGCACAGGCCCTGTCCCAATGAATATATGTTGAACTGTATATGCAAAAACTTTGTATGAAATATTTTGTATCGTACATTTAGGGAGAGTGAAACTACTACATTTTTAAAACTGGGTTTCAGAGTGGATAAATCTGAAAACAACCTCTTGGAGTTTCATGAGAACAGCCAATGTGTATATTTTGTGATATTATGATGTCTCCAGCCCATGTCTTGACCTTAGACACCTCTCAGACACCGTTACATCACATAACAGCAAAAACAATAATCGTGAACTAGATGGCGTTCATAACAGATTGTTTTGCACGCAAAGTTTTATGTCTGCTACAAATCCTTTTTTTGTATCTTTGTGGGAGAATTGCAGCACCACATATTGGTGTGACATGACTAACACATAATTTTTAGTAGGCTTCAGTGGTTTCTTTTGTTTTTTTTTTTTAAAGGAAAAAAGATTGAATAAGGAAAGCTCTAGCTTTGTTTGAATTTAACCTGTATGTCTATCTGAAGTTCTCTTACCTCATCTTTGATGTCTTCTTGTTGCTGTGCAGTGAATATCTCCATGGCTCCCATAAGTCTCATCATAAGCTCATCCACTGTCGTGTTGCCTTAATCATACAATCAAAAAATCAACAATCAGATTGTGGCTCACTTATCACATTTTGCACTATTGTCACACTATCATTCACATCAAAATCATGATACGAGATAAATCAGACATTTATTTATTTATTTACTTGATTACTATGAATTAATAACACCAAGTAATGCTAAAAACACATTCGAAAAGTTCAGATGCAAATACCTATAAGTGTCCTCTAAGATTTTCTTCTAAAATTAGCATTTTTCTCAGCCTCCAATGTTTATGTTCAGTGATTTCCCTTTAAAGGCAATGAAAGGAACCTATTCTTCACCACAGACATGGAATTATTGAACCTAAACTGTAAAAATTATAAGCAAATTAGCAGTTTTCAGTATTATGTGATTCGTGCTTTTAATTATTATTTTCCCTGTTTGCATTATGGGACTTTGATCTTTCTACCCAAAACTTTAAACCTTGAAAAGTTTGGAATATTGGCTTTTATTAATATCTTTAATAGTTTAAACCAATGTATTGTCTGGGTTGATGTTGTATTTTACATTAAAAAAAGCCTTGCAATAAGCTGACAGTACATTTTCTGTTATTTTACAGACTTCATTCATTCATTTTCTTTTCGGTTTAGTCCCTTTATTATTCTGGGGTTACCACAGCTGAATGAACCGCCAACTTATTCAGCATGTCTTACACAGCGGATGCCGTTCAAGCTGCAGCCCATCACTGAGAAACATCCACACACACTCATTCACACACACATTCATTCATTCATTTTCTTTTAAACTTAGTTCCTTTATTGGGGAAAACCCACCCGAACACAGGGAGAACATGCAAACTCCACACAGATATGTCAACTGACCCAGCCGAGGCTCAAACCAGCGACCTTCTTGCTGTAATGCGATCGTGCTAACGACTGCGCCACCATGACTATTTTACAGACTTATTTCAATATATTATTTCTTATACATTATATTATTTCAAGCAACAAAAAGGTCAATAAAAGTCACTTTTTTAAACTGTAGAGTTAAATTTTCAACATCAAAAGTCGACAGAGCAGAGATCAAGGTCCCATAGTGCATTTCACAGACGTAAATAAACAGAAAACACTTGTGAATCTCAAAATACAGAAACTGTAAATTAACAGATATTTTTTAGTGTATATACAAAATGCCAATTTTAGAAGACAATTTTAGATGGCACTTAGAGGTTTTTGCATCTGAACTCCACATTTATTAACTTATTTGATGATTTAATAATTATTTGTGTATTTTATAACAATTTAATTATAAAAACAGATTTGAATATTTAATTATAAACTTTGATTAATTTGTTCCATCATAAATTACACTGGCAAGAGCCTAATTAATATCTATAATACCATTCAAATTCAACTCAATTAAGTATATATTTACCTGTAGTTCATTAACCTATAGAATTTACCTTGAATGACATTTAAAACTTCATTTGATGTCCGTTTGCCCATGACTATTAAAAGTAATGGGAACTGGTCAGTCTTGTACGTCCGAATGGTCTGTGCAACAACACTTCCAAAGTGCCTTGTACACATCGTGAGTAGTCTAAAAAGAGAAAGAGAGAGAAAGACTTTTTAATGTGCACCATTTCTCAAAACATATCACTTTACAAAACAATTTAACAAGAAAGAATTCACAGAAACAAATAAACAGACAAAAAACTATTAAAAACAATATTTCCACTAAGCATGGGCCGGTATATAATTGTGACTACTGCTCTAAAATTTTCTTTTTAAATGTCTGGGTATAAAATAACTACTTTTTCCCCCATTGAACACAATACATTTTATTTTAATAAACATTTAAAATATTTTGGAACAGTAAACATGTGGGGGTAAATAATTAAAATAAATCATTGACTTCTGCTATCTCCATAAGTTTCAAAAACACAGATTTCTTAGCGTCTTTGGATCTTTATTGCATGTTTTTCAGATGTTTCCTGAATTATGGCCTAATGAAGATTCTGTTGCCCTAAAAAACTAAACGCAATAATAAAAAATAAAAAAAAGAACCGGCATCATTGGCTCATTTGTTTTGGAGCTGCCCAAAATGATCATCTTATTGGGAAAATATTTTTCTAACACTCTCAAGAATATGTCAAAAGCTGATAGGATCCAGATCCCCTTATTGCAGTTCTAGGTATTACTGATTTCGAGGTAAAAACAGCACAGAACAAAATATAATTCCATTTGTCAGTCTACTAGCACGAAAGTTAATATTATTAAACTGGAAACCGAAAACTGCTCCTACATATATACATCTAATGAGGGATGTAATGAAACATTTGGAACTATAGAAAATCCAATTCTCCCTTCTATAAAAACTGGCAACCTTTCATGGATTATTTAAAAGACATTAGGTCTGCAGGAAATAGTTAAATTGAAGAGGATTAGACTAATTTAGATTAAAACTGAAGGCAAGTATTTTTCTTTTATTTTTCTTGATACTTTTTTGTATGTAATTTATTCTTATTATTTATTATCTTTTTGTGTTTTTTATTATTATTGTATTTATCTATTATTATTTTACTTCTGTATGTATTATTTGTATATCTTAATGAATGTTTAAAAAAACAATAAAGAATTTTTTGAAAATAGTCGTAAAAAACACACATTAAAAAAATTACATATACCGTAGGATGAGTTTAATAGAAAATGTTAGCAGTTTTAAAATCTTGACTTTTCCAAACCTTGAAACCGGTTATCATCCAAAGCCTAATTTCCACACTAAAGCTTCTCTAACACACCACTTCATTTAAAAAAAAAGAGAGAGAGTAAGAGAGAGAGAGTGAGAGAGAGAGAGAGAGAGACAGACAGACAGACAGACAGACAGACAGACAGACAGACAGACAGATCCACGTGCTCCGGTTTCCCCCATAAGTCCAAAGACATGTGGTACAGGTGAACTGGGAAGGCTAAATTGTCCGTAATGTATGAGTGTGAGTGAGTGTGTATGGATGTTTCCCAGAGATGGGTTGCGGCTGGAAGGGCATCAGCTGCAAAAAAAATCTGTGTGCTGGATAAGTTGGCGGTTCATTCTGCTGTGGCAACCCCGGATTAATAAAGGGACTAAGTCGAAAAAGAAAATGAATGAATGATAGATAGATAGAGAGAGAGAGAGAGAGAGAGAGAGAGAGAGAGAGAGAGAGAGAGAGAGACTGAGTTATTTGAGTGGACGGTGAACAGACAGGCAGTGAAACTCCTCTGAACAATCACTGAGCTTAATAAGAGTACACAGCTCATCATATTAACAGACTTTAAAAGCAATTCTGCTCTCCGCTCCGAGGATGGTCCTTCTCCAAACAACTCCCCCGGTCTGAATTAGTATTCCGCTCCTGCCGCGCCGAATTTGATAGGGCAGAGAGGATTTCTTATTCCATTACAAAGACAGAACTTTAAATTAACGTTTCGCTGAAGGAAAAGGGTAGCAGCCAGATTCAGAGAGCTCGCAGTAAATGTCATAATATTAATGAATTGCTATAGAGCGAATGCAAATATAGATTAGCTTCTCTCTTCTTTTAATAACATGGGCTTTAATAACTGGAAAGTAAAATAGAGGAGAGATGGAACACACTCGAGTGAAGGGGCCATGACCAGCGTGGGAGGGAGGAAAAGAAAAATTGAAGATTTTTTTTTCCAAATGAAATTTTACCCTGTTATCACAGATGAGTGGGCACTTTATAGATTTGATGTATGTTCAAAGAGACATTCATATTAACTAAGAAACAATATGTAATGTGTGTAATGTACTGTTTGTAGTGGTCATTTTGAATACACCGACTGCATTCAGTAGAACAATGTACTGTTGATTAATTGATTTTTTTGAAAATTTCTACAGTTAGACAAGTTAAATATATTAATCACACAATTAGGGCTGCACAATACACTTTATTAGGTACACCTTACTAGTACCAGGTTGGACCAGGTTGGTTTGCCTTCAGAACTGCCTTAATCCTTTGTGGCACAGATTCAACAAGGTACTAAAAATATTTCTCAGAGATTTTGGTCTATATTGACATGATAGCATCACGCAGTTGCTGCAGATTTGTCAGCTGCGCATCCATGATGTGAATATTCCATTCCACCACATCCCAATGGTGCTCTATTGGACTGAGTTCTGGTGACTGTGGAGGCCATTTGAGTACAGTGAACTCATTGTCATGTTCAAGTAACAAGTCTGAGATGAGATGATTTGCGCTTTATGACATGGCGTGTTAACGCTATCGGTTATAACAAGTGGCTATTTGAGTTACTGTTGCCTTCCTGACAGCTGGAACCAGTCCGGCCATTCTCCTCTGACATCAACAAGGCATTTGCGCCCACAGAACTGCCGCTCACTGGATATTTTCTCTTTTTCGGACCAGTCAATCAGCAGTTTCTGAAATACTCAGACAAGCCCGTCTGGCACCAACAGCCATGTTTAAAGTCATTGTAAATCACCTTTCTTCCCAATTCTGATACATGGTTTGAACTGCAGAAGATCGACTTGACCATGTCTACATGCCAAAATGCATTGAGTTGCTGTCATGAGATTGGCTGATTAGAAATTTGCGTTAACGAGCAGGCGTACCTAATAAAGTGACCGGTGAGTGTATCATATCAGCATCAATATTGCAATGAGATCATACTAGATCAATAGTCACATCGCACGCACACACAATGTTGAGTCTAGATTTATCATTTCACAAGTGCTTTTAAGACTTGTGACTATGTGAGGGTTTTTAATGGATTCAGGCATAAGAAATTGCACCGTATGTAACTTTGACAAACGCATAATGACTGAACTGTTAATAAAACAAAGACGTTGCAGTATTAATTTACATTTGATTATTCAATTACTGTTCACCTGTTTATTTAATTAGTATTTTTTTCTTTATTGAATTTATCTACGCTTGTAGATTGTTTCTTACATTTCATACATATGTACTCCCCTACAGAATCAACCAAATGGAGCTAAAATGATAAATTCAAATAGTCAAATAGTTATTCAACTCATTTAGTGAAATTGTTTTTATATCGCAATAAATATATAAATATCCTAAAATAAAATAGAATAAACAAATATTGCAATGTAAGATTTGTCCAATACCACAATTGTGATTTAGTATTTTTATGAAAATAGCATTGTGCCAAGGTAGCATACTGCATTGTTCTGTACAATTTAAACATTATACAGTAAATTTCAGGCAACATACAGTACATACTATGATGAGAATTATTATGCTGGCATTGATGAAGTTATAAAACATTATAATACCTCTAACAAAATAAATACTTTTTTTTAGTTTCTACAATACTGTTAAGCAGAACAACTGTTAGCAACAATCATTAAAAATGTTTTTGACCAGCAAATTAGCAAAATTTAAATGATTTTTAAAGAATCATGTGACATTGAACAATGACATAATTTGCATTTTTAAAGAAATCTAACTTAAAAAATGTTTAATAATAATAAAAAATAAATAAATAATAAATAAATGAATTAATTAAATAAAAATAAAATAAATAAATACAATCTAACAAACCCCAGTTTTCTGAATGGCAGTAAATGTAATATGATGACTCTCTTATGTGGGAATGGCAACTACGTCTGATCCACCCTAAAATGTATTAATTAATATCATCTACTAAAAAAGTGCTACAAGGTTAACAATAGGAAGGATATATTCATTGTAACTTGCAGTGCAGTATTACAGATGACTAGATTACGCAGCTGCTTCACTGCCAAAAAAAAGATTAAACATCATACAAATAACACTTGTGTTTCCAGAGGTCGCATCAGGCATTGCAGTTGGCAGTTCATTGTCACATCAGTGATGCGTAAGGAAATCTTGAAGAATGTTAAGAGTTTTCAAAGGACCTCGGGGGAGTTATTTTTGATTTTCTTGTTAGTAACACCAGGTGTTTCAAGCGTCTTGTCAAGGAAGGCTTTGTAATTGGAGTGACATGCTTTCGTCTCATCCCTCACACAAGTCACACACTTATGAGTGTGTGAAGCATAATATTTCCCCACTGCCTGAACCGTCAGAGGTGTGGTGGAGCATCAGACCATCTGCTGAGGCCACAGGGCGTGCGCTGCTCTTTCAATGTCTCGCTGAGAAAACTGTTTCTCCATCACAGTGAACATTACAATAAAGCTATGCACTGATTTTCAATGACACAATTGCACATCATTGATGCTTTTCCTATTGTTTCTAAATACTTTTGGTGATTCGCATCAAGTGAAAACTAGATTTTTGCACAGGGTGCGCCGATCTAATACTCAAGGGTGCGTTTCCCAAACATTGACGGAACTTGTTGCTAAATTACCAAAGTATGATGCATCATTCAGAAAAAATTAACAATGTAGGGACAAGTGTTTCCAAAACACTTTCTGGAGTTCATCGCTTAAAGACGCGTCTCATATGAAGAATTAAGTCACATGTATTGCTCAGGTGTGAGTTTTTCACAGACTTCAACTGAGTGTAAAAATTTTGATTTGATTCAGGTGAATGGCTGGACCATTCAACAGCTTGACTTTCTTTCTCTGATCATTGTCTTGCTGAAATGTCCACCCTTGATTCATCTTCATCATGCTGGTAATGTAGATGTTGGACTGAAGAAGCTAATATTAATTTACAATGAGAAAGGGCAGAGGGTTGCTGAAAAACTTCTGAGATATTTCAGCTGCTGTCTGGGCTTTCACTGCCTTTTAACACCTTTCTTTCTTCATGTGTTCAATACTTTTTTCCTGTGTCATTTGATTTTATTACACATAACTTAATTTGTGAACTATTTAGATTTGTTTTCATTTCATACATGACTTCAATTGGTTGTTATCAACATCTGGTGAAAATTTCTGATCAATGGCACCTTTAGAAATATGTTTTCTGAGAAAAATGGTGACGTGTTGAATACTTATTTCCCC
Organism: Danio aesculapii; assembly: GCF_903798145.1. NCBI lineage: Eukaryota > Metazoa > Chordata > Actinopteri > Cypriniformes > Danionidae > Danio > Danio aesculapii. The sequence continues at coordinate 36,974,403 of NC_079442.1, read as the reverse complement.
CACTGAATATATAATGAGTTGGCAATAAACTATTAGCTTGTTTGCTTGCCTTGATCCTTGCATGCTTGAAACACAAATAAAAATCCTTACTTTCTTTTACAAATATCATTGATAATATTTCATATTTTATTCTACTACTGTAACCAAAACAAAAAAACACTTAATGTACCTAAAATGTAGCTTATTTAACATTTTTTTGTCCAAAAATCCTAAACATTATTTAATATATTTATTTATTTTAATTCTATCATTCTAGAGAAGTATAATGTTTTATGTGAATTACTTTTACAGTTTCTGACATTCACAAAACTCAGAAATGCTGCACACATAGCAGATAGGTCCACTTTTTAATATTTAAACTTTTAACATGTATGTTTTATTTTTCCATAGTTTTGGAAATGTAACAGGTTTTCGATTGTGAATCATAAAAATTATCTTTCTTCATGAGCCACAGCTGCATTCAAAATGAATTAGCATAAATGTTACGGAGGTGTAGCTCCAACAACACAAGTATATAAATGCAATTTGCCAATGTTCGTTGGAATGAAAAACTTTGGGAAACACACCCCAGATTGGGTACTGTATGGGCTTCGATGCCACATTTTGGCAGGACTGGCATCAAACAGATAGGATTGTTATTATTTTAATATATTATTATTTTAACTCCAAGTGTCCTGAGGCCATTCAATAATACAATGTGAGATACAGATGAATATTTAAGTCATAAAATTAAATTCTCTTTGTAAATAATGTTACGCTCTGCTAGGTCCCATCACTGGAGTACATTGGAGTAAACTGGCTATTTGTTATAAATTGCTGTTTATACCTACAGTAACTGAAAAAAGCCTCAATAAGCTATTACATAAGCACACAATGCATCAATGTCTTCCCTTTAATTCGGTTACTCGTGTTGCATCCAGAGGTTCCATTTAGTTACTGGATGTGCTTACACTCTTTGTACAGCACTGAACATTATAATAACATTTGCAGAATGAACAAACTAATTTATCTATCTTGTTTTGACCTATTTATCTCAAACTTTAAATAAAATTCAGTATTACATTATAAGTCTTGTTAGAATCAATTCAATTTGCTTTTGTTCATTCAGAACAGCTAATAAATAAGCGAAATGTAAAACACTGAGAAAAAATATGGGCGGAATGAACATTAAATTGTGACCTACAACTTTTTCTTATTTATACTACCAACAAAGAGCACCTGTAGCACCTGTGGGTGCTAATTACAATCCCTCTAATTACAATTGGGCTCTGGATTAATGCACAATTACGCTGAGAGTCTATGTGATCGGTGTCAGCGATTAGCGATTCACAGGCTTCATTCACAGAGTTAGCTTTGAAAAACATCCACCAGTCCACCATCCACAATCAGTCAGGCCTGGCCCGGGAGCGTGAGAATGAGGTGTGTATGTGTGTGTGTATGAGTATGTCAGGGTAGAAGGATGTGGAATTGTGTGTGTGTGTGTGTGTGTGTCTCTGTTCGCATTTATGAATAGCCCCAGATGTTGCCCGCCTTTAATCTGTGGTAGAAAGGCTCAGCTGGGGCAAAAAGCAGAAGGGGAGGGAGAGGGGTATAGAGGCAGGGCCGGACTGAAGGAGCCCCTGCAGAAGGAGGTCACTCGCTGGTCTTTCTATCCCTGTCCGCTCCAGAGGGAGGCCTTTAAGGTGAAGCCTACTGGAAGGAAAAGTAGAGGCCTGCTCAGAAGCAAAGCCTGCTGGGACCAATCAAGAATCCATCTGCTGCCTGACCAGCTCCTCGCTCTCTCAATGTCCGTTCGTTTCCTTTTTCATTTAGCTTGCTTCGTTTCCACCTGAAGCAAACTGGGATAAATTTGAATGAAAAGGGTAGGATGGACTGGTTTTGCAGATTTCGTTTTGGGTGGACGTTTCTCTCGCTTCTGAGGGCCAAAAGTTGCATTTGACCAAAGATTAAAATGTAAAACCATCGCTAGCTCTTCCTCTGTAAGTTCCATCCTGAACTGAACACATTTTGAAGACAAGTGGTGTAAAGTAACTAATTACAAATACTCAATGTACTGTAATTGAGTAGGTTTTCTCAGGAATTCTACTTTACAAAGTAGTTTACAAAATGTGTACTTTTACTTTTACCTGAGTACATATCGGTACTTTTACTCCACTATTTTCCTTAAACCTGCCATCACTACATCATTTTTTTTTCTTGTCTATAGTAAATCAGTCCAGTGATTCAAGTCCAATAAAATAATAATTTTGCTTCATAATGAACAATTACAAGACCTGTTTGGAAAGTATCCAAGATGTCCAAAATTGTCCCACACAATGACCCAGAGACTGTTTAGACTGCATGTCACTGATGAGAAGATGACGGATGTCGACGAGGTCTACTTTTTACTCATACTTTGAGTAATATTTACAACAGATACTTTTACTCTACTTGCACTACATTTTTAAACGAGTAATGAAACGTTTTCTTGAGTGTGATTTTTCAGTACTCTTTGTTGAGGATTGCACTCGAAGGCAGGATGGACCGATTTTTAACATTTTAATAGTTCTTTGCATGAAATAAAAAGTATTTCCCTACATAAAACACTTGTCTCTTCTTACTTGTCAACTCAATTAAAGCCAAAAATAACAAATATAATATAATATAATCAGGGCTTGACATTAACACCTCCCAATCTGCCAAATGAGGGTAGATTTCAGTTGTGGCGTGTTAGACAGACAGCGCCACTAGCCCCTTTGGCTGGTTGAAAATAATTTTTAAATTGTAGTTTTCTTTAAATCAGGGTTTGACAATAAGGATGGCCCAATATGCGTGCAAATGCAAGCAGAAGCAGCACAACTGACAAAAATAATTGTGTTCGCGCAAGCAAAAGAAAGCAGGTGAATACCGGATGAGAGGATGATCAGTCGCGCTAACAGCTGATGTGTCTGTTTAAAAGTGTGCACGCTCCCGTTTCCTTGTGTGAAACAACCGTGCCTAGAAACGCAACTTGTGTTATAGTTTCTCTTTTAAATAGACTAAACAAAAAGTTATGCTCATGCACCCACAGTCCTGCTGCTTTCAAGAGCTCCAGATTTGCCTTTTTGTAAGCAGCAGCAGTTGCTTTCGCTTGAACCATTCCTCGAACAGATTATTAATTGGCCTTACGTCAACCGTGTGCACGTGATCCACCTTTCATTATCAAACAAGGTATTTTTTTTACCTGCTTTCTTTTGCTTAAAGTTATTTTTGTTAATATGGTTTAATTATCATTTTTTTACAATAGCATTGCTTTAATAGGAGATTCCCCATTTCCCCATTTATGTGTAGTTAACTGGTGATCTGGGACCTTTAGCCAGGACAGATTATTGTGCATAGTTTTAGATACTGTACATGACAATAATTATTTTTTAAATGTCAATTTTTTTAAATGTTTTGTTAAATAAAAAGTATTAGTATATAGCTATATTTTGCTTGTATTGACGCATTTAAAAATTGTGGATAATAAATTATTATTTATTTATGTTTGGTGTGGTCAGAGATAAATTTGGTAAATCCTTAATTTTAACCTCTGAAAAGTCATGTGAAATAAAAACTAATTGCAATGCGACATTATGAAACCATGACCGATTTGTTCATGCACATTGAGCAAGCTCTTACACGACACACAAAAAGTGAAATGAATGAGGAGGCATGTGGACATAACACAAAATGTAAATGAAGTCACTTTAGCATGTCAAACTCATATTTATGCATATAAAATATATTTTTCTAACAACAAAATTGTGGCTAGTGAAAATGTTGAGTGGCTTATAATGTTGGAAAACTACTAGTCACAGTGGCTGGTGATCAAAAGTTCATATCACGCCCTGAATATAATATAATATAATATAATATAATATAATATAATATAATATAATATAATATAATATAATATAATATAATATAATATAATATAATATAATATAATATAATATAAAACAGTTAAAATACTGTCAACCTAAAATATAAATATGGATGTAGAATTAATTTAATTAACAGATTTCTAATTTGTTTAACAGTAATGTTTGTTAATTCACAAAAATGACTTTCATTTCAAATTGACTAAACAATAATTTTGTTTATTAATGTTTTGTATTGATTCCATGTTGATTCCATGTTTATTATAAGTGAAAGCAGCAATTTTCAAGCAAATGTTTGTGTTTTTTAAAGCTGCTTATTACAGAAAGTAATTTCAACAAGACGTTTAAAAGAGCCCTACAGCAAGTTCTTTCTACCTGAAGCTATAAGATATACAAGCATGTAGCTTATAACTGAGCGCTGAATTGCATCATGCTTTCTTCTTGAAACTGATCTTAATTGGTATTTTTATGGCATTTTCGATGTGTGTCTCTTGGACAAATTCATTTCCCCTTAGGATTAACAAACTGAAATCAAACAATTATCATTCTTTTGTCCCGATATCCTTATATACATAGTTAATTAAAGTTAATTAAAACACCAAATTGTCATATTTATAGCTAATTTGGGTGTGCATTTCTCTTGCTCCTAAGGGACTTGAGCTGCATTTGACTAAAGACGCAACCCAAAAAAAAAAAAACATTGTTACTGCGTACCATTACTGCCATCCTGAAATGAAGACATTCTGAAGAGTGCCCTCTATGATGGCTGTGTGTCTAACTGACCCTTTAGCGGGGCAGATTAGTGCAGATTGCCCTACCGGGGCCTCAGTGAGCAAACACGACATCTTTTGTTAAAGCCCTCTATGAGGAACGAGTCAGGAGAGGAGCGAGGGGGAAGGGAGAAATGCCTCTCATTAAGAGATCATCCATTTTGAGTGTGAAAATGCTTCCGATCCCCATCGTTCTGGTTGGTTTGACTGCCATTGTGATCGCATGCGACGAGAGAGATGAAAGGGAGATGGCAAAAAATGGTGTTACCTGGCTTTATTTGCTTCTTTAGTAACGTCCCAGGCCCATGTGATGAAGTTCTGGCTGAGATATGACACTATGGAGTCCGCACACATCATCTGAGAGCAGAACACATTACTGAGGACACTCTCGTCGTTGTGGAGGTAGATGGCCAGCAGTTTCCTCTAAAAAAAACACACATTTACAAACAGTTAGGAATGGGTAACACATTGATTAATATTACGGTTCAGTTTAAGATTATAAACTGAACCTTAATTATATCAACAATAATGTTTGAGTGTTTTTGAAGAATTTTAGAAAAGCAACTGTTACTGCATGTACTAGCCTTAGGGATTTGTAACCTAATGAACATAAATGTTATGTTTTCTAACAATTCCTCCCAAACATAATGCAGCAATGCATTAATCACAAATAAAATAATATAAAATCTTGACTTCACTGTCAGACATAGATCTGAAAATTTTCTTGCATAACAGTATGTTACACACACTTGGCACAAAATTCATGATTTAACACATGACTAGGACAAGAAACAATATTCTTAACCAACCTTGTGAAGTTCTAGCAATAAAAAAGCTCATATAATTTTTCAAAATGCTGCCCTATTATGTTTAAAATCTAATAATATAATATAATATAATATAATATAATATAATATAATATAATATAATATAATATAATATAATATAATATAATATAATATAATATAATATAATATAATATAATATAATATAACATGATATAATATAATATATAACATGAAATAATATAACATAATATAAAATAACAATCTAACATGATATAATATAATGTAATATAACTTGATATAACATAACATATCATATTATATTATACTATGTTATGTTATGATATTACATAATATATAACATGATATAACATAACATGATATAACATGATATAACATAATATAACATGATATAACATAATATAACACGATATAATATAATGTAACATAACGTAACATAACGTAATATAAAGTAATATAATATAATATAATATAATATAATATAATATAATCCCCACGTTCGCATGGGTTTCCTCCAGGTGCTCCGGTTTTCCCCACAGTCCAAAGACATGCGGTACAGGTGAATTGGGTGAGCTAAATTGTCCGTAGTGTACGAGTGTGAGTGAGTATGTATGGATGTTTCCCAGAGATGGGTTGCGGCTGGAAGGGCATCCGCTGCGTAAAACGTGTTGGATAAGTTGGCGGTTCATTCCGCTGTGGTGACCCCGGATTAATAAAGGGACTAAGCCAAATAGAAAATGAATGAATAATATATCTAATCTAATCTAATCTAATCTAATCTAACATAATCTAATATAATATAATATAATATAATATAATATAATATAATATAATATAATATAATATAATATAATATAATATAATATAATATAATATAATATAATATAATAAAATACACTTATTCAGTGAAACCTGACTATAGGACTTTTTTGTAGTTGCTGTCAAAAGATATTTAACCATTAAAAAAAAATCTCCCTCCCATAAAAATTGCTGGGAGGAAAAAACATGGAAACTAAAGCCTCAATGGCTATTTCACCATCTATGAAGCCAGAACCCATCTAATCCCAGCTCACTGATCCACCTTTATTTCATAATTCACCATCAGGCTTTCTGGGAGCTTTAAGGCCACTAATGCTTCTCCAGGGTCCGCGGGTAAGAAAAAGACAGCGCCTGCCCTCCCCGTAAACCCTGAGCAAAAGCAAACACTCACACCAAATCAAACTGATGCAGACTAAATCAAACTTTCTCTGAAAAACAAAAACCCAACAAATCGCTTTATTTGCTTTGCATCAAATGCCAGTGCCCTCCTTCCAACGTCGGCGATGTGGACGCATGTCCAAATCCACAGATATTTATGCCATCAGATGAACAGCGGTCGCTCGTATAACCCAACAACTAATTAAAAAAAGCAAAAAAAAAAAAAAAAACGTCACGCCACAAACATGAAAGGTGTCGCCTGACAAGGCAGGGGAATAAAACCCAGCGAATTACAGAACAACTCTGAACGTTTCCTACAGCTCCTACAGACCCCCAACAGCTCGACGAATCCCACAGGAGGGTTTTCTCGACAAACCGACAGAGGAAAAACAGAAAGCAATGCGGCGAGAGAAGTGAAGGAGGGCGTCAACGGACGAGAGAAAGTTGGGCTCTGTGGAGGTGTGTATGGAGGAGCGCTGCTGTGTTTGCACAGTGATTAAAGCTCTCGAATGAGCCGCACGGCCCCTGGCGGGAGAGAGCTCAGGCCTCTTTCACCAGCCCAATTCAAGGCCCTGAAAAGATTAAACACTCACGCTGGGTAGACAAGCAAATGGGACCCGGAGAGAAGCAGAGATTTTACCCATTCAAAAATCTTAAAATGAAAGCGAGCCTTCTTAAATCTAACATGGCTGCTTCAGCACTGACTGAACTGAGCTGCGAAAAACGTTTTGACCTTTTAAGGCCTCTAAGATTTCATTGAAGAGGTGGGGAGAAGCTACTTTGGCTAATAACAGTCTTTGGTCAGTTCCCTTATTTCACGCCCCCTCCATTACCCACAGTACCTCCCTCTCTACTTTCATCCCATTGTTTTCTCCTCCTTTCTTTCCCTCTTTTTGTGGGGCTTTTCTTAGCCTGCAGAAATCAGTGCTTGGTCCAAATTACTGGGTCTGTTATGGGGAAGAAACTGACCCAAAAGCTTTTTCTGTCACCTCCAGTCATTCCCCCCACCTGCTCGGGACAGGGCGCGAGAAGGACATGGGAGGAGAGAAAGTTGATCTGTCATGTGAGTGGGACAGTGATGGCGTTCACACAGTTGTCTGAAAGTGAGGAATTCCCAAGCTTGACTTTGGACATGTGAGTCAGTGTTGCAGCAGTTAAAGAACAAAGCACGTTTCTCTGATAAATCAAAGCCTATTCACACCAAGCGTGACTTTTTGGGAACAAAAAACAAGGATTACAGGAGTTTAAAATGCTACAATGCATGTCTTTGTACTACTTTATATGAATCGTAATATGGAAAGTCATTATTTATTCATATATTAAGACAATTCTAAGCTGTCATTCTCCAGATCTCCATGCATCGAATCAGAAATCAGTGCATAGAAATATTCTGATCTGCTTTGTCGGATAAACACAAATAGATTAAGTTAACTTGATTGAACATAAAACAATTAGGTTGTCTCAATATAACCTTAATAATGGTGTTGATTCAGCTCATTTTAAATAAGTAGCTTGGTATTGAAAAAAAATTGTTGTTATATCCCTTTGACAGTGATTATTAACCATTTGACAGGCATCATAACCACCTTGTCGTTTGATCCATAGGCTATCATTATTATTTTAATTGCTTATTACCCTTTATCAGAGCCATGTTACTATATTTTACAATGCAAGACTAGGACAAAAATTTTGAGTTCACCTTAAAGGGTTGAACAGATATTCTTCATTAGTTGAAGGTTTGGAAAGTTTTACGGTGTCTACTGCACACTGCTGATTGTAGCTGATCAAAAATACAATAAAAACAAATAATTATTATGTCAGTTGTAAAATAACTGACTTCTATGTGAACATATTTTAAAGTGTCATTTATTCCTGTGATTCAAAGCTGAATTTTCAGCAACCATTGCTCTAGTCCACAGTGTCATATGATCCTTTAGAAATAATTAAATGTGCAGAAATTTCTGGTCATTATTAATGTAAAAATGCATTGTGAAGCTTCATATTTCTGTGAAAACTGAGATATATTCAATTGTATTATTTCAAAAACAACATTTAATCATCAATTGCACATTAGATTCAATTGTTTAAAAGCATATATCTGAAATAAATGCTATTATTTTGAATTTTACATCCATAATTTGTCATGAAAATTTATAAAAATAGGGCTGCATGATACTGGAAAAAGAGGCAATGGCATATTGTTGTTGAGTATTGCTATAGGGATGTAAACAACAACAATGGTCCCAAAGTATTTGCTGTTTTACATTTTTAATTGCTATAGCTTCCGCGAATCCAAAAAGCCCCACATATTGATAAATAATGTTATGATAGCCGTTTTAACATTAAGTTATGATTCAATTGCCTCTTGTTACAGTTATGAAATAGTTTTATTGCAAGCAAGAATGTTCATGGGCCAATGACATGACCACACTCACATGACCACACTATAACAATATTTATTGAGATAAACAAAAACATTCCCAATAGAAATGCTATTCTGATTAGTTTTTTAATTATTTATTGAAGTAACGATCATGATAAAATAAACAGGTAATTAAATCTAATTCAGGTGCAAATATTACTACTAATATAACTACTGGGGAAGCAGCATAAAGAGAGTAAGGCTTATTTGACTGGTCAAATTTGGATTAAAAAGCCTCAATAAATAAATAAATAAATAAAGCCATAATAAATTTAATTTAGCCCCCTTCGCTCAAGACTCAACAGGTCTGTTCCCACTACACAGTTTAGTTCATTGTTGTAATTTAAAAATTCTAAATTGCTGATTAGAAATAAACTTTTAAATTGGCAGAATAAATTTATTGTTTTCAAAACAGGAAAATATTGATAATTACATCAACTTTAAAATGTAGCTAATTTAAAGGTAAATATATCTGTCAATCAGTTTAAAACAATATTTAATTTTTAGCAACACAAAGAAATTGGGTTGATAACTCATGTTAATAACAAATTTTGATAACAAAAATTATCAATGTGTGGACTTAAAAATACAAAACAACTGTATTTTTAAGTCCACACATTGATAATTTTTGTTATTTTTCATACTGTTTTTAATAGGACAGTACATGTTTTTGTTTTGCTAAACAATGAAAATCTGTGGTTTAAAACAAATAAACAGTTACTGGAAAACAAAATTGTTGTTGTTACATGTATTTCTTACAAACAAATAAATGAACAGTAAATAAACTTCAGTAATAAACTTCAGCTTCCTAATTTATTTGTGGTTCTACACTTGAAAACTTGCATGTAATTAAGTACATAACACTGGATTAGTACATAACAAAAACTAGTTGAATAAACTTAATTTTTGAGTACTTGACTTAAAAAAATGAGTTTATGCTATGTAAAAATGACTCTGATAGAAGAGGAAAAGGTCATTTGGAGAACAATAAAGTTTGTTGTCTGAACTTCATTTTGTTAGATATTGTTGCAACTTGAATATATTGATGCAAACTGTTGCGTTCATTTTTTTTGTTTGGCTTAAACTATATTTTTAGATTGTATTTTCAATTCAGATTTTGCATATATTAATATGGCAACAATGATCATTTTTAAAATAGGAAAAAAATATTTTAAACATTGACAGTAATAAGACCATTAAGACCACAGATCACAAGAGCAACAAATCAGCATGTAGCTTTAAATCACAAGCGATATATTTATATATATATTCAAATATAAATATTGAAATATTAGTTTTGGTTAATCACAAAAGCCTAATCAAAAACATTAACGAATCTTAATTTCCCCAAAAGATTCCAAACTACTTGAGTAGATTGAAATGATGTTTTGGTTTGTCACACTTCGAACTGACTTAAAACATATTTTGAGCTTCACCTGCCTGACCGTGAGAGTAACAATAGTCACACCGATGACCAGACGTCTCTTTTAAAAGCATTGTGAAAGGATGTTTTTAATTACAGACGATGTGTATGTGCTGGAGGGGGGGGAGAGATGGAGAAAGTGATCATCCTCTTTGGCCTGTAGGAAAGCAAACAATGGGAAATGAGCAGTTCATATTACCTCTCTCTCTTGACCTGCAGCGAACTGCTTTAACAGATGGCACTTACAATACTATGAGAGATTGTCCCACAAAAACTGAACAATAATTGAGTAATGATTATAATAATCTTGTTGCTTAATTACAGTTTAGCTTTGTATGTGCAATACAACTATTAAAGTGCCAGTTCACCCGAAAATAATAATTCTTTCATCATTTACTCACCCTCAAGCCATTCTAAACCTAAAATACTTACTTTCTTCAATGTAAACCAAAACAAAAAATGCTGAAGAAACGTTCTTTCCTTTTCATGCAATTCACTGCAGTGTTTGAAAAGGATGCAAATGCAGAGTGAAAGTTTTAAAGATAACTCAAATGACACTAGTCTTCCTAACTCAAACAACAATTAATTTTTTTCTTGTGATTTCAAATAGAAATAATTTTTCAGAAGGCATTATTGCATATTAAATTCTACTATTCTTAATAATATTTTGGCCTCTACTTAGCTGAGAAGATGATTAGATTATTGATCACAGCAGAAAATATTATGCTCCAAAAATCATTTATACCTGAATAAATTGCATGGATTATTAGTTTAAAATATTGAGAATATAATATAAAGACTCGAAGTGAAAGGATAAATTTTTATGCATTTAAACTAAAAAAACTTTTTCGTAATTTTGTAACTTATAGGGATAGTTGCCCCAAAAATGAAAAATGCTGGAAACCTGTAACCATTGACTTCCATAGTATTTGTTTTTCCTGCTATGGAGGTCAATGGTTGCTGGTTTAAGAAGTTTGGCTAGTAAATAGTGAGTACATTTTCAGGTCCCACTTTATATTAAGTGTCCTTAACTACTATGTACTTGCATCAAAAAATAAATACAATGTACTTACTGTGTTCATATTGTATTTGAGAACACTTGTGGTGCTCTTGAGTTGGGATAGGGGTAGGTTTATGGACAGGTTTGGTGGTATGGGTAGGTTTAAGGGTGGGTTAAGGTGTAAGGGATGGTCAACAGTGTATTTACAAATGTAGTTACAGAAGTTAATTACAGATGTAATAACATACAGGTATTTACTCAAGCATAAGTACACATTAAATACATGTATTTACACAATAAGTACATCGTAACAAATGATTCATTTCTGTGTAAGTACATATTAGTTAAGGACACTTATTCTAAAGTGGGACCCATTTTCATTACAGGGTGAACAATCTATTTAATTAAAATACATATTCCACTGGTTTGAATTGTGTTATTTCAACTTAATCTAGAGCACAGGTGTCAAACTGTGTTCCTGGAGGTCCACAGCCCTGCACAGTTTAGCTTTAACACTAATTAAACACACCTGATCAAACTAATTGAGTCCTTCATGCTTGTTGAGGTAAACCTCCAGATAAGTGTATTGAAGCAGGGTTGGAACTAAACTGTGCAGAGCTGCAGCCCTCCAGGAACTTAGTTTGACACCCCTGATCTAGAGGAATAGAGCCCAAAAGCAAAATGCATTTATTTTCAAAATTTTCATTTGAATTACCCTGTGAATTAAACTTTTTTTAACACAGTTACTCTTTTTGAGTGGATTAATCTCAATCACTTAATTTGGAAAAACATAATTTTCTATTAATTATCGCAAATAAACATTTGCAACTACTTTAATGATGGTTATTGCTGGCTAACACTGACTTCAAAAATAGAATTAGCAGTTAAGGCTCACTTTGTGAATCAACAAACTTTACTATTGTTAATAAACCTGTCAACACAAAAAAGTATGAGCACTACTATTTTGTAATGCAGTAAACAAACCTTTAATTTAAAGAAGGGAAGGTTAAACTCTAACAAGTCATTCTCTATCTTTAAACACCTTAGATTATTTTTATTTATGACATTACTCCCTCTTAATGTAATCCAATGCAAAGCATGCTTGAAACTACACATCCAATAACCAGCTAGTTACAGCAACACAATTCTTTATGTTGTCCCAACACAAACTGAATTTTTTTTTTTTTACAAATTTAAGTGAATTGAACATAAAACCAATAATAGTGTAAAATAATTAAAAGAATTGTGCAGTTTCATCTTATTTTAATCCAGTAGTTAAAAAAGGAACAAGTGTGTGATTGCTTCAGAGTCCTATTACAAAAAGAGTGATGACTAGCGCTATGCGAATAATCGAAATCGAATCAAAATTTGAAACGTTGCGATTAGCTAATCGAAAGAGGCTGCAATATGAAATATGTATTATTTAATTTCCCCTGCCCAGAGCAAATGCATGCATGGCGTCTGTGCGTGACAGTCTTACTAGCCAATTAAGTGCTTTCATTCTGCCCACTCTGAATTGTGCAACCGAACTATGCGGAACGCACACAATAAAACAAAAACAAACAAACAGGAAAGCGCAGACGAGTGGGATGAAGCATTAATAGACGAATTAATATCGAACAAGCACAGGACATCGGTCATATGGAAATATTTTGGTTTCAAAGTCACAAAAAGAAAATTTAAGTTTAATGTTTTGATTACTTCATGTGTATTTCACATGCATTCACAGCTCACGATGCAGGTGTGTGGGTCATCTGTAATGGCTGACCATAATGTATTGTTCTATACAAACATAATTTGTCATTTCATTTTCATAGGACAGTTATATATAGATGCATTAGTTGCAGAATTTTACATCAGTTTAGCGATTTAAATGCTTCTTATTGGATATTATGTCATTCAATGTGACTATACGCATGACTTTATGGAGAGCTTATGACCTACTACTGTAACTACGGTTTGCTTTAAGAACATGTTAACTAGCTAGTTACAAAGCGCCTGTGTGGACTTTACCTTCCAGTTTATAAAAAGAACTTACAAACAGCTGGTGCAACCCTGCCCAAGAGGTAACTAATGCCATAACGCACTACCTCGTTAAAGACACGGTGCCTTTTAATGTAGTGACCAAAGAGGGATTTAAAAAAAACAATTTAAATGTAGGATAGGAGATATACACTTCCGTCTTGCTTCTATTTAAGCCATTTTGGAGTACCACAATTGTACGTTTAACATCATATTTTGTGTAGCATCTGGGATAATTACTTTGTTTAGACAATGTAAACCAGTGTTTCTCAAATGGTGGGTCGCGACCCAAGAGTGGGCGAGTTTGCGGTCAAAAAAACAACAAAAGTAAAATTTGTAACTTATTTTGCTTATACCGGACTTTTATTTTGAAATGCGCATGCGACAACCATACCATTTGACATGTGAAATTTCATTTAATTATAGCAACAAATATGCCGAAGTGCAAGTACGACCCCAAATTTGTAAAGTATGGATTTACATATATTGACAACAAAAAAGGTGTAAAACATCAGTGTGTCATATGTAGTGAGGTGCTCTCACAAGATAGCATGAAACCTTCTAAATTAAAATGACATTTAGAAACCAAACATCCCGGTTGCCAAGACAAACCTGTGGACTATTTTCAAAGACAACTCCAAGAGTATGCAAAAGTGCATACATTTTGTTAAATGACAGCAATAAAATATTGTTTATTTGTAAGTCTTGGTGATTTCCTTATGATTTATCTGTCACTACTTGTGTATGTTAACGGGTCGCAGCTTGACCATGTAAAAACGTGGGTCCCATGGCCAAACCAGTTGAGAACCACTGATATAAACTACAGAAAGGCTCTTATCAGCCATATTGGTTAGCTATGTGAGTGTTAATAATAAGATACACTATCGCCCTAATTTGAGTTGTACTTGTTTACAGAAAGGTAAGATCATTTTATTTATATATATAAAAAAAAAATAATAATAATAAAAAAACAAATAAATAAAATAATAAATTCGCAATTAGATATTTTCCCCAAATCACACAGCCCTAGTGATGAGTGCATTTCATAAAAGAAATTCACCTTTTGTTTCATTAAATAAAAAGTCATACGTGGTTATCAACAATGTGAAGGTGAATAAATAATGGCAGTTTACATTTCTGTCTGAAAAACACATTGACGTCTACTAAACTGTATTGACATCTCAGTAAATTATTCCAATCAATGTTTAAAGAAAGCCCATTTTTATCTGTTCCCCTGTTAGTATAACAGCGTCAACAACGTGAAATCATTTGGTTGTCAAACTCCTCTCTCTGTGTATCGTTTACTGACAAACTGAAAAATGCTTTTGCCACAAGGCTTCTCCATGAAGCTCATGCATGGAAAAGCCATGAAGGACACGAAGGAGCTATGAATTTTGATGGGCATCTTTGTACGGGTGGCAGAGAAGGGTTAGTGCGATTAGCTGGATGTTAAGGGGATTTGTGATGAGGCCTGGGTGCTGATGGGTGGCCTGACTCAAGAGTCTTCCACTGATCCTCCGGATGAACTCCAGGGCCCCTGGTATTTTCATTAAGGACGGATTGGGTGCATCTCCCACTCAAGAAACACTTCATCAAATGTAGTGTTTTACTTAGTGATTAGCCTCTCAGGCCTATGAGAGAGGGTCACAAGTGTCCTCAGAAAAATCCACCCCACACATGAACACGTGCACATGAAACCATCAAAGCCACAGCTAAACAAAATACATTGAATAAGATCGGCTGATTGAAAGGTGGTGAACACACTGGCTCAACCAATGATGTGAATGGATTATCTCATTTTAAATGGCGGTCTATCAGACTGCTGTCGAGCTACTGTATTTTCAGAAATAAAAATAGCTCATAGTGCAAAAGTGACTCACATAATTGAAATCCAAGGCAACTTACAAAATGCAAATAATGAAAAGCATGCAAAATATGTGCATAGCACAGATGCATCTTGCTTTTGCTTTTGTTTTTTTAACTGACAAAAGATTGAAGGAACAGGTTGTCTTAGGATGACCAAAGCATACATGTGCTGTTGAAAGTAGTATATCTTTAAAAAACAAAGACATTTTTTTTTGTACAGCACTAATTGATTTTAAATTGTAACATAGGCTGATCCTTTAAATCATAGCCCACTGATCTTTACTATACTAGTAGTAAATAATTGAAATATTAAAAAAAGAAAAACGTTCACATGAATTTGGCATAGATGGCACAAGAATGTAGCATTTATAAAAATGTGTGCACAGTTTAGGTTAACAACATAGCTTACTTATTACAATACTACTATTGTAAATTCAATAATATTAGTTTTATTTTTCAAGTAATATATTTTAATTTCTAAACATGGTTAAATATAAATATTTTTAATGTAAAATTTTAAGGTTACAGAAGCTCGACCAACCACCAGCTCTTCAAGTCAACAGCTCATGGATCGCACATAACGCCCAAGTTACCAGTTTGAAGGTTTGTATACTTCCATTTTAAGTTGATAATGAATACATATGTAATGGACTTTAATGTTGTGCTGAGCTAAAAGTGTTTTACCCTTCCCTGATGTAGTGAGACTAGGAGACCACATGTGCAATGGCGAAAAAATGTAACTAATGAATAAGTTTAAAATAAGTTCACACCCGTTCTTTACTTCACCTTAAGTGAGGTGAGACAGAGTAATAATTAATACTGCCTTTATTACTTTACATACTTTATTACGATGTTATTTGTAAAAAGCCAATCAAGTGATTCATCTGAGTGCATGATCTGAAGCATTGGATGAATGGTTTCTGTTTCTATTGGCTTCATTTTAGCTTTATTGCACGGTCTTACTTGGAACATCATGTAAATATGTGTTGTATAATCTTTTTTAATTAGATAAAGGAAAGTTTAAATGGGAATTTTTGTTTCAATTTAAGCTATTTCTTTTTGTTTAGAGCAAAAAGAGAATTTAAATTAACTGACTTTCTTCAACAAGAAAAATATGCTTTGTACCAGATAATATAAAATTGTTCTCATGAAGATAGAAAATATTGTTTAAGGCAAATAAATTTTTTTATTGGCTCAAGTGATAAAATTTTGACGTGAACCATTACCCTATTTTTTTTTTTTATTAGATGAATGGAAGCTTTTTTCCAGCGTAGTGATTAGTTAGGTTCAGGTATTTGGTAACATTTGTTAGGGATGTAGATCATGCAGAATATATACTTTATAAATAATATATTCATACTTGTAATAAGCAACTGTGAGAATTAGTACTTAAACCAACGTGTTACCAAACGATTATTTGACGCAAAAGTCATGTTCATTACTAGAAATGCATCAAAATTCCCAATAATATAACAAAGTGTGTAATTAAAGTTGATCAAACTTAAGGTACTATTCTCACTACTAACAAACCATTAACTATGAATTTTGCCTCAATAAATTCCCAATTTGCTACCTATAAATCGTTATTAAGGTTGTAGTTAGGTTTAGGTATTGGGAAGGATTAGGGATGTGGATTTAAATCCTGCAGAATATGTACTTTTATAAGTACTAATAAACAATCAGTATCTTAATAATCCAGCTTCTCCAGCCTCCGGCGCCTAGACTGAAGCTCCACACTGTAAGATTGACCAGAAGAATAATTGGTTGTGCCCAACAGACCCTGATTTCTCTTAAGGTTTTTTTCCCCTTCACCTAGTCAATTAGTGAAGTTTTTTTTCCTCATCACTGTTGCCACCGGCTTGCTCGAATCGGGACTTGTGGAGTTGCACTTTGGTGGATTTGCTCTACTGTGTTTGAACTTTCAGCAGTGAAATTTAAACCACACTGAACTAAACTAAACTGAACTTCAACTGTGAAATCTGGACTTTGCTAGAGCTATGTTATGCTGCTTTGACAGAATCTACATTGTAAAAATCGCTATATAAATAAACATGAATAAAATTTTAATTAATAATCCTCAGGTAATAAGCTGTTACTTAATAGTGAGAATTGGTCCCTATACTAAAGTGTTACCTTAAAGTCTAATTAATGAATGGTTTGTATGCCTCAGAAACAATGAATCAAATATTTTGTGATTCACCTGCAAGTTTCCCCTTCTCTCTCTCTCTTTCAACATTGTACATCTGACCCCTTGCATCACTTCAGGTAGAACTTACAGTCTGGAGTGACGTTAATAATCAGAAATGACATCATCGTATCTTTATCCATAGCACAAATTAGTACTTATTATAACTTTAACTAAAAATATTTTCACAAGTCATTTGAGACTTCACAGGGCCCGGAACAATGTTCCCAGCTGAAATGTTCCCCAAATTTAAAAATATCTATTCATCTCCCATTAATTTGGGAGGTAGTAAGTACTTTTTAATGACGCATGCCTTTAAATATGCCCCATTAAATCTTTCCTCAAGACGATTCTTTTGGCTGAGCTCCAATAGGAAAACATTTCAACTGACTGCGAATGACATACTAAAGAGAAACGAGAGAAAAAGTGTGACCTGTGAAGAAAACACTGACTGTCTGCATGAGAAGAACACAGCAGGTCATCTCTTCTTCTTCTGCTAGTTTGTTTTCACTGACACACTGAACTGTCTCCTCGAGGGAGGCGGTGGCCATATTGTGCCTGTGCTGAGGAGAAGAGGAGATCAGCTGGGCTGCAGGCAAGAAGCCATTCCAGCCCGCTCCTCATGCTCAAAAACCCCCTGAACATCTTGCTGCATCCTCCCAGTCTAATAAGACTGTAATCCACACAAGCTGTCAGTTGATACAAGCCTCCTTATGAGGACACAGCGGGAAAACCAGCGCAAAGCTGTTCTAAATAAAGCTTCAGCTGTTCAAATGGGAAACGGAAATTTGATGGGGATTTATCGAGATGGGGCCAGTTCTGCCAATCAAACGTTTAGCACTGTTTATGTACCTGTGTGTATAAGTGTTGGAAGAAATGTTGGAGACGTGACCTGCTAGCGTATGTGCTTACATGCAGATGTGACAGGTTTCTGGAATCAGGTTCTGGTCAATTTGATTTCAACTTCTTCTGCTTTTCCTATCCAAGACCACCTCAGATTGTTAAAATGCTAATTAATAAATAAAAATAAAAATATACAGCTTATCCACTTATTACATAAGCTTGAATTATTACAGTAACTTCCATTAAACTGCAAACAAAAAGTGGGTTCCACATTATATTAAGTGTCCTTATCTATGTACTTACATCAAAGTATAAATGCAATCTACTTAATGTGTTGATAATGTATTGCAGAACACGTCTGGTGCTATTGAGGTGGGACATAGGTAAAGTTAGGGAAAAGTTTGGCGGTATGGGTAAGCTTAAAAGTGGGTTAAGGTGTAAGGGATGGTCAACAGTGTTATTATAAATGTAATTACAAAAATATATTACAATATTAGAGACAAAATGGATATTGGTATGAAACATGGAATACGAAATAAACCAATTTCAAAAGAGCTATGGCCACAGACATGACATTGGTGTTAATGTCACCTTAAAACACCAAGCATAAAGTAATTATCATGAGGAATAAAAACAAAGCACCATACCAAACATACCTACTGCAGACAGACAGATAGACAGACAGACAGACAGTCAGACAGACAGAATTTGTACCACAACCCTATCATTTAAAAAGATTAGTTTCATTTTTTTTACCCAAAACCACAATTTAAAAGTTAACGCAGCAGTCATATGCATAAAAAGAAGAATACATTGATTGATAGCCACATTAATTGTTCAACTCATACTCACATCTCTGGCTTTGCCGTAAAAGGCCTCTTGAGATGCTGCTTCCAAGGAGCCGATGTAGAACACAGGATGGCAATCGCCATATCTACAAAACACACATTGACGCATAAAGCAAACCTAAGTGTGTTGATAAAGAGTAAATAACACATATCAGAAAAGCTACTTTCAAACATTAAAGCTGGACAGAAAAATGTGTACACAAGCCATCTCATTCTGAACTACAAAGAAATGTTTGGTTTTCTTTAGTGAAATTGGAATACAAATGTTGTTTTGTACTGGGATCTCACCTTCTAGAAAATTCAGCAGTAAAGTGCAGTAAGGCATCACCCTCATTTTCACTGTTCTCTGGCACTAAGGGAAAATGGAGGAATATATGAAAACATCCACAGTTATTGCCTGCGCCAGATGAAATGATGCAGTATAACTTACTCATCGGAGACTTTCGACAACTCGAGCTTCCCATGCCAAAGATCTCTGATTCGTCTACGCCAAATTCAGGTGCATCTTCGAAATCATCGCCCTCACTGTCACTGACCATGTGGACATCTGTGCACTGGAACACACAGACAGTTTTCTTACAGAAGATACTTTGAACAACAAATTATTAATTATTATAAACCAGGCTTTAGCTTCATTGGACGATCATGTGACCAGTTGTTGAAAGCTGCAGCAGCTGCCGGCTGTCAGTGTAAACTTATGTAAAAACATAAACTTATGTAAAAATAAAACAACATATTTTGACCTGTACTAAGAGATTGTATCAAATTGTAATTTGTTTTACATTATTAAAAATAAAAGGGTACAATCTAGTAGTTTGGGACAATGGTAAAGCCTGTCAATTTAAAATGACAATTAATTAGCATTTGAGGCTGCACACCATCAAATGATACTTGCTCCAAAGAGTCTAGTTTTTTTTGGTATGTTAATAATTGTTCCACTCAATGATAGTTTAGTGAGTATCTTTATTCATAAAATCATTCCAATTTCAATTCTACAACAGGGACTGAACCTAACAGGAATGGTGCATAGGATGCAATAGTTGCAAATGTGTTGAAAGGTTGCCATTAGATTTGAAACACAGGGGCAAGTCTGGCTGCAGAGTGACGGCTGGCAACTCGACAGCGATCACTGTGCCCATTATTTCCTCAATTCAGACCCGGACGGCAATTCTATTCCAACAACGAATTTCTCATTAAATTATAAAAATGGCAATCGCTTATCCATTTTGGCTGGGCAGAGAGCGGTCTAATTAAAAATCCCACGAAACATTAGAATTGCCAAAACTGACACCACATGCTGGCTTTCAATATGTTAAAAAAACTAAAAACAAAAACAGCTGAAATTAAAATGATAAACATAAGAATTATGAGAGAAACAGAACTGGTGATTATCTAAATAATTTTAAAAATGTTTGCAGTGGTTAAATTGTTTTTGTTTTTTTTAAATGCACCTGTTTGTGCATTGTAGTGCTTTACCTCGTCTGTCTGATCCACCGTGAGCGCAGGAGAAGATCTTCTGCACACGGTCAGATGATGACAGGGGTAACTGATTCCACTGATGGCCAGAGTCATCTGCAAATCACAAAACAGTTTATTATTAGACATTTTACCGCTTTGTTTTACTAATCTTTTGTCATACATTATAACAAAACGTGCCATTTCTGTGAACACAAAATCAACATTTATTAAAATTATTAGTTTACTAGGGCTGAAATGAACAAGACTCACATTGCACTTTTTTGGGTCGTAAAAAGGATATTTTCTTAGAAGCAAGAAGAGCTAGTCAAGATAAATTTCAAACATCAGCAGCAGACTTGTAACATGACTTGACTATATCAATTAAATACAGATGATGCTATAAAATTTACATAGTCATACTCTTTATACTGTAACTGTTAGAAAAATAGAAAATAGAGAACAAAATACCTCTGCTTCCCAAATTACTCTTGTTCCATTTGCAACCAGTAAATCTGAACACAAGTAAACGCAAACTAAAATAGATTTAGTTTACTTCAAGCTAAGCATGTTATTGCTTTAAGATGGAAAGAGACTCAAAGGTCATCCTGAAGGTCTGTGGATTTGTGACCTGTAAACTTGCTCTGGAAAATCTGATGTGTACTGTTAAATGGGAAATTTTAACCGGGAATTTTATCAAATATGGGCCACTTTTTGCATTTTAAAAAAATCATATTTAAAAAAAAATGTTTTATAATGTTCAGATTACTTAAATTCCAGCAGAATAATTTATAAACTTAATTAACCAACAAAAGCTGTGCAATGCCATGTACAATAATGGGTATTGAATGTTATGTAATTAATCTTTTTATTATTAGTTTTATAGTTTTTATGTAATTTATGTATTTGTTTATTATCCACCTTTTTATTTTCGTTTGACTACTGATGTTTCAATGTTTCAGTATAAGCTTTTATATAAAATTCTTCCCTATGTTTTAGTCCTGAAGTTCAAACAAAATCAATAAATATATTTTGTAGAAACAAAAAGTAATCTGTTAAAAGTGACTGTAAATCTTTTCTTGTCGAGTTAACAGCAAGACAACAGCGGTTGTAGTCTGTTCACCAGACTGGCTTATCACCAGCCAATCTGGACAACGAATATCCTTCTTGTTAACACAGTGTTTCAATTCCAGATGACCCTGGCATGACTGACTCAAGCTGGCCGTAGGGAATCCTTTTTTAATTTCCCTCATCATTTTTAATCAAAATAACTTCCCATCCCTTTAGAAACAACATCTTTTCTCTGTTATGTGTACACTGGCGCGAAGTTGAGGCAATCTGTCAATCACAGAAGTACAAACAGCAATAACTCCATGATCCAATTTCTAACGGGCAAAATCTCAATCTATATTAGCTATGTTTACAGCCAAGTATTTTTATGCTAATTTTGGGATAATGAATTAAAAATAAAACTTTACAGAAATGCAAAGGTGTGCATACATTCTAAAATGGATTCAATATATTCACTCAACAGAGTAAAAAAAGCAAAAAGAAGTCAAATGCATAGACTATGATATTTACAAACAAAAACAGTGTCTTGCCCTCAAGAGACACAAAATTATATTATTATTCTGAAATCTAGGAAGTCTGTCATCAAAATGCCTTGATATAATCACCTCCTAATAGAAGGACTAAGCTGAAAAGAAAAATGAACGAATGAAGGAATAAATGTATTTGTGAATTGTTTTCTTCCCGTTTTAAAGTATAGAGGTACTGTTTGTTTTATGCATCATCTGTATTTTGAAGCCATACTTTGTTTTGTTTAACAGCGAGGACCACAATGGAACAAGCCCAGGGCTTTTTTGTGTTTTTATCCTCGACAGTTTTTATTTCAAAATGTATGGGACACATGTATTTTGTACAGCTTGTCTAAAATCTGTCAAATAAAATTCAATTTAATTCAATTCAATTCAATCCCACAATTTTCCCTCACACATACATGCTACTAAAAAGACTACGTTTACTGGGTTTCATTTGTGTGCTCTGACACAGTGTCCTAACAACACATAAAGCGATGCGATAAAAGCCATCTTTTCCATGTTTTGTCCTTAACATCTGCAACAACGTCCTGCAAAATTTCTATTTTAAAAATACTTTCTATTTCTGCGATACTGCGGCAGGACAACAGCATATACTAGTATGACAAAGATCACCTCAGGTACAGATTATGTGCTTTGTTCAGGGTTAAATGATACCAATGTGAGTTTTAAAACAATTTTACATTAGATTTATTGCCACACTACTGAAAGCAGTAGCAGACAGTTCACCTCAGATCTTAAAAAATAAAATAACTAGCAGACGGTTTGAAAATGAAAGTCAGAACTTTGACTCGAACAACATCAGTCATCCAGTAACGTTAGCCTATTAATAACGTTATTGAAGTTTAATATGTATTCGATTAAAAGTCTTTACCATGTTGTTGAAGGTGCAGTGCCTGGTATTTAAATGTTTCTGTGATGTCGTGTTTGGTGCAGACAGCCAAATTGTTTGTTGCTGGAATCGCTTCTTGTGTCGTGTGATGTTAATACACGGTATAAGGTGCAAAAAAGTCAATATCGAACATAAAGGTTTTTTGGGGTTTTTACAAGTTAAATACAACAAAGTACAGTAGATTTGTTATCACCAAATACATTCCACTACAGATATAGCAAACCTCCAACCCATTGTCCAACAAGTAAACCATGAATAAAATTAATTAAACAAACAAAAAACATAAAAGGTTTGAAGCCTTTTCTCTGTTTTAATATTTTGCTGTATTTTATTGACATTTCTTGTATTGTTTGCTTTCTAATTTGTTTTTACAGGTGTAACGCACTTTGGTCAACCTTGGTTGTAGTACGGTGCTTTATAAATAAAATGATTGATTGGTATCTAAGCATTCTATCCTGTCATACCCAAGTAAGAAATTAAGCAGTACCAGTATTTGACAAATACTTTTTATTTTTCAAATGAAATGCAATTTTTTTTCCCAAAGGCTACATGCCTTTGGATGACACTCAATATATACGAAAAAGTTCCTCAGTAGCTTGTACTCCAGCTAATTTCTATTATTTGGCTAAAGAAAGTTAAAAACAATGCATCGAAAAGTGCTTTAATTGTTAAATGCAAAAAAAACAAAGTCTATCCATTTCATTTTAACAACTAAAAAGACTTTTATAATGTTATCAATTCAGATTTGTACGATGGGTTATAGATGACCATTATCAGGTGAACAGTTCCTCTAAGACAGCTTTTCTCTGTGAAGTTTACACAGACGAGCAATATTCACCTAGGCAGGATTTCTGCGGTTGTTGATGGAGGTTGTGTGTGCTTGGCACTGTAAAGAGCATCAAGTGCAGCATGCAGTGAGCTAGCAGTAAAGGCCTGAGTACCTCATTAACTCTCAGGCAAGAGTGGAAATGTCAGCAGCACTCCAGACTACAGGGACTCATTACAGACCAGCCCCGTACACACATACACACACATTCACAACTCCCCTGAGCGACAGCACAGAGCTCTTTTCTACCCACTCTTACCTGACATTACCAATTACACACCATAAATCACCGGCTGTTTTTTTTACATGTTCCTTTCTGATGCCTAAATGACCACAGCCAATCTATACTTTTAAACAAACAATACAACTATTGTAAATATTTCAATAATCAGGTTAACTATACACTGTAAAAGCCAAAAGGTTAAGATAACTCAAACCGGTTGAAAAAAATGGATTGCCACAAACCATTTACGTTCAAAAACTAATCTTAATGAGTACTTTGAACTTAATCCATTTGAGTAAACGAAGCAATTAACTAAGCACAGTAAAACCCAATAAATGAAGAGAACTCAAACCAACTGAGTACTGTAAAACCCAATATGTTAAAATTGCTACAAACTCTTTTTTTTTTAAGTTTAAAAAACAAACTAATCTATACGAGTACTGTGAACTTACTCCATTTCAGTTGAAGTAATGAGGAATTTAACTCATTACCTTCAACACTGAGTTCAAAACTCTTTTCAAGTGAGTAGAATTAATTTTCAGTAAATTTTGAGTTAACTGCAGTACACTTTCATTTGATAAAGTTGACTGTTGGGTATGGCGGCAAATCAATGCCAATATTAATCGAGCGCAGCGGTGGTGTTTGCGCGCGAGGAGAAGTGAACAGTGAGCAGATTACAGATCTACACGCGAGAAAACTACAGCTCGCGAGCGCACAGGGGAACTTCACGCGCGCGCTCAACTGATCCAGCGCGAAGAAAACAAGTCCCGCGCGCGCACCTCATCATCTGTGCGCACGATGTACGCTCTCGCGAGCGAGGTCATGCCTACAGCGCGCGCGCGCGATCAGTTCTCTCCGCTCGCTCGCTGGTTCTTCTCTCTGCTCGCGCGAAACATTTTGGAATTTTGTCAGTCCTGGGGCGGGACTTGGTTCACTTGTTATCTCTAGCGCTATTGGCTACTCTACCTTTCCGGAAGTTAGCCGGGATTGGACGCCGATTAAACGACGAACCATAATTCACGTGATCTTATCATCACCTTAACAAACATGGCTTATGACCAGCACATAAGTAATCATTTCATTTATTATGAAAATTATTGCCTTTGTTAGAAAAGGTAGTTATTAGAAACTTTATTAACAGGCGCCCTGTTTACTGACACATTGTCTTGTTAAATCAACTAAATCTACTTAATCTTTAATTTATATTTAATTTACACAAAGCAAATTAAAACTTTTATTATGCTTACTTTGTAGTCAAAGTGTCAATACTTCATCAATATATGCAATTGCACCATTGAAGGTAGTAAAACTACATTATTCACAAACTAGTGTATACTTTATATTTGGTATTCTGCTCAAATAAAGTATATAGCATTGCACACTGTATTATTTTCTTTCACATTTAAGTTTTCATTATATAAATTGTTGTTTAGAGGGAGCACTGCAAAAAATGCTTTTCTTGTTTAGATTGTTTGTCTTGTTTCTAGTATAAATATCTAAAAACTCTCATATCAAGAAGAATTTTCTTGACGAGCAAAACATATTGTCTTGTTTTGAGAAATAATATGCTAATGTGAGTTTTTCCTTAAAACAAGCAAAATAATCTGCCAATGGGGTAAGCAAATTAATCTTGTTTTTTCTTTTGACGTAAGATTATTTTGCTTACCCCATTGGCAAAAACTCAATTAATATTAACATATTATTTCTCAAAACAAGACAATATGTTGTGCTTGTGTAGAAAATTCTTCTTGATTTAGGAATTTTTAGATATTTGGACTAGAAACAAGACAAACAATCTAAACAAGAAAAGCATTTTTTGCAGTGCTCCCTCTAAACAACAATTTATATAATGAAAACTTAAATGTGAAAGAAAATAATACAGTGTGCAATGCTATATACTTTATTTGAGCAGAATACCAAATATAAAGTATACACTAGTTTGTGAATAATGTAGTTTTACTACCTTCAATGGTGCAATTGCATATATTGATGAAGTATTGACACTTTGACTACAAAGTAAGCATAATAAAAATTTTAATTTGCTTTGTGTAAATTAAATATAAATTGAAGATTAAGTAGATTTAGTTGATTTAACAAGACAATGTGTCAGTAAACAGGGCGCCTGTTAATAAAGTTTCTAATAACTACCTTTTCTAACAAAGGCAATAATTTTCATAATAAATGAAATGATTACTTACGTGCTGGTCATAAGCCAT
This sequence comes from Danio aesculapii, assembly GCF_903798145.1. NCBI lineage: Eukaryota > Metazoa > Chordata > Actinopteri > Cypriniformes > Danionidae > Danio > Danio aesculapii. The sequence goes on along the minus strand of NC_079442.1, from coordinate 36,947,930 downwards.
GTTTGTTAAGGTGATGATAAGATCACGTGAATTATGGTTCGTCGTTTAATCAGTGTCCAATCCCGGCTAACTTCCGGAAAGGTAGAGTAGCCAATAGCGCTAGAGATAACAAGTGAACCAAGTCCCGCCCCAGGACTGACAAAATTCCAAAATGTTTCGCGCGAGCAGAGAGAAGAACCAGCGAGCGAGCGGAGAGAACTGATCGCGCGCGCGCGCTGTAGGCATGACCTCGCTCGCGAGAGCGTACATCGTGCGCACAGATGATGAGGTGCGCGCGCGGGACTTGTTTTCTTCGCGCTGGATCAGTTGAGCGCGCGCGTGAAGTTCCCCTGTGCGCTCGCGAGCTGTAGTTTTCTCGCGTGTAGATCTGTAATCTGCTCACTGTTCACTTCTCCTCGCGCGCAAACACCACCGCTGCGCTCGATTAATATTGGCATTGATTTGCCGCCATAGTTGGGTTTTACAGTTTACACACACATCAGGGCAAATTAAATACAAATAAAAATAGGCAAAAGATAGATACTTCATTTAAGGGGGCTCTGCAACGTTATAGAATATGTTGGTGGTTTATATAGATTTTTTAAACAGTCTGAGTATTATTTAATCCCCTACTAGATTTGTTATAAATTACAGACAAATGATACTATGTGGGATTCAAAAGAAACGGCATCCAATAAAACAAAATTTGTGTTTGTGTTGCTATACTGTATGCAGTGTTGGGTAACTTTAAAAAAAAGTAACAGATTACTGATTACTACTGGAAATTTGTCGTTTGATTACATTACTAATCACTTCATGTAAAAAGTAATCATATTACTAATTACTTCACTTTGAAGTTACTTTGAAAACATATAAAAAACTAAATACAAAATAAACTGCAGCTCTTTCCGTAATTTAATACTCACTGAAAAACATTACAACAGCTTTAACACAGCAGCTTGACATATTTAAATGATTAAAAGACAATTGTCCAAAACTTTAAATTCTCTCCTCATTTACCTATTCTTCACTTGTTCCAAAGCTGTTTGACTTTTAAAAAAATGTTTTTTTCGACATTTTGAAGAAAACTGGATACCTCTAACCATTGACATTCATAGTAAGAAAAACACAGCCTGTCTGTGGATGTGGAAACAAACTATAAGTGCTCAAATGTTGAATACTTGAAATCTGGAAAACGTGAGCGTGTCACAGTAATACTTTTGTTTTTACACTCAGTGAAATCAAAGTAATGCATGCATCCACTTGAAGAAGCAAGCACTCTGGTCAGCAGCTATTTCAGCTCGAGTTCTCCAGCAATTTAAAAGGGAAGCTCATTAACTGACGCTGCAGCTGAAATCGTAATATAAAAAAGTAAACATTGTTTTCTAAAATCTAGATTTGTAACGCAATTACATTGACTTTAGTGACTAATCAAATTACACAAATTTAAAATGTAATTTGTTACATTACTGCATTCCCCATAAATGTATTTATAATATAGTAACATATACATATATATATATATATATATGCTCAGAATTAAAAATGTACTGTACTTTTCTTCAATTTTCTACAAAAAAAAAAGGATAATGTTAACAAATTCGAGACATACCAAAACCTATGTCAGGTCTTGGTATTGATTAACAGACATAACAGATTAAACGTAAAGAAGCTTTAGTTTAAGTACTGTAATATCCCATAATGCAACTCGGAGAGGATTTCAGAGTGTCAAGTACTTCAACAAGACACTAACTCCCCCAAAACACACAAACACACAACACACTCTCTCTTTCTTTGCGATGGCCCACACAGAGAGAAGGATCGCAGACAGTCTTTTCTACAAGAACTAATTAAAGTCAGACTGCCTTCACACACAGACAATGTACAGTGCTGTTGACACTATCAAGAGCACTGTCCAGACATCAGATACTGTAGAAACTGAAATCAGAAACTGTACCACTAGTCAATAAGCATTTATGGTTAGTGCATTCAGATGACATTCTACAGACTCGAGGTCCTTTGCCAATCCTGTTCCCCTCTACTCTCTGTAGTTCAATGTTTACATTCTCTACTGTCCTCTATATGTTTATGTACAGTTGAAGTCAGAATTATTAGCTTCACCCCCTGTTTATTTTTCCCCCAATTTCTGTTTAATGGAGAGAGGAAAAAAAATCAACACATTTCTAAACATAATAGTTTTAATAACTCATTTCTAATAACTGATTTATTTTAGCTTTACCATGATGACAGTAAATAATATTTGACTAGATATTTTTCAAGACACTTCTATACAGCTTAAAGAGACATTTAAAAGCTTAACTAGGTTAATTAGGTTAACTAGGCAGGTTAGGGTAATTAGGCAAGTTATTGTATAACGATGGTTTGTTCTGTAGACTAACGAAAAAATATAGCTTAAAAGGGCTAAAAATTTTGACGGTAAATGTTTTTTCAAAAATTAAAAACTGCTTTTATTTCAACCGAACTAAAGCAAATAGGAGTTTCTCCAGAAGGAAAAAATATTATCAGACATACTGTGACAATTTCCTTGCTCTGTTCAACATCATTTGGGAAATCATTAAAAAGAAAATTCAAAGGGGGGCTAATAATTCTGACTTCAACTGTATATATAATTTGTGCCACTACAAAATCCCAATTTTAAAATTCAACAACTGATTTTACCCTCTCTGACCTATTCTTGAATTTGCAAATTAACGTTATGCAAATCTTCACTGTTGTGCATCAGGTTGCCTAAGGGTGCACTCACACTATGCTATGCGAACTGTGCCCCGTTTCCCGGTTTGTTTGACAAGTGTGAGTGCTCCCCCCTTGCCCTCTTCAGCACGGTTCAAGGCAACTGTACCTAGTGTGAGCACGCCCTAAGTTGCCTAATATGCCATAAATGTTAGCATGCAAATGTGGACAGTTAAGGCCTTGAGATACTAATAGAAAAGATGTTTTAGGGTTACGAAACACCTGAGAAATGATATGCTGCTAGCAAACACCCCGAGGTTTTTCAACCTCGTTTTGAAAAACACAATTTCAATGAATTTAATTCTATATTTAAGAATATTGAAATAAATTTACAGTCGTGAGAAAACAGCCGTGAAGAAAGCATTTCATATATTCACATGTGAATATAGCAATGTGGCTACCACAATATACCAATGTGTTTTAAGTAGAAATTGGCTTGTAGACTGAAACTGTACGGTCTTTTACAACATAGTTTTTGTATTTACTAGCACTATCCTTCTGTATGTAAATTGATAGGCCCTACCCATTTGTTAGCAAGAGCATTTTAATATAATAAAAATTTATTTAAAATCACTGATTACTCTATCCCCCAGTCTCAAAGACAAGTCTTACGCTTTAGTCCTAGACTAAAATGTAAGTATGAGCTGATTTAAACTGAAGAGAATTTTTTTTATAAAACAAAGCCTATGTTTTGTCTCAAGATGGACACTAGGAATGTTTTCTAAAGTGCATTTATAAAAAAAAAAAATACTCAAATGTCCTCATTGAATTATTTCCTAATCCTTACTTAGTCTATGTCCTGTCAGTAAAACCAGGCCAATGTATTTATGAAAAAAGGGGAAACAAGTTGTTTCATACATTATTTCACCCATATTTAAAATTTGACTTTTTAAAAATATATTTTAAACCTTAAAATAGTTTTTTTTATGTATTTAAAATCTCCCTTTACATTTAATTTAAATATGAAAAAATATCTAAATTTATTTGCATTAATTTATTAAAATTTATTTTTAATTTTAATTCATTTATTTAATATAAATGTTTTTTTCCACAGGATTGTTAATGCTACAGTACATAACTAATCCCAACATAAAACAATGTAATCCTGTTTTCTCTAATATTTCTCAGTTTATAGAATGGCAGACACAGAGCACTTAAAGACCCAGGTAAGGTAAAATGTCCACATTCTGATGCCAACAGTATGGGGGAGTCTGGCTGCTAACATGTGCGTTCAGAGCCGCAGGCTACAGGCAAGAGGTCATCCCTCACTGTCCCACACCTCCCTCTCCACCTCCAAACAAAGAACAAAATCCTCCTCTTTTGGACCCCTTTCATTAACACTTGCATTAAAGCCCCTAGAACCGAGCACCATGCAAAAGAGGCATTGCATTTGTCTTGCTCCATTCCAATTTAGCAAGAATTCCATTCCATGAGTACAATCACTTAAACATACTTCTCTGACAAACTTCTTCCTTTTCCTCCTGGTTGTTTTCAGCTATTTGTTGTCATTCTCCATCTCTGAGGCTGTGAAGGAGATAATTACTGCTGACAGCTGCTCTAGTCGTCCGAGAGCCCCAAGCTGCACCTTGTGCCTGCCTTCTTTCATAGATGAGGACAAGAGAGCTACAGAGCGCGAAAAAAGCCAGAGAGAGCCGAGTCCAGGAAAGAAAAGAAAAATAAGAAGCCCCACCCTAAACACCTGTTGGACCCTTTCAGGTTGGGTTTGGAGAGGTGTCAGTCTTGATTAAGATCTAGGGTCAAATACAGTGTTTAAATTGCCCAGTGAACCTTTCAGGGCTAAGCCCTTCGAGAGAAAAAAAAAGTGTGAATAGGCAAGGCAATGTTTTGTTTTCACCTGTGTAAGGTGTAATCTGTAACTGCTACGATTTGCTGAATTTTAAATGGTAATAAACAAAAAAATCCCTCTTTGAAAAAGTGTAGATTCCAATGAAAATAATAATCATTTTTAATTATAGGAGACCTATGCAAGGTTTTAATTTTAATAAAAAAAGGTAGCTAAATTAACTAGGTTTAGATAATAATGGTCTAAATTGAGCAACAAATATTTATATTTTAAAACTTTGATAAAACTTAACTTATTATTTTAAGAAAATTAAATAAATAAATAAATAAATAAATAAATAAATAAATAGTAAGTTGGTAAGAAAGTAAAAGTGAGGCCCATTAAAAAAATAAAAACAAATAATGATTAAAATAATAAAGTCAAGAAACCTAAATCAATGATTTAACAAATCCAATAAAAGTAATCCATTACATTATATTGACAAAAGTTTTGGAACACCCCAGATCATGGAATTCAGTTGTTCCAGTCAATTGGATTAAAAAATAAATAAATAAAATTGGAGCATAAAATCAAGCACCTAGGCATGCAGACTGCTTCTATAAACATCTGTGAATGAATGGGTCACTCTCAGGACCGCAGGGAATTCAAGTGTGGTTCCGTGATAGGTTGCAATAAGCAGATTTGGTGAAATCTCATCACTTCTGCGTATTCTACAGTCAACTGTTAGTGGTATTTTAACAAAGGGAAAGCAACTGAGAACAACAGCAGCTCCGTCATGAAGTAGAAGTGTCAATAGCTACAGACCTCCAAACTTTGTGTGGCATTCAGATTAGCTCAAGAAGAGTGCACAGAGAACTTCATGGAATGGGTTTCCATGGCCAAGCAGCTGCATCCAAGCCTTGCATCACCCAAATACCATCCAAAGAATCAGATGCAGTGGTGTAAATCCATAACAAAGACATGCTCTCTGAAGTGGCGAATCACGCTTCTCTGTCTGGCAATCCAATGGATGAGTCTGGATTTGGCGGTCACCAGGAAAACAGTACTTGCCTGACTGCATTGTGCCAAGTGTAAATTTTGGTAGAAGGGGGATTATGGTGTGAGTTTGGTTTTCTAGGATTGAGCTTGACCCCTTAGTTTCAGTGAAATTAACACTTAATGCTTCAGCATACTAAGACATTTTGACTAATTTCATGCTCTCAACTTTGTGGGAACAGTTTGGGGATGGCCACTTCCTGTTCCAACATGACTGTGCACACGTACACAAAGCAAAGAACATAAAGAAATGGATGAGCAAGCTTGGTGTGAAAAAAATTAACTGGCCTGCACAGAGTCCTAACCTCAACCAGAGAGAACAAATGCAAGTAGCAAGCCATGCCTTTTCGCCTGACCTCACAATTGCGCTTTTAAAAGAATGGTAAAAATTACCCATAAACACACTCATAAACCTTGTGGAAAGCCTTCCCAGAGGAGTTGAAGCTGTTATGGCTGTAAAGGGTGGGCCAACTCCATATTATACCCCATGTATTAAGACAGGGATGTCATTAAAGGCCATGTTAAAGCATGTCACAAATTTTGGCAAATATAGTGCATCTAGTATGAAAATTGAAATAATAATAATAACAAAACCTAAAAAGTAAAAATATCATATAAATTCATATTGATATTTTAATATATATTTTATATATACATACTTATTCACAGGCCCGTTTATATTGAAGCACTGTTTATATACGCACTGATACAATTGACCAAACAAGAAATTATCAGGAAATTTAGCCACACCATATCGGTGTTTTGTAACATCTCATTTTTGAGAGGTGGGTCGTTAGCCCAACGCTCAACCCCCAACCTGTAGGACCAGTATATACACACATACACTACAGAAAATTTAGCTTACCCAATTCACCTATGGCGCATGTTATTGAACTTGTTGGGGAAACCGGAGCACCCATAGGAAACCCACACGAACACAGAGAGAACATGCAAACTCCACACAAAAATGCCAACTGACTCAGCCAGGGTTCGAATGGAACCCACTTTGCATTCATTCCGCCATATTTTATATATATATTTTATTTGTATAATATATATTTTAACATTAATTCATTCATTCATTCATTTTCTTTTCAGCTTAGTCCCTTTATTAATCTGGGGTAGCCACCGCGGAATTAACCCCCAACTTATCCAGCACGTTTTTACGCAGCGGATGCCCTTTCAGCTGCAACTCATCACTGGGAAACATCCACACACACACAGACTCTCATTCACACACATACACTACGGACAATTTAGCATACCCAATTCACCTGTACCGCTTGTCTTTACATTGTGGGGGAAACCGGAGCACCCGGAGGAAACCCACGCGAATGCAGGGAGAACATGCAAACTCCACACAGAAACGGCAACTGACCCAGCCGAGGCTCGAACCAGCGATCTTCTTGCCCTGAGGCGACAGCACTACCTATTGTGCCACTGCGTCGCCTATATTTTAACATATGATTAATATTATTATATGTTAAAATATATTATTATTGTTATTTTATTACATGTTATATATTATTTATATATATTATTACTACATTTATATAATATTATTTTTTTAACCTGTGACCTGTAATGAACGTGAAGACATTATTTGAAAAAGCAATTATTTGCAAAGATTCGATTTCTCTTGCATGACAGAACACCACTACAAGTACGGTCACAGCAAGGTGTTGATCTAAACATGTAAATAATGCTATATGCCAGACGGCCCTGGTAAGGCACAGGAAGAGTAGATCGACGGCAAGCTAGCGTTTCTGAAGGCGGATGACTGTCAATCTAAGAGTGTATATACACCTCTCCATCTCAGAAAAACTTCACCTGCAGACAGCAATCTCACAAGGGGCTCTGTATGGGCTTAGAGATGAGCCCCGTTGCTACGACAACCAGCAGGCCCAATAAGCTGCCTCTGCAGGTCCGTGACGCTGAAAGCCCATAACAGCCGAGGGCCACAGAGACCCTCAGAGAGCAGCAGCAGTAATACATTAGCAAACACCAAGAAACACTGGATAAATGTCAGCAATTAAGGGGGAAAAGACTCTAATAAGGACGTTCCAAGAGTTGTCAATCATTCCCATAGGTGCTGCATGAGGTTGGCAGTGAAATATGAAAAGAGCTCGAAAGAGTTTTGGCTCGGGATGTGTGTGAGAGGGAACTCAAGAGGTGGGAAATGGACCAATTAAGGGCCCTAAATTAAGTGAACGAATGAAATAAACAAGAGCATGTGCTACAATTTAGAGCTGGAGCCTTTTTGATGATAGCGGCGAGGGAGCGATGCGGTGCCAATTATTTGTTTTTACTTCATTTATATGTCATAAACTGGCATTATTTACTTTGCAAACGCCTTCAGATATCTAGAGAACATTTCAGTCGGATTTAACAAAAAAATAAAATGGTGCAGCCCAAGTTCGGGAAGAAAACACACCGAAGTTTGGGTGGTTAATGCCAAACACAGCCTGCAAACAGCAGTCCTCCAGTGGCCTGCCATATGAAGAAGCCAGTGTCAGCCCCTCAAACACACCACACGCATCCCGACTACACCCACTCAAACAAACAAGGGCTAAACATGACTATGGTAAACAGCCTCCCTTGAATTTACAGACACTGCAGAGGGACGTCAAGACAACCGCTAAGATCCACCCACAGATTCAAAAGGCATGCCGATTTTTTTTTTTTTTTTAACATTGTAATCCCATTCTCCCCGGAGACAAATTTGCTAATCACAAATCCAGTTAAAAACGGCAGCACTGTTTAAATGTTAACTGGTTAAACAGTTTCACTGCATAAATGGATCAAAATCAAATCACATTTTCTTCATTTGTCTCCCTGACAGTAATACAAAAATACGTGCACCGAAGGCTGCCTTCCCTCTCGAAATGATTAATATATTAAGTTCAATCCATTTCGACAGTACATGAAAAAAACAAACCTCCTTCAAAACCAATATGGTTAAAAGCTCAGTCTGTGAAATGTAAACTGACTACTGATCAGTTCTCCATTTTTCTTCCTTATGAGGTGGAAAGGAGCTCTGTATATGAGCAAGCGAAGGATAATGAAAGCACGGCGGAGCAGGCATTGACTCAGACTGCTGGTAAATGTATTTCTAAGCCTAGGCTGTCATGTTTATTGGTACAAATCCCAGGAGATGAAGAAAGGTTAATGAGATACGCACCAAAAAAAAAAAATGCCATGCAAGAGCTTTGCATCTAAAGAACAGCTAGCCATTCCAATAAGAAATGGGGGCCATTATTAAGATCACTGCTTTAATAATACGTCCCTCCCTATAAGCCAAGATGAGTTGAGGTGAAAAGCGACCAAGCGCACATTGACCACACACAACCAATCACTGCTTTATTGTGCCTTAAAAAGTATTCATGAGCAGTGCCCTCTTCATCAGAGAACAAGATTGTGGGTTGAGGTCTTCGGTGAGTGCACTTCAGCCCTGAAGTGGCCTGACTCAAGTGGGCAGTCTGTGGTGAGAGGGTGTAATTCAGTGACCTTGCGTCTGTTGTGCTTTTCGCTAAAGGACGAAACGATCTCTTCAACCGCCCTTTTAACAATATGAGTTAAATGCAATGATACATGAGCCTTACAAGTGCACGCTGAAAATAAACAATGCTGTCATTGTTAAAAGCTATGTGAAACACTGCTTATAACGCTACTGACAATGGGGCCATAGCCTTTTGTTCTGTTCTGATATAGTAGTCACTGGGTTTTATGTTTGTTCTTTAAACCGTGGTGTGTAAAACCACATTAGTTGCTTCGGGAAAAAATAAATAATAGTGGCTATATACATTTTAATCTTTTGAAAAATGACAAATACGATAGGGTGGTGGGTAAAATAGAAACTCTCAACACCTGTAACAAACAGCGCTCATAAAACAGGTTTGCTCATCGGTTAAAGGCCACTCCCTTTGCAACCATACTTACCCTCAATTAGGCACCTGAAAGCAAATCAAGACACAATAACAAGCACAGTCCTGTTTTATCATGGTTGAAACACAAGGGCAACTGCTCAGATGCACAATGACCAGTGAAAAGTAAAGAAATAGTTCCCATGGTTATTGTGTGAATGACTAGCTGAGCTTGGAGGTGGGGTTCCTCAAGGTTCAGTGTTAGGGCAGTCTCTGATCACTGTGAACAAGTCGTACTGAAAGGCTGGGAGCACGGAACAGGGCGGGAAAGGTCACTGACCCCCCACTACATGAGCTGTAGTGTCCACACAGAGAGGACAAGAGAGAGGAGCTGCTCTGTGACGTCTTAATTAGCGCCAACATCTTACTTTCACATCAGGTGAAGCTTAAAGTGCTACTACGGAAAAGTTAAAGTTATGCTTTTATTTAATTTTTCCAAATGCCCTTCAAATAAAATTAGCATTTTCATAAAGGCACTATTTTTGGCAAGTAATATGTCATTTTACACTGAAAACAAAATATTGCATGGAGCAAAAATTGTAGCCGAGTAGATCCTACTTGAAGTTATATGTAGTAAGAGATTTGCAATGCAGAATTCTTGACCGAATGAGAATTCAGTGTGGGAAGGGCAATGGGATGCAAGATGGGGCTGGGCGATAATTCGGTAATGATAATTATCAGGATATATGTATATATAGATATGTATATATATTTATTTATTTATTCTTTTTTTTTTAGATAAAACGATGACAGTTCGATAAGAGTTGGTAATGTTTATGCACTAATTGTGAAGCTGCGCAGGCATTTTTCAGCCTGCACTTCCGAATGCTGCATGTAGTACAAGTTTACAGCCATACAGTGTTAGTTGCATTTGGAGGAGTAAGAAATAAATAAGGTAAAAAATAATATTAAGGTCACAGTCACACGCTATGTTTACATTCACCTATTTTATGCACATTTTGGATACGTGCATAAAAAATAAATAAATCGGTTGATGGAAACGCCAAGATGTGCATAAAAAAACATATGCGCATAACTGAGTAGGATAAACTTTTAATTCGATAAGAAAAGATGCGCATAAACTATGTTGGAAACACTTTTACTGAACAAATTCCAGTATGCACATTAAAAAAGGTGATGTGATTTTGTTACAAGAGATTGTGTGATGATAAAAATGTCTGTTAATGGACAAACCAGCAGGCTGAACACATTGTAAAACATCTGAAATGTCGTTTTGGTCATTCTAAAATGCCTTAACCGCTTCAGTATTAGGGTTACTATATTATTAATGACCTGCAGAATCAATGCTCCACGTCTCAAGTCTTCAAACGCCACCGTGCGTTCACTGCATGTCAGGATTGCCTTCTGAGGTGTAAGTCATTTATTAAATAAGGAAAAGATTCACGCAGCTTCTCCTAATACAGCAAATTAAGTTTTTACTGTTGATATTTGGTGCCAGATCATCAGGAAGTGATGATTTTGTTCACTTTGATTCGTTGGATGGAAACGCTGCTTTATTCGCACATCTTTTATGTGATGATCAAGTTTTGCACATAAAGTTAATTCGCATTTTTGAATGGAAACATAGCTACAGACGTTGTTGATAATAAACGTCACTAAACTTCAGTAGTCTGGAGCTACATAGTTTTTTGCAATCCGACACAAAACAGAGCAATGTGCACTGCAAACTGCGCAGACGACTCATGCCATCAAAACAACACAAACCGCTTTCATCATTTAAAAGAATGCCACCCTTATAAAGATGCTAAGAAATTACAGACCCAAACTAGAGTTGGTAAATGTGGACCATCTACAAGAATCAGCATCCTTAAAGGCATAACTTATCCTTTAAATGTCCATGCTTTATCAGTCATTGATTAGGTCTATCGATTAAAGGGTTATTGACAATCAATAGATCATCAAGTAATCATTAGCCTCCCTAAATAAAATATATTAAAGGATATTTCACCGTAATTTCACCATACTTGCCATTAAAAGGATAGTTCATCCCAAACTGAAAATTCTGTCACTACTAACTCATCTTTCACTTCTTCCAAACCTGTTTTTCTGATGTTGAACATTAATATACAATAACTTGTAGGGTAATGTGGTTGTTGAAAACTTGAACAGTAAATGCTGAATTAAGATTGTTCTTTTTTTTATTTATATTGTCACACAGCTAAAACATAAAATGTGTTAAATCAGCTGCACAAAGAGATTGGCATGCTGAAAATCCTTTAAAATAGATACATATAACGATTTGACATTTATTGTGATAATTATCGGTATCGACTGATTTGAAAAAAATGTTTTTTTTTGCCATATTGCCCAGCCCTAATGCAAGATTAACCAAATATCATATATTGTTAGCTAATTATTCTTAACTTGCATCTTATCTACATTATTATTCAACCTTTGCCATTTTAAATTCAATTTGAAAAATTGAAAGGTGCACAATCATCATAGAACAAAATGATCATACCGAGTCATCTGTGGCAGAAGCAGGCCAGCCGTCCCACTGCTGATGCCGCACAGGGATGTTTGTCAGGTCTGAAATGTTCCTTTTCACCTGGAATACAAACAGACCAAAACATCAGATAACAGGTACATGAATACAACATTAATCCATGAACACATTTCTTAAAATACTAGTAAACAACACTTTCAGAACACACTTTGTACCTGCTATTATCGCAAAGTGACTGGAATGGGAAGGAGAAAAGGTGGAAAAGTAGCGGAAAAGAGCTCTGTGTTCTCAAAATTCCACAGATGCCTGTCCTAATGCTCAATGCCAACAAGCCTTCGCTTGAAAAATGGACAGTATTTCCCTTCTGCCATTCACCCCGTGTAACTGCACTTAATAACATTGCGTGCATTTAAACAGTTGATGCTGGCCCCTGCTCCGACGACGCTGTTGGTTTAAAGCTCAACGCCAGGCTGATGTGCGGAGGACGAGGGTGATCAAAGCGAGTGTCACCCAGGGCTGGACGGGCCGCAGATTCTAGTGCATTATCCCCGGAGAATGCACTACCCCGCGGCGCTAGATACAGAGGCAGAGAAAACTAGCCATTGTGGTGGAAAGCCCTCCTAGCGCATGGCCAAATCCCACCGCCAGCGCACTGAGTGGACATGTATCCTCTGCCAGACTGAGGACTCGTGCCCACGGAGGCAGAAACGATGGACGCGAGATGCTTGTCAAAACAAAAGACATGAAGCAGGGTTGAAAGAGATAGGGTTAAGAACTCTTCAGAAGACACAATCATATTGTGGAAATTTATGACTACGATAATACCTAGGTTATGAATATATGTCATTAAAACATTCAATTTTAATTTGCTTTTAACAATAAAACATACAAACAAACAACGTGTTACATGAAATTTGAATTGAAAATCTCGAAACCATGCTCATAATTCTTCCTCTCTTCTCAGATATGACGGCAGACCAAATCAAGGGTTACCATGTGGCAACTTTGGCCAGCAGGCCCTACTTCGGGCATCTCTGTTCTATACTGTTTAATTAACTGTTTTGGCTGAATGTATTTTAGCTGAAACTGTCAGTTCATTTACACTCTGAAACTGCATTATGAGAGCCTGACCTCTGCTTTGACAAATTTAGATGTCAAAAATGTTTACTTTTTAAAAATAAACTACATTTATATTAGTCTCAATATATAGTCTGGATTGGTCTTATAAATAATAAAGTGTATAATTAGCTTTTACTGTTATTTAACAGATTTTATTTTGAAAGTGCTGTGTCATTTCAGTAATTTTAATATATTGTTGGATTAATTATGAAATGAATTTGGTATTTGTTTAGCATTATATTTTACTTATGATGCCCAAATGTAAAATATGTGTCCTGAAGTACCACTGGATTCTAAAGGATTTTTATAAGAATGATATTAAAGCTACCCAGAAAGTCAGAAATGTTCCAATAACACAGTTATGTACAGAACGATGACTGAAGTCAGCTTCCTGACCATTATGGAGAGTCACAAACTCAATAAAGGGAAACAAATTCAGATATTGACAACAACACCTCGGTCAGTTGAAGTCGGAGGCGCCACTACCGCACACACACGCACGCACACACACACACACACACACATTAAACATCCACGAGCCCACACACTGGGCTGTGCATTTTTCTTATTGAAGCGAGCAAGGGTCAGCTGGGTTGGCCAATGTTATTACAGAGTGTAATATCTGTGTTTGACCAGAGGGCTACAGGGATTTGGCCGCCCAGGCCTGACCGGCAGGCTGCCGTAAACACCAGCTCTTGGCTGTAATGAACCGTTTAGGGTCAAATGGCACCGCAGCCCAAGAGAAAGTAGAAAGTAACGCCATCGCCGAGGGCCAAGCAGAAGCATTTAGCTGCTATAACAAATCAGCCCACTGCGAGAATCTGATATTTCACCACTTTACTTCATTGGCTCTTTTTTATGAGCACTGCCCTACTGTCAATACACCTATACCGCTCTGTTCTTCAAGCCAGACTTCATCCCATCTTGACAAACACCCAAAGAGAAGCTATTCAATGTTATTCGACTTCAAAACAGATTTAGCTTTATTGCAAGGTGGAGATTTGAACACTTAGAGCAAATGGCAAATGTAGTCACAGTTCAATAAAGTGGTGTGAGTGTTCTTTTATTTAGAGATAGTTGGTTTGGTTGGGTGAGGAGTTTTCTCAGTAACTCCTGTGAATTATAATTGACTTAAGAGGTGAAAGCCCCATACGGCTGCAATATTCAGGAACACAAGTGTCATTACCTATTCATGAGCTACGAATTCCTCCTCTAAGCAGTCAGGGGTCTGCAAATTAAAGCCAACATTACCTAACTAAATGAGGGGGAAAAAGTACACAAAAACAGATAAACAAACAATTCCGCCGAATAACAAGTTTATTTATCACTGATTTCCGAGGGAAAGTAAAGAGAGTTTGAAGATGTTCAGTAACGGCTGACATTTGTTCTGTCTTGCCCAAACCGCTGCCCGTAAGGAACAATGAGGTTTGATTAAACAGCGAAGAAAAAGACTCAGTCCTATTAAATCCAGTTCCGCTGACATTTCATTTTAAATGTCACAATAGAGTTTTTAGCATCAGGGAACAGACATCCATTGTGGAAAAAAAGAGGGGGAAGAAAAAAGAAGAAAATGTTGACATTATATCAGAAAATGCGGGAAGATCTCAAGGATAAAGACATTTCAGCTGCCAGGATTATATTCTTAAGGACTGCATGTAACAGCGCTTTTCATTTAAAAAGGTTTTCTTTCATATACTCTCCGGTGTGGCTGTCATATTAGATAAATATTTTACATCACCCATAGAACAAACAGTTCCACGGTGTTAAAATAACATCCAGCTTAATAGACGGACTGCACAAAATATACAGAGGTAAAGAACAGCATTTGAGATAAAAACTGAAAGAGGTTTGGTTACTGCTGCCCCCTTACTGACAAAACCTAGACTACATACAGAGGTCAAAGACGAAGAGTGCTCTTCAAGCTTTAAAGCTATGGAAATTGAATGCATTTACTCTGTTTAACTTTTTGAAAAATCACTATCATATATTTTTACCATAACTAACACCAAAAAGTCAATGTACCAGAAGTCGTATAATATATTTTTTACTTAATATAATTCGCATTAGACGACATATTAAAAGGCCATTAAAGGATCTCAAAATATTCATATGTTTTTCCACTACCCTTAAACCACCACATTTTACCTATTTGTCAACAAGAAGTGTTTAATTTAATTTAAAATGTAATAGTAATAATTTGTGTATAATATTTTAATAAGTACTAGTATATTCTTTAATTTTTCATAAATATATCAACAAAGCTAAACAAAGCATTTAATATGCTTTCTATGTGAACACCAAGTCATATTTATACATCAATTTACTATTACAATATGCAACACAAACAATCTCACACCTTTTTAAGCAAATAATATTTAATAATATTAAATTCCATAATGTTTTAAGACCTTTAAGTACTCAAAATATAAAAAATTGACAATTAAAATGTTACAAAAGTGATAATAGAAAAAAAAATCATACCAAATTAAATTACTTCGATGTCAATAAACTTGTGAGCTCTCCCAGACAAACATATAAAATATTTTTACCTTGATTTTCACCTAAATGTCAATGTACCAAAAGTCGTATCATATTTTTTACTAAATATAACTTACATTTGATGACATATTAAAAGGCCATTTAAGGATCTCAAAATATTCATACGTTTCTCCACTACCCCTAAACCACCACATCTTACCTATTCGTCAACAAGAAGTGTTTGATTCAATTTAAAATATAATATATAATTAATTTCATAAAAATATAATTTCATTTGTTTATAATATCTTAATCAATACTAGTACGCTCTTTTATTTTTCATAAATATATCAACAAAGCTAAACAAAGACTCATGAACATTATTTCACCCATAATTTGACATCTTATTATAACAAAAGTTTAATGTGAAACATTTGAGCTTTTAATATGCTTTCTATGTGAACACCAAGTTATATTTAAGCATCCATTTACTATTACAATGTGCAACACGAACAATCTCACACCATTTGGCAAATAGTATTTAATAATATTAAATTCAATATTGTTATTAAGACCTTAAAGTACTCAAAATACAAAAACTTGACAATCAAAATGTTACAAAAGTGGCTGAAATACAAAAAAAATCGTACAGAATTAAATAACTTAGATGTCAATAAACTTGTGCGCTCTCCCAGACAAACATGCGCACACACACACACACACACACACACACACATTAATGATCCAATCTTTCTAAATGCCAAGTACTGGTAATCCCTGGCTGGAGAGAAATCAAAGAGAAGAAAAGGTTGCCGTTAAACAGTCACAAGCTCTTCAGCACCAGATGCCTTTCATTCACACTCTTTTACTCTCCATCCTTCTTTTCTTCCTCCACGTTCATCTCTCCAGCTGCGGAGAGAAACGCTGTGGGGCCGGCAAAAATCCCTGGGACGAGTCGTCTGGTCACGGACGGCAGAGCCCTATCGGACGGCCCTATTCTCCCCACCACTTTCCTGACAAACATTTGCTCTGAGGCTTAAGCGCAGCCCCGAACTCGGGTTTGGGAATGCCAATCAGAAGAGGAGAGCAGGGCCCGGGGCCGAATAGTGGAAGGGTACGTTCCCTGGGAGCCTGGAGGCAGAGCAAGAGCCTTTGGCAAAGACAAACAACGGGACAGCACTGAGGGACTCTCTTCTCTCTCCCTCTTTTGCTGCTTCTATTGATATGCACATGCAGAAACGCATCGGCTGGTCTTCAGCAAAGACAAAAGATGAGCAGAAAAAGAAAGGCTGGAGAGGAGTCCTCTCCATATGTGCCTGCGAGGGGGTGAATGGGCTGAAAAAAAGAGAGATTGTGAGAGCTCTCTGTTGCTGTTTTGTTGCATTTTCACACAGGCCTTCAGTTTTGGAGCCACAACTGTAAAACAAAAACTTCTCTCACTTGTTAGTAACATTCTCAACGAGACGTTTGTAAGGAAACGTAGTGGATCCCCACAGAGCTTTTCTTTCCCGTTCATGTGTTTATTTTCTGGCATCTCGCACACAAAAGCGAGTGCTAGACACGTTAGGTAAAAGAATCCTCCTGTGGAGCCAAAGTAACTAATGAACTCTCCAGCTAACTAAACTAACTCTCAGCGAAGAGCCATTTAGAAAGTGACGTGCAACCAATAAGGTGTTCTCTTACAAAAAAACAGTTTTGCAATTTGTTTCTCCTCGGAAAACAAATCTTCTCCCTCTCCCCCTCAATCATGGTCTTAGGAAGAAAGAAAACAGAATGCCTGAGGATCAGGCCAGTCGGGGCCGCAGCGGCCCGTTTGATTCAGCTTTGTCCAGTCACTCGCTCCCCTACCAAGCCAACAGCTTCGCTTCCTGCTCCTCTTTTCTCTTCCCCGCAGGCTCTACTCTCCAGTTGTTGTAATCCCGGCAGAAACACTTAAGGTTCACAGTAGGTGCTCATCAAAACCATCTGCTGAGGGAAAGAGAGCGCTCACCCATCTCACTTTAATCTCTTCAATTAGCACCATTACAAACCTGTCAAGTAGTCTGATTACTGTAATGGTGACCAGCGCCATCAAGGCGGCAGTTTCGCCGGGAAAGGGATTCTGGGATTGTGTGGACAAAGCCGAGATGAGGAAAAGCAGTTTTCTCAGTTTTAAAACTCGAAAAAGAAATGTTTGACCAAAAAGTTTCTTAACAGCTCAATGGAAAGGAACATTTTCCCTGATTAATAATCCATCCATCTCCTCTAGACTACTTTTGATGACACTTTTATCTCTAACCATCAATATTTATGAATTTATGAATTGAAACTGAATTTGTGTTAATTTCACATGTAACTGAAACCTTCGAACTAATCAGACTGCAAACAATTACACTAAAATTAAAAATAAAACAATTTTACGGTAATAGACATTTCTCATAAAACAGTTAAAATATGTTGCTGTTTTTTTTCATAAGTGTCAACATCAAACATTTATTTAGAGATCCCTGATATAAAATAAATATAGCAACACATTTAATTAAATAAAAAATGTAAATGCCTATTTTTTAAAGTTTTTCCCATAATTCCATAACTCCGTATTGCTGCAACCACCCTTTATGATTAGGCTTATTTCACACAGATAGTAGCCTATAGTACAGCTGATACTAAAGACTTCCA
This sequence comes from Danio aesculapii, assembly GCF_903798145.1. NCBI lineage: Eukaryota > Metazoa > Chordata > Actinopteri > Cypriniformes > Danionidae > Danio > Danio aesculapii. The sequence continues at coordinate 36,929,716 of NC_079442.1, read as the reverse complement.
CGACTAGTAGTCTCATCGCTTTTGGTGCTCTGAAAAACATTTTATTTGAGTGACATTGTAGCAACATTTTGACATAATTGGGCGTCCATGTGCGGTACAGGAGCGGAGCAACAGAGAACTATTCTCTGCTCAAAACATTCAGGGATCAATCATATCCAGATTGCCATAAATATGAGCTTTTGAAACTCATATTTTAATGTAAATTCTACTGGCTAAACTGGCTAATGTCATGCATACATACAGTTGCAAATCAGAATTATTAAACCCCCTTTGATTTTTTTGATTTTTTTAAATATTTCCCAAATGATGTTTAACAGAGCAAGGAAATTTCAAGGAAATTAGCCCCTTTAAAGCTATATATTTTTTCAATAGTCTAGAGAACAAACCATTGTTATACAGTAACTTGCCTAATTACTCCAACCTGCCTAGTTAACCTAATTAACCTAGTTAAGCCTTTAAATGTCACTTTAAGCTGTATAGAAGTGTCATGAAAAATATCTAGTCAAATATTATTTACTGTCATCATGGCAAAGATAAAATAAATCAGTTATTAGAAATGAGTTATTACAACTATGTGTTGAAAAAAAATCTTCTCTCCGTTAAACAGAAATTGGAGAAAAAAATAAACAGGGGGGCTAATAATTCTGATTGTAACTGTAACTATGGGTGTAAATGTCTTAATGTTTGTGTTTACCAAGTTAATTTTATTTTCAATCTTTTTATTGGTCTTTTGTTTGACAATACAAATTAAATAATGAGAGAGGTATGCAGTAATATATTGTCCAAGTTAACCTCTCATTCATTGAAATATGTTTTGATGTTGCTTTGAGTAACTTCCTTTCATTTTTGATACTTTTACAAATTTCATCTCCTTTACAGGTTTGCCAGAAAACAAACCTTAACGTTTTACTGTTGCTTGTTATTTAACTAACCTGCCTTTTATACTAAAATTGTAAACAAGAAAACGCTCAATGTTTCTAAATCAAAATCTAATGCAGTGTTGTTTATAATTTACTAAAGATGACAGTGTTGTCCAAATAAAAAGACTTTTAATATAGTAATTTTACCAAGAAATTAAAACTAAATGTTGATCAATTTAAAACTTTCTCAGAAAACAATTCTTAATATTTTATGCAGTGCTGCTTCTAAAATAAACTCATCTTGTCTAGGCTTTTTTTTAATGTGGAAAACGAGAAAAAGTTATAATTAATAATGAATTCTCAGAAAAAGTCTAAATATTTTATCCTGTGTTGTTTTTTTAAGAAGATTGATGGTTTCATATATTTCTTTAAATTGCAACTTTTAAAAAAATTACGTTTTTATTACAAATAAAGAAAGCAATTAGTATCAAAAATGGCTGCTTAAGTAAACTAACATTGTTTGCTGAAAATAAAAAGTTATAAGTTTGACTCAAGTTAAAAAACAAAACAAAAAAGAACATCACAGATGTCTGATTCTTCAAAACGTAGCTGCACAGGCCCAACACGACTCCCCCAGCACTGAGGGAGGGGTTCAAGTGGCGCTGTCAGTCCACGGGGAGCTTGTTACACTTGACGTGGTGCACACTACCTGCTGTGAATAATTAATGGAGCCATTTCCAGAAAGCTGTGTGTAGGTTACTGGGGCAGGCCGAGGAGAATGCCACAGAGCTGGGGAGGGGTTGTGTGTGTGTACAGAATGGAGCGTTTGGGTTTTGTGTCCCACACAAACCAACCTTAAATACAACACAGTGTAGTTAAAAGGAGAAGAGTGAAAAGAATGGCATCGCACAGGTCTGATGGGAGAGGGAAAGGAGCTGATGAGCCACAGGGGGGTTTGTGCCGCTCGATACGGAGCTCTGCTTATTGCAGATACTGTGACGTGATGAAACAGTTGACAAAAGACTTTCAGCATTACAAACTCACCTGCTACAAAATACAGCATTTTCAGAAAGAGAAACATCCTACTTCCTCATGATTTAAAGACTTCCCATTTACAGAATGAGTGAGAATTTTTACTTTTAACTTAAATTATACAATAGTCATTTAGTAAGAGTTAATAAGTAAAAGTCAAGAAAAGAAAAAAAATTTAATAATACTTCCGAATGTGTGCAATCAATGGAAATAAAAATAAAACAAAGTTGTAATATCTAAAACAAATATTTTGAGGTATAATAGATGTGCGACTTTTTACTAAAATTATACAATAGCCAACTAAAAAAAATAAGAGTTAATAAGTAAAATTGATGGATTAAGAAAAATAAAAGAAAATATGTAATAACACTTTCAAATGTGTACTATCAATGGAAATTGTAAGAAAACATAGTTTGTAATATCTAAAACAAATATTGAGAACATTGAGAATATTAATGAATGTACAAAAATGTAATTGAAAATTAAATGAATCTAAAAATGAAAAAATGTAAGATAGCAAGTTATTCAGAATATATGACATGAGGAAATCAATCCATTAAGGAATTTAAATTAAACACTAAGATGACTAAACTGGGGGTTCTAAAATGACTTGCTTAAAAATTCATAGAATTTGAAGAATGTTGCAAATACGTAGGCATTAAGAGATCCATGGTAATAAAAAAAACTATAGACATAAATACACTCTCGAAAAAAAGGTAAACAGCAGTACAATTAATGTTCCTTAAGGAACAGTTTTATACCTTTGTAAAAGTTGTACCTTATATGGTACAGAAAAGTCCTTTTATGATACTGTTCTGTGCTATTTATGATACAATTGAGCACCATTTTTGTTTTGTTTTGTTTTGTCCACAATTGTTCTCATAAAAAAGTATATAAGTGTTTGAAATCTCCTTTATTACAATATCTATGAAAATAAATTTTACTGGAAAGACAAAGTGATTTTATGAATAATTTCCATATTAAAACATGAAGCATCCTTTAAAAGCATATGTTTAAAGTAGCTCATAAACATTAATTATTAAGTTCAACAATACAAAACAACTGGTAAAACAAAACTATAGTTATTGTAAACTAAACATTTAAGGCCTTTTCAATAAACATTCGGTAAGCATTTTCTGATAAATGCTTTTTTATTATTGATATCTGCACCTTTTGGCGTTTGCTTTCCATTATGCACGTGAGCCGGCAAAAGTCCTGCATAAGCAAAGTGTTTAATTTAAATTAAATAAACTTTTAAGTGATTACAAAGGTATTACAAAAGTATTGTGTGAAAATTGGAGAAAATAAACGTGTTATATTGTACATGAGAGAATTTATTTCTGTAACATTTAGGTGAAAGGTGTTGTGAAATGTTAAGCAAAAAAATTGATTCTTTGATTTATGTTAAAGTATTTTTTTTCTTTATTGTAAATGGAAAAGGTGCATTTACACAAAAAGAAACTTTAAAAAAACATTGTTTAATAAATGTATTTGATGTTTTAAATTTACAAAAAAATTGATCCATTTTGGATAAAGCTAAATGCCTTTAAATAGTTCTTGAAGGAACACATTTGACACTGTTAAGTGTCCTGTCGCTGTAGTGGTACCTTCATACATCAGATTTGTACCTTTGATGAATGTGCAATATTGTATCTGCAGGTTTTAAAAACAATAGGTACATTTTGGTTTCCTATGATACAAATCACATCCTTAAAAGTACAAACTGTAATGGTACAATTTTGTTTCTTTGTCTTAAGGTACAATTCTGTTCCATAAAAACGTACTGCCCCAGTAACAAGGGTGTGTACCGTCTTTGGTACTACATTGTACCATTTTTTCTGAGAGTGTAGCTAACAGATTCCAACACTATTTGTTTGTTTTTAACAGAAGAAACTTATACAGTTTAGAAACAAGTGAAGTTTGATTAAACGATGACAGAATTTTCTATCCCTTTAACATGAACAACTGAAACTTTAAAGCAAATTGTTACCACTGATGTATCATTAATGTAAGATATATTCGTAGACTACATGAACAAATTTGCGTTAATTAAGTTGCCTTCCATACAGAAAATGTAATGAATTCTGAGCCCACTGACAGGCAATTGAATATAGCAGATCCTTTCTAAGTGTATTTAAAAAAAATAGTTTGAGATAGGCAGGCTTTCTGAAAAGGAAGAACTTTGTGAGTTAATTACCTTTGGCTCAACACAGGCTTTTAATCACTAGTATCATTCTCCATCACAATGAGGACTATTATTTCAGCATGCAATCATTAAATTGATGCCGTAGCTAAAAATCAGAGAGCAGTTTTACTGAAAATGGGCAAAAACACAGAGCCAGCGGGTGCAGACAGACAGACAAGGTGACAGACAGGTGTGCGGTTGTCTCACCTCCTGGATGGTTTTGCTGGCGGGGAAGTTGAGGCTGTAATCTCTCTGTGCTTCACGGTGGCTAATGACGAGCAGGTAGTTCTGATTTGACAACCCTTGCTGGGCACTGTTAAATGGGGAGAGGGGCAGAAGGGGGGAAAAAGAGAAGGAAAGGAGCATTAGAGTTCAGCAGTGGACGAGTCGGGGCTCGTCGCAGTTTCCCCAGGGCCTGTGGGCTCAGACAAGCCTGTGGGTACACTGCTAGCGGGAGGCCAGAGCAGAGCCAAGGGCCACAGCATGGGTTGCACACCAGCAACAAGGCCATCTGGAGCCATCGATTGGGGCTAAAGATGCCTCGCGCTGTGCAATTTTTTTAATAGTCCTTTAAGATTGTGGCTTGACAAGATATACAAAAATGATCCTGCTTTGTCACACTTGAAGATCTCAGTTCTCATAATATCAGACTGTACGACTAACAGTGCAGGCTCATTGGAAATGTGTGGCTTGGCCTTCATTTTTATGAAACATAAAATTTGTTACTGTGGGTACATTTCAGATGCAAATTCCACTAGAGGGCGCTTTATACATTTTTGTGAATCTGAAATGTTACCACATTTTCTCACAGCACAAACATTTTACAAAAACATGCTGTATTTTCTCACAACACTTTCAACATTTTCAACATTGAAACATTTTTATTGTGCTCCGATCTTTTTGTGTTGTGAGAAAATGCAGCGCGTTTTCCTAAATTGTTTGCGTTGTGAAAAAATGCAGCAAGTTTTTTTGTTTTTTTTTTACGTTGTGAGAAAATGCAGTGTGTTTTATTAATTTGCTTGCATTGGAAGAAAATGCAGCATGTGTGCTATCAAACGGTTAAAAGATCTTTACTTAATTTGCTGGTGTTTTTTGTAATTGCACGTGTTTTCTTAAATTGCAGCATGTTAAGCTCTCTCAGCCACCGTATACTTAGGTTACTTGTTGCTACATGTTTCACAAACATGTTCTTGTACACATCCAAGAGAAGGTAGGGCTTGTCTTGCAGATCCCCTAGCAAACTACTGACCTAAACATTTCCCTAAACCCAACCAATAGTTTTTTCAAAAGCAAACATAAGTGAAAAGTGCACTGCAACCACATGGTTTTACCTTGATTTTACATTGCTTTCATCCTTTTCTTATGAAGACGTGCATCATAAAACCAAGCAACCAAGCAAACTAACCACGCTAGAGAAGTTTTCCATATAGAAATAGTTAGATGAGGCAAATGTATTCGATTATAAATCATTGACACCTTCAATAGTTATGTTTCCATCCGCCTATTTCTATGCGCATTTTGCAGATGTGCATAAAAAATGGTTGATGGAAACAGCAAGACACGCATCAATTTTGAAAACGCGATGGTGTCAGTGATTTTTAATTGAATACCATTGCCTCACCTATCTATCTCCAAAATGTATGCGCAAAACTGAGTAGGATAAACCTTTTTTTACATAAGAAAAGATGCGCACAAACTATGATGGAAACATCGAACAAATTCCAGTTTGTGCTTTAAAAAAAATGTCATGTGATTTTGTTATAAGAGATCATGTGATGATCAAAATGTGTGTGAATGGACAAACCAGCAGGCTGAACACCTGAAATGTTGTTTTGGTCATTCTAAAACACCTTAACCATTTCAATATTAGTGTTATTATATAGTTAATTACCTCCAGAACTGTCAAGAGCGTCTGTGCTCCGTGTTTCATGCCTTCAAACGCCACCATGCAAGCATTGCGTTTCAGCATCACCTTCTGAGGTGCAAGTCATTTATTAAATAAGGAAAAGATTCATGCAGCTTCTCCTACCGCAGTAAATTCCGTTTTACCTTTGATATTTGGCGCCAGTTAACCAGGAAGTGACAATTTTGTTCTCTTTGACTCATTGGATAGAAACGGTGCCTTATTCGCACATCTTTTATGCAATGTACCAGTTTGCGCATAAATTTAATTTGCACCGTTGGATGGAAACATAGCTAATGATGTGCACAGGACCGCACGAAGATAATCTTATATTGGTGGATAAAATGGATAAAAATTTCTCATTCAGAAATAACAGTTTGCTGGCAAATGCCTCTAAACGCCACTTGCCTTTGACAGCAAAAGCCGATATATCCCGAGAACCAATCGGAAGACGCGAATCGAATCATATGTTTTCAATGTAAATGCGCGTGGTACACCAGCTTTTATGAGGAGAATTTTATTCCGCTTCCGATTTAGATTTTGAAAAGACGGAGTTTGATGAACTGCATGAGCCTGTCCGACTATCAGTGAAGGGCAAATGAAAACGTTCCTTACCTCAAAACTCTGTGCATTATAAGAAAAAGAAAACACACTGTACAGTCCGAAGTGTAGCATGCATTCATAACTTTTTTTTGCGCAGTGACGCATCTTTGAATGAGTACGATTTACTATACATTAAATGGAAACTTCATTTTATGAAAGACGAAGTTAAGATGCCGTCTTTTCATCCCACATGGATGCCATGAGGATAAACAAGAGTCAAAAAAGAAACCAAGACCTTAAATATGGTGAAAATTAATGAATGACAGCTTCTAAAAGTGTCTGAGAGACATTCTCTTTTTTGCGCAGTAGGCCCACCTTGTGTTTTATTTGCTAAAGTTAGCTATTTTTAAAAGAGAAATATAATGTATAAAACTATACATTTTTTATATTACTTAAATTATATTACTTTTTATTAATGGAAAATGCAGGGATACTGATGTTTTACAATGTTTTTACACTACATTATTTGGATCTAACAAGCTTAGTTTACAATGTTTACATTGCTCTACTTACTTTAAATCTAAATCCCAAATATCAGAAATGACAACAGAATGTTAAAATGTAATTAATGTCAATTTTGTTACTGATTAATGCACTTTCTTGACAGATTTCATTATTTCATTTTCCTTATAGTCCCTGCTTTATCAGGGGTTTCCACAGCGGAATGAACCGCCACTTACTTGACAGATTTATGTATTTTTAATTTTAGGTGATTTGTGTATGTGTTTTATGTTTGGTAAAATAATTTCTAATTGCATTTTTAGTGATTTTTCAACTAAATACAAGGTCTTGTCCCATTTAGGTGGATTTAAAAGTTTTTGCAAAAAAAAAGCACAAGTGGATTTAGCTAGTTTTGACACAAAAGAAAATCTACCTTGTTAAAAACCAGAGAATTGTCTCAAGTGACATTTTTTTTTTAAAAGTTTATTTTAATTACTAACTAAAAACCTTTTTATTAACTATAGAATGAAACATCTCAACCTAATTATTGGAGCCTGATAGAAAATGCTCATTTACAAAAAAATGATCTGATGGATTTAGAGGGTTTTGCACATGAACTCTTCAAATATATGCAGCTTTGTCTCATTTCCATTTGGACCATTTAGGAAAACGGGCTTAGCATGATATCTCCCATGTTTTGTTTCTCCTTGCCATTGTCACCTTTTGGGGTCAGTGTAGCTGCCTCTCGGTGGATCATCTGTATGGAGCTAAACTGAATCATTTTTGAACCCACTAAAACTACACCAGCATTTTACTATTATTCCTCTACTTTGTTTGATACAGCGAATACGTCCTACAATTATGCAATTTTGCTATCTGACTTTTATTTTATTTATTTCCTATTTCTAAAGCAGCTTTGCTCAAATCTGCATTATGTAAAGCAGAAAAAAGTATGACTTAACTTGGTTAAAGGTTATAAGTTCCCTCTTTGCTGCATATAGTATATCCATGTTTGTGCAATTAAAATTTGTATTTCCAGAGCAGTTTCTCTCCAAGTTGCTTCCTTTTAAGTGCTTTTATTGGGGTGTTGGTTTGATGGCCAATGAATAGTCACTGCAGAAAAGTTTCCCAAATCTTCTGTCAAAAACATTTATGCACCAGCATCGATGAACATGTCAAACCTGTGATGTAAAACTGTTAGATTACAGGAATCTTTTTTAATTTTCGAAATGTGTCTCAGATGACCAAAACCGTGCGGCTTAAGTGGTGTAAACGTCCGACAAAAGGACAAGAGGGCTTGTGCCGCTCGTCCAGCGCACTGACCTCAGAGTGGGTTTGAGATTCATGGGAGCCGCGGTGCTGAGCTGGTGGAGAGAAGTCCTCATCTGATGACAAACGACGGGGGTTAAGTAGCTCTTTGAGCAAATGCTCCGTCTGTGTGTGTGAATATGAATCAACAGCTTAGAGGCGAGCCTGCCGGCTAATCAGGGTTCGAAATGAAAGCAGTCAGGAAGAGGAGAGTCTGGGAATTAATATGTAACGCACACATTAATTATGCAACCAGCGCCTTAATCTGAGGAGCTTTGGACAAGCTTATGTTAACAGAGGACCAAATTTACTGTAATGGCAGCTTATTTACATTGACTAAAACTGCGAAATCAATATGTAAATGTAATGTTTGTTGTAGCTAGCGATGAAGATTGAAACGGTGGCCTAGGAGAGAAGAGGATGCATATGCGATGCTGAGTGGAAAAACACAGTCATGAATACTGTGAGTAAAAGGCAGAGGGGGGGTTATAATTGGGGCATCAAGATGTGATTTGGAGACATTTTGCATTCAGATACTACATATTTGCATTGACTAATGTGCATTAAGATTTGGATTCAAAATGATTGGGTAGTGGTGACTTAAACCCCCAAGATAGCTCTTTCGATTTAAGCCTATTTGAAATATAGTCAACATATAGAAAACAAATTCCTCGTATGTGTATAGCTCTTTCTGATTCTGATTCTGACATTGTATATTATATATGGGTTTTTTTAAACAGTTCATTCAGTACTTTTTACATAATTTACTTCATACTACAGCAAAATTACACTATACACACCACAACTATACAATTCCCAATTGAATTAGAACTATCATGGAGTGAAAAAAGAAACAATATGTTATTCAGTGTAACACTGGTTTAAACAACTACAAAAATCTTGTCAGGCAAATTTAGCTCAAGCATTGTTTGAAGTGCAATTCAAATAAAGAATTGCCATTTAAAATCTTTAAACTTTGCTACTTCACCTTAAAGGTGTATTACTATGTTTTACCCATGGTGTCAGTGAAGTTTTTAAAATCCTTTAAAAGATAATACAATTTAGAATGGTTATATTCTGGGTGGCACGGTGGCGCAGTGAGTAGCGCTGTCGCCTCACAGCAAGAAGGTCACTGGTTCAAACTCCGGCTGGGTCAGTTGGCATTTCTGTGTGGAGTTTGCTTGTTCTCTCTGTGTGCATGTGGGTTTCCTCCGGGTGCTCCGGTTTCCCCCACAAGTCCAAAGACATTAGTTAAAGTTGAATTGGGCATGCTAAATTGTCCATAGTGTATGTGTGTATGTCCTGGTCCTTCAGGTTGGGGGTAGAACGTTGGGCTAACCTTATATAAACGCACTCATCATTAAAAATAAATACATAAAATGTCACTTTAACAATTTAAAATGACTTTTCTATTTTAATACATATTAAAATGTACCATTTTCATTTGAAAGTCACTTGGGATGAAGACTTGGGGATTTTAATCTCTGAGACTGATTAGAATCGATGGCTTTTATCTGTTTATTCATGTCCAATAAATAGACACAACCTTATTCGGTACAAAGTACTACACAGACTACATTATTCTAAAACAAAGCTTAGTAAATTCTATCTCTCCATTTACCCCACATGCGCCAAATGTAAAGCGGCCGAGAGTACATTAACACATAGTTTTTGGCCCTGTGTTCAAATTTAGAGTTTTTGGATAGAAATATTTCAGTTCTTTGCTAAGGTTTATGACTGTGTTTTACTCCCTGACCTAATGATCCATAGTTTTACCTTGATTTTACAGTGATTTTTTTTCTCTTTTTTAGGAATGCATCCCAAGTACAACAACATACAAAGTAAGCAACCGAGCAAACTGACCACGCCAGAGAAGTTGTCCATATGGAGACAGATAGGAGAGGCAAAGGTATTCAATTAAAAATCATAGACACCTTTAATGTTGTGTACCTTAGCACATCTTTTTTTGGTCCTGTGTTTAAATTTTGTTTTTGGTTAAAAAATATTTTTGGTTCAAAATATTTCAGCTCTTTACTAAGGTTTATGATTGTGTTTTACTCCATGACCAAATGATAGCAATTTTTGGTTGGTCAGATTTTCTGGAGACTCTCAACCGAAATGTATGGTTACCTGATCAGTTTGGCATAATCACAGCTAAGAAAGTTATTCTTTGTTTCTGGAAAAAAATGTTAGGTCTCTTTTTTTCTGGCTGGTTTCTTGGACTTGCCTCCTTTTTACATTTGGAAAGAATTATATATACCACCCCTGGGAACTCTGGGATCCAGTCTTTTATTTTTAACACAACATAGACTAATAATGTTGTTTAATTTCTGAACATTTGTAAGATTTATTTCTCTTTACATCCATTGCAGTGTCTTTTTGTGGGTCATATGTCTTGAAAGTCGCCATTTTCCCTTGTTTCATGCTTTATTTTACATTTTGCATAGATTATTCTTAAATGATGGGTTTGTATGTTCTTTGTTTTTCTATGTCTGCAAAAATTATAATAATAATTATTAATAATATAATAATTTCTTTAAACATACAATAAACAGCACCCCAAAAAATTTATTTTATTAATATAAAGTTCCTTCCTCACTAAATAAAAACTTTTCTATCAAAATATATATCATTTATTTATTAACCCCATACTTTTGTAAATGCAAAGTATATTTTATATTAGCCCCATGTTATAAACGTGAGCTAAAAAGTAAACACAAAAGCAGAACTTTTCTCTTCAAGGAGCTAAAACTGTGAAACTTCCTCTCGCGGCAGATCTACAGCATAAGGTTCATCTGTAGGAGATTAACCAGGTTGAGCTCTCTGTGGTCCCAAAAGCACCTGGACCTGACCCTCCTAAACTCACCCTAAATGCTTCTCCACACCACCGACACCACCAGAGGCCTCGCAAATAGAACATCACTGGCTGCTATCGACAAAAAATAAACCACTGTGTAAATGAAGAGCAGATTGGTTTCATTCAGCGATAAGTCTGCCGTCTGAAAACCCTGAAAGACTGAGACTTTATTAAAGTCCTACCGTCTCGTTCCTCTCACAGGCACGTATGCACACACACACGGTACCAATCTCTGGCTCTAATGCCTCATAAACGCACTCTTACCGTGACCTGTACCATCACCAAACAATACACTTCCCTATTTATAAGTTTTCATATTGCATCCGCTGCCTACTTCATTTTTATTCCTTTTTTCTCCACACCGCCTGTTTTGATTTGACAAGTCTAAGTACTAATTGCTGTAGTTTAAACAGTTTTTCCTTTCTGCCAAAACCAGCAGATTCCTCGGGCCCCCCCAACTCTCAAAGGAGATCAGATGCCGAAAATGAGATAAATACCAAATGCGCCTCGCCTCATTTGCTCATTTGTATTTGAAATAGCAGAAGTTCAAATTAAAATAACCTTAAACACACACATCTCCTGGAAGCAACAGAAATAGATGATTCGCTTTAAATTATTCATCAAGTTCCATTATTTATGCTGGAGATTAGGGGTTTGGATACCTCCAGGAGAGGAAGAGGCGGGCGAGATGTGCTTGGCTCATCACTGGATTTCTGTAACTACCTTGGACCGAGTGTCTGTCTTGAAAGCTCCAAAGCCTGCGTCGTATTTGCATTCAAAACAGAGGGAGGAAAATGAGGCAGGCTGTGGTGTGCTGTGAGAACGACTTTGATTAATATGTTTGGATATGGTGTGCGGAGGTATGCTTTGCGGTAATTGCCTACAGTGGCTTTTATTTGTTGAGTACTGTCCCACTGTTCGCTGAGACTCAACACTTTGATTTAAACCAAATACACACCGACCGACATTATTCATATTTTTGAATATCTATTGCTCATTAAAGCTGCATTTATTTGATCTGAAATAATATTAATAAAGAAGATAATGATGAAGACAAAAAAGAGAAAAATTAACTTGCAAAGTGCAGTGCAAAAAACAATATTACAAGCCATAACAAATGTTTTTATGTTTCTTCAACTTATTTTAATCAGTTAAATCAGGTTTCAACTAAATATTTTTTTGTTACAGTTCAAGTCAGAATTATTAGTCCCCCTTTATTTATTTATTTATTTATTTATTTATTTATTTAATTATTTATTAATTTATTTATTTATTATATTTCCCAAATGATGCTTAACAGAGCAAGAAAAAATTTTCACAGTATGTCTGATAATATTTTTTCTAATAATTAAACGGTTTAATAATTAAAAAAAAGATTGTTTCTATAAAAGGTTATACCAGACTTTTTATTGGTTTAACTTTAATAAAAGATCAGCTTGATTATTTACATAAAAGAAATAATGCATTAAATGATTAAATCATGATAACATGTGGCTTTTATTAATATAATTCTGCAATTTAATTGAACATTAAATTTGGCTAAGAAAAGACAATTCCACCCCCCCCCCCTCCCCCAAAAAATGTATAGCTATGATAGTGTTAAATTAGAAAAGCATCAAACAGACACCACTTTGTCAAATAGTGGCTTTAGAAAGATGAGGGTGAGTAAATTTAATTTATTTGTATTCATTTGATTCGTTGCACTCATTCATGGTGGAATGCCATTAATGTCTCTCATTATATCAGAACAGCAGAGTCACATGCTGCCTTCAAGAAACGACTAAAAACATAACTGTTTAGTCTCCACATTCCTTCCTAATCTTAACTGCCTCTCTGGCTATACCACTAACTGTACTCTCTCTCACAAAAAAAAAAAAAAAAAAAAAAAATGTTTACTAATGCTTTGCTTCTTAGACTTTACACACCTGAAACTTGTCTATAGCACTTGTTCACTGCTGCTCTTATAGTTGTGTAAACTGCTTCCTTGTCCTCATTTTTAAGTCGCTTTGGATAAAAGCGTCTGCTAAATGACTAAATGTAAATGTATAAGCTATTCAGGACAAAAACAGCCCTTGTGTGACATTGCAATTGTCTGATATTGCTTATTTGCTATAAATATGTGACAAAAATCATGATAGGCTATATAAGGTCATGTACCTAAAATGTTATGGGCATATAACAGCATAATGTGAATTTCAGGGGCATATAACTGCATTCTAAAGGCCACATTATTCATTTCCAATCTGGATGATTAATAAAACTACTATCAACCTAACAAACATGGGAGAGGTGAGTTAAAAGCTCATCCAATAGGTGGAGTTAAAAGCATCCGGAACAGGTGAGATAAAAGCTCATAGAATGTTTATGTTATATTTAATTATTTTTTTAATTAGTTTTATACACGTCATTTTTCATGTTATTTACACAAATGATTTAAAATACGTTTTACTTTACATCCCTATTATTATATTTCTGTAACATAATTTATTAAGTTAACCATGTTTTAGTTTAATACATTTAAATTACATCAGTTTCTATTCAAACTTTTATGTCAGCCAACTGTATCTGAAAAGACTAAAGTTCTGTTGATTAAACCTAAAAAGAAACAGTTAATTAGTACAGTTGCTCTGTAAAAACAGAGTAAAATATTCTTCTCCATTTACATGACTGATACAAAAAAGTACCGCATAATAGGAGTGACCCAGTTATCATATCACACAGTTTCTTTCTATTAATTTGCTAAATCACACAGAAACAGTGACGTTTTGACCAATCCAGGTTTTAAATAAGTGCAAGTAAGAAAAGCCTGAGGATCTGAACTGTCCCTGAGAGAACAGTAGTACTGCGGGAGTGAAGTCTGCTGAGGAACACTTCTCTCTTTCTCTCTCTTTCTCTCTCTGTGACAGTTATTTATAAAGGCAGTTAACAGCTTGTCTGCTCACCCTCCTGGAAGCCTCCTTCTCACTGCACCAGGAGAGGACAATCACGGGCAACAATGGGGTCACACCTAACTAACACCGGCCCTTGCTTTTTCTCCCCTATTTTGACTCCTCTAAAATAGTTTCTAGGAAATAATTAGAGCCCGCCACTGATGATGAGCTCTGCTAGGTGCTGGATATTAGACAGTGTGCCATTTAGAGTGAAGTGAAAAAAAGTCTCTGCGGCACATCAATTGCCTGCAAACACAAAAAAATAACTAGCAAAAATCATGCGAGATATAAATAATAAATCGCCTTTGAAACAAACAAATTGTGTGCATTCATTTATGTTCAACATTTTTTTATTTAGATGGTATTATATGCACTTAAGGGTGGCACCGTGGCTCAGTGGTTAGCACTGTCGCCTCACAGCAAGAAGGTCGCTTGTTCGAGCCTCAGCCGGGTCAGTTGGCATTTCTATGTGGAGTTTGCATGTTCCCCCAGTGTTTGTATGGGTTTCCTCCAGGTGCTCCGGTTTCCCCTACAGTCCAAAGACATGCGGTACAGGTGAATTAAATAAACTAATTTGCCTGTAGTGTTTGTGTGAATGTGAGAGTGGATGGGTGTTTCCCAGTACTGGGTTGCAGCTGGAGGGGCATCCGCAGTGTAAAACATATGCTTGATAAGTTGGTGGTTCATTCCGCTGTGGCAACCCCTGATAAATAAAGGAACTAAACCGAAGTAAAATTGAAGAAAATATGCCACCTAAATTATGTTAGATTTGTTCAAGCTACTAAATTAAAATGAGCAGAAACAACACAATTCTTGAGGGTTTTTTGCGACAACTTAATTGTTTTAAGTTCAATCTACATTTTTTACAGTGTAAACTACACTGTAAAACTATGGTAATTAACACTTACCATATTTCGATAAACCAGTATTTTCAGATTATGATAATGTGTTAATCACTTTATGACTTCATTATAAGACTTTCACCTCTGCTCTGTCCACTTCTGATGCTGAATATTATTATTCTCCAGCAAAAGTCAGTCCAAGGCACCTGAAAAATGTGGAAAAAAATATTTAAAAGCCTTTAGTGACATGGTATTCCATAAAACTGGAGGCGTTTTGGCAAACACTTGCCTTCATCAGGGTAACACTTCCTCATGGTTACCCTGAAGAAGGCAAGTGTTTGTCGAAACACGTCGGTCAGTTTTATGGAATCAATAAAGGTTTTTTTAAATATTTTTTCCATGCTTTTTGAGTGCCTTAGACTGACTTTTGCTGTTTATTCTGATGAATCCCTTCCCCAAAGAGCACAGACACATTATTTAAGCTACCCCTGAGCACTCTTTGTTTGATTTTGAATGTTTTTCTACAGTTTAACAAAGTGACTGTTAATGATAGTTTAAGTAGCTTGAAACAATTGCATAATTTACTATACAGACTGTTGCTCTGTGAAATCGTAATTTTTTTTCAAATATTTCCTAAAGGCTGTTTAACAAAAGGATTTTTTCCAGCACATTTATTAATATAATAGTTTTAGTGACTAATTTTGAACAAATAATTCCTTTAGTCTGTACCATGATAACATGACATAATATTTACTAGTTATTTAGCAAGAAGTGCAAGTGCAAATTAAAGGAAAGTTAGTTAAACTAGGCAAGTTGAGTTAATAAGGCAAGTCATTGGACAAGTGTTTTGTTCTAAAGTCATAATTTAAGGAGGCTAATAATATTAACCTTTTAATAATTATTTTAAAAAATGCTTTTATTCCCACTAAGTAGGCCTGCACTATATATTGTTTCGCCATCGTTAGCACAATGTGCGAATATAGTCACATCGTAGAATTTGCAATTTTAAGTTGTGATTATAATTAACCATTAAATAGTTTAATAGCAATGAAAATAACAATTAATACGCCTACTGCAGTGAAAAGATGTATTTGTGACTATAAAATTTCAAGCTAGTTTAAACTATTTGGGCACAAGAAGTTATCAAATGTGTTTTAACAAAGATTTGCATTTTATATCACAATGAACAATATAAAGTGTTATTTTACAATTCATTATATTGTTATTTTATGTTTTAACATTTTAACCATAAAGCAATGCCTATTTCACGTGTGTCTTTGATCTATTGTAATCACTTATGCTTGGAATTTGTTTGTTATACTTTATAATAAACACACCGACAACAAAAATTTTCACAATGTAAAATTAAGAGTTCTTTCCTTATAGATGATCTTATGAAATTACATTAATATTGCAATATATATCACAGAAAAACAAATGATAGCGATGTTATTTTTTTCCAATATCGTGCATCCCTACTGCCAAGCTAAATGAAATAAGACTTTCACCAGAAGACAAAACATTATAAGAAATACTGTGAAAATTCTTACTCTGTTAATGATTCCAAAATAGAAAATTATTAAAATTTTACAGGATGCCAAATAATTTTAGCTGTTAATTTTCAACTGTATATATCAAAATAGGTACTGCTAGCTCATTTCCAGTTTTGTCCTGTAATTAAAACTACAACAAACAAAAAAAAATCAAAATATAAATAAAACTCATTTTGTTAAAAATTTCGACATCAAATATAAGCAAAGGTCAAACTCCTAGCTCCCATAATGCAAATCCAATGTGTAAAAAGACAAATTGGAGAAAATCTGAAAACTGTTAATTAACAAATTTTTTAAAGTGTAGATAAAATGCCTCCATACCAAATGAAATGCAGCTGACAAGGTGGCAAATAACTGGAGGAGAAGAACTGTGTGTTTTGAAGGGTACTGTTATCACAACGTTAGTTTACAGGCCATTAAGTCTTTTTCTCTGAATGTTTTTGCACTCTAGAGTACAGTGTCCACACAAGCTGACAGAGATGCCAGTTTATACGCAGTCGCTCGACGCCATCACCACCACCTCCCGACGGGGCTTACAGCAGTGCTAATCAACACATAATTACACACAAACACATGCACATCAATATTACACACACACATACATACACACACACACACACACACACACACACACACACACACAAACACACACAACCATTTCTAATTGAAGTTGCTTCCACTTATCACACTGTTTTGACCACAGAGTCAGCGTCTTAGTTGTAATCAACCATTTTATTCGTTTTTTAAGAATATATTTAATATATATATATATATAATCACAGATACCATAATGTATGCAGCATTAAATAGTTTACCTCATCCACTATAATTATAAAATTACTCATCTGTGAATAAATTATATTAATGTTAAAGATTAAAAATTACACTCCCTTTAGTAATATGGTCAAATATTATTCCACCATAAGCCAGCTTATATAAAACATTTATTCGCTAATAGATTAATAGAATATACACTCAACATATTTAACAATGTACTTTGTAAAGTGATGCTGATCCTTATTTTCATCAATGTTCAAGACAGTTAATATACTTTAGTGAAAACTGTCTCAAATACAGATTTTTTTTACAGTTTTGCTTTTTTATCCTTGCTGAATAAAAGTATACATTCCTACAAAGCTTACGGACTCCAAACAGCATGGTAAATCAAGAAATGCATAAATAAATAAATGAAGGAAGTTATCAATTGCTTTAAAAACCAAATCAAATGCTGTTCTTGTGTTGGTCTAAAATGTGGTCAGCTATGCCATCTAGTGGTGAAAGAGGGAGCTCTTTTAAAGTGATTAAAGTTTCTTAAATTTACTCATTCTCATCTTGTTCCAAACCGATTTAAGTTTCTTCTGCTAAACACAAAGTAAGATGTACTGAAGAATACTGGAATAAAACAGCCATTGACTTCCATAGTATTTTTGTTCTTATAATAAATGTCAATGGCTGCTCAAGATATCTTCTTTTGGGTTCAACAGAAGAAAGAAATTCAGAAAAGTTTAGAACCACTTGAGTGTGAGTAAATGAGAAAGAAATATTAATTTCTAAATAAACTATCCCTTTAAATTGATTTTAAAAAATAGATTAAAGTTTGAGTTGATAATGGTTGATAACGCCCCCCTGCTGGTAGAGATCTTAACTACATACTCCGATTTCTCCATTAATGCTTTTTGCGTTTTATGACACATTATATTTACATTAAAGGACTGATAACTGCCAAATGGCTGCTCAAGAGATCTTCTTTTGGGTTCAACAGAAGAAATAAACTTAGAAAAGTTTAGAATCACTTGAGTGCGAGTAAACGAGGAGGAAATATTGATTTCTGGGTGAACTATCCCTTTAAATTGATTTAAAAAATAGATTAAAGTTTGAGTTGATAATGGTTGACAAAGCCCCCCTGCTGGTAGAGGTCTTAACTACATACTCCGATTTCTCCATTAATGCTTTTTGCGTTTTATGACACATTATATTTACATTAAAGGACTGATAACTGCCAAATGGCTGCTCAAGATAGCTTCTTTTGGGTTCAACAGAAGAAAAAAATGCATAAAAGTTTAGAATCACTTGAGTGCGAGTAAATGAGGAGGAAATATTGATTTTTAGGTGAAGTATCTCTTTAAATCAATTAAAAATAGAGTGATGATTGAGAGTTGACAATGGTTGGCAACAACTCCCTGCAGGTAGAGATCCTAACTAAAAACTCTGGTTTCTCCATTAATGCTTACTGCATTTTATGACACATTATATTAACATTATAGGACTGATAACTGACACTCTCCAGGTTTTACCAAGTTCAAGTATTCTTTATTTTGTCATTTAAATTACGTTGCACTGGCACTCAGCAAGAAAATATATATTTTTAAATAAATTAATTAAAATATTTATTATAAAAACACAAAAAAAACTAAATGTATGAATAAATAAGCTTTTCTGATTCAGAAATTTCAAAATATAACTATATAAAATGTAAGCCAATTAAAATGACAGGAATAATGAAAACCTTCAAATCTTTATTGTGGCACCCTTTATTTATTTTATTTCAAAGTCGGATTTCAGTAATTTATGAACTGAAACTGGAAAAGACGAAAGATTCCAGAGACAGAGTGATATATTTATAACAAACTATTGACATATTGAAGATCTGGTGCATGCCTTTTATGGATAATTTGGATTTTCAACTATTTCCTACTAGTGTTTTATCTAGAATAATCTGTTACTATCGGTTTCTTCTTCCCTTTTTGGTTTTGCATTATTTTTTGTTGCTCTTATTGTTGGTTTCTTTTAAAATGGAAAAAAAGACGTGAATATGATTGGTGTAATACATTGTCACGTATTTGTTACATCTCAATAGAAATATAGTTAATTATCGCCAACATTTCTTATGGTAGTTATGATGTGTGACATATAGTTTAAATTATGATATACTTTTATGATTCAAACTGTTATATTAACTTATAGATGTTCACTTCTTCAGATTTATGTTAAATTCTTCTGAATGTGATATCAACAGCCTTATCATAAACAGGAAGTATTAAGAATAGGGGGCACAAATGACAACACAAAGACATACCTGCTCTGGCTGGTGCTGGCTGAAGGGGCGATATCTGGGGTTAACACATACAAGCTGTTGTTCTTGGGCAGATGTAAACTCCGCAGAACCGTCTGAGAGAAATGGAGATGTAGTAAACCATCAAAAAGTTTGTTAATAATGTATAATCTTCACAAAAACAAAACAACTATAAAATAACAAATTAGATTTAAAACTTAGATTAGACTAGATTTAAACTACCGGAAGAAATTACTGGTCAAATTATATTAATATCAATATTCCTGCCAGAATTATTGATTAATTAATTATGGTCAATCTATCTAATCAATCACAGAGCAGTTTAACATAAAAAAATAAGATTAAAAGAAAACTAATTAAATAAATAAATAAGTGCATTATATTACATTATACATTTTCATGTGGAGCTAGATATTCTAAACTCTTTAATGAAACAACATCATGAAACCATTTACATTTATATTCAAACATTGATGTCCAAATAAGAGAAATTTTACTCCATCCTAATCGATTCTATAAATAACAATAGGCTACTAATCATCAGCAATCGTCAGTTATAATCAGGTTCAGTATTGTCATGCTTACACTGTCAGACACGTCTCCACTCTTCCAGCCTTTTAACTGCATTTTGGAGACAGGCACCTGTAGCTCAGTCTCTAAAATGGTTTTAATTTCACCTGCAGCGAAAAAAGAAACAGTTAATGGCATTTCAGTAAGTGAACACTAGAGGTCAGTGTGTATCCACATTCATCATTGGGTAAAGTTTATGTATAGCAAGTTTTAAAGTATTTAGTTTGTAGAATGTCACACTGTACCATTTATCCAACTCGGAAGCATGTAAGTACTAGTAACTGTTATTAACATTCATCAGAAAATCAGTTCTCAAATTGTTTGGTATTTTTCATCATTGACCTGCCTCATGTACATCTTGACAGGCTACTGGTTTGGCAACATAGTGAACTAACTTGCAATTACACAAAAAAATATTACAAATGGCAAGGTTTAGATGGAAGCCAGCGATACTGTATATCAGTCTCTGTAGAACTTAACAATTACACACATCCAACACATTTCACATTTATAAATTTTAAACGTTATTAAAATGCCCTCTTGTAACATTTAAACACAGTAGAGCAATTCCAGTGCAATGGATATGACATGCAGTAAAATCTCCAAACATAAATTCACATAGAATGTACATGTTCACATTATATTGAAACATCTGTTTATATTTTCCAAAACTACTAACCACAGAGTTTTTGGATCAGAAAAATATCAATCTGTAGACATTTTTTTTATTTTAAATGAGGACAATAAACATGTGTTATGGATATTACCAAAAAACGTTGAGGGTTTACAGTGTACAACATAATTTGTAGAAATTCTGTGAATTAAACTGCCTTATTTTACATTTTTGCATTCAGGAGGAAAAAGCTCTGTTATGGATGTGACATCTCGCCATTATGGATGTAAAATTGTCACTTGTGCTAAATCAAACATAACTGTTTAAAAACACTGACAGAGATATTTTTGAGTATTTTAACAGTACCTTCAAATACAAGCCTACACAAAAACCTCTTTGTTTTCCATTTTTCCATGGAAAGGTTGACATTTGCAAGAAATTGCTCAGTATTTACTATTACATTTCATCTTCTGAAGAAAGTAACAATTATATTAGTTTGTCTATTATAGTTCTATTGTAGTTCACCCAAAAATGAAAGTTGTCACCCTTCAGGCGTTTCAAAAACCTTTATGGATTTCTTTCTTCTGTCGAACACTAAAGATATTTAAAAAAAACTGAAAACCTGTAACCGATGACTTCCATGGTATTCGGTTATTTTTAAAATCAGCTAATTATCTTGAGTGTTCGACAGAAGAAAGAAACTCAAATGTTTGAAACCATTTAAGAATGAGTAAATAGGGAGTACATTTTTATTTACGGTGAATAATTCCTTAAAGATTTTTTTTTGTTTTTTAGGGGCTACGTAAACCGCTGTTGCTAAATGACTTCCCTAATCAACATAACTTGCGTAGTTAACCTAATTAAGCTAGTTAAGGCTTTAAAATGCACTTTAAGCTTAATACTAATATCGTGCAAAATATCTAGGGAAATAATATGCACAGGGGCGGACTTAGTTATTTGGGGGTCCTAAGCAATTCCAGGTATGGGGCCCTAGCATTGAAAAGCAAAACATTCTCTTTCTCTATAGATATTTTGTTCTCTGGAGATTTTTTATTTTATTTTTATTTATTTTTTTAAATAAACTTGAACTGCTCACACTTCGCACATAATAATGCCAGAATAATAATGTTAAAGTCTTAATGGTTAGTCAGATATTAAAATATATGACAGAAAGTTTATAAAAGAACTATATGATTAATATAATTAAAAACTGGGTAAAAGAAGATGACATTACTCCGCTCACAGTTCATCCAATGAATATCAAAAGGAACGTTATTAGAATTAGGGCTATGGAATATATAGTTTCAGCATCAACATCACAATTGGTAATTCCAAAACAGTAACAATGCATCATGATTATAGCTGACCAGGCACCACAGTTCAGGATGCAGGATTTGTGGAGTCACTGCAAATATTATCCATAACAGAGTGAAAGTTTGCACGTGTTTTTAAAGGAACACTGCACTTATTTTGAATAAAAGGCTCATTTTACAGCTGCCCTAGCATTAAACAGTTGAGTTTTATCATTTTTTAATCCATTCAGCCAATATCCAGTTCTGGAGGGAGCACATTTAGCTTAGCATAAATAATTGAATCAGATTAGACCAGGGATGGGCAAACTCGATCCTGGAGGGCCAGTGTCCCTGCATAGTTTTGCACCAACCGTAATCAAACACACCTGCTTGTAGCTTTCTAGTGATCTTTAAGACACTAATTAGGGTGTTCAGGTGTGTTTGATTAGTGTTGGAGCAAAACTCTGCAGGGACACCGGCCCTCGAGGATCGATTTTGCCCATGCCTGGATTAGACCATTAGCATTTCCAAAAAAGATAAGTGTCCAATTTAAAACAGTACTGTACGGTGTATTAAGACTTACAGAATTTCTATTTTCTTGGTCAATATGGCTAGGAACTATAACTGCGTAATATGATTGTGCTTACTGCAGCCAAGCTACAGCAGCAAAGTATTATGCTAAAATGAGAGTATAGTGCCTACTAGCCATGTTAACCTAGACAATAGCAACTTTTGATAAGACTTAGTACATGATGTAACTAGAATAGTCAAGCTATAAATGGGAAAACTATTAGAACAGTTTTTTGAAATTTGACCGAGATGCAAAAGTCTAATCTGATTAAATGATTTATGCTGAGCTAAGATAAACTAAACTAAGCTAAGCTAAAAGTGCTCCTGCCAGACATGGAGAGTACCTGAATGGATTTAAAAAAAAAGGGGCCAAAAACGCTTTACATTCCAAAAGTGCGAGGCACACCATTGCCTTTTTGTTGACAAGAAAAAAGAAGCATGGTGCACTTTTTTTATGTCACAAGGCCACGACTAAATCAGCTGGGTATAGTGCGCGAGTGTTGCTGTTGATATTGTTATAATTTTCATATTTAATAATATTCTGTAATTCAAGATTTGAAATTTGAGCCATAGAGCTCAAAACAGCAACCACAAGTCTCTCCTCCATCTTCAAAGTCTCCTTAGTTGTCTTGACAACACAAAACAGTGCAGTGCATGACTGATAAATTTACGATGGGTGTACTTTACAAACACGATATAGTTTCACCACGGACACGACTACCTGATTACAAGTACGAATCAAAAAGCGACACTCCACTGTAAAAATTACGTCACCGCCGTCACAGGCATTAATAAACAAGCGAGAGTCATCGATCACAACGGTGCGCTTGTCGGCCACTCGAGATCCTACACACAGTCTCAGGTAAGATTTTTGTTATTCCCTCTTCGAGAAATATCCGTCATGAGCTGTAATAAAGGTTGAGACTTAACGAGGTCCATTTTCACTGTATTTTTTGGACATTTTTAGAATCAATCATTAAGAACGGACGAAGGATAGTG
Organism: Danio aesculapii; assembly: GCF_903798145.1. NCBI lineage: Eukaryota > Metazoa > Chordata > Actinopteri > Cypriniformes > Danionidae > Danio > Danio aesculapii. The sequence continues at coordinate 36,906,085 of NC_079442.1, read as the reverse complement.
AACTAGCACAATGCAAGTTAACGTTACAGGTAGCGAGGGCAGAATTTCTCAGTGAATCGCTTAACGATGTTTAACTATAACATGACATCTGTTAATTCAGTAACCTTTTTTAAAGCCAGATCGACCATTGCTCTACTATGTAATGAAGATATCAGCAAAAGGCAAGTTAAATATTTGAGGGTTTGTGCTTAACCAGACGTGTGTAACGTTAAACATTCTTATAAGACTATGAATCCAAATAAATAAATATAAAATATGTTAAATATGTGACCACAAAACCAGACATGAGGGGCAATTATTTGAAACAGACTTGTATGATATCTGAAAGCTAAATAATTAAGCTCCTCATTGATGTATGGAAAGGAGATGATATGTTCAGATATATTTTTAATATTATCTTTAAATTTGTACAAAGTAAGGCATTAGCAGGGCTTAATTTGTGCCGGAACACGCCGGATCCGGACCCAGCACCTCTGAAACCTAATTTTACCAATCCCGCTCCTCCCCCGCTGTTCACTCTCACTTTCACTTTCTTCCGCGACTCCCCAACCCTCTTCGTTTTCGTCAGCGACAACCCCGCTCTTCACTTTCGCCCTTCCAATTACCATGTTAGTAAACATTCAAGATGCGCGCGCAGGGAGGTGGCAGAAAGAAACCGGGAGCGCTAGCATTTACAGCGAGGGAATGGCATCCGATGCAGTACAGTTTGTTGTTGTCCTAGAAATAAGATATATTGATTACACATTATATATATTATTTACATAATGCTTTCAGCATATTATAACAGCTCGTCACCCAGTGATAAGCATAATGATTTGGCAAAATTAGCGTTAAAGTGAGCGGCGTTCGTCTAACAGGTCCATTTGCGATTGCACCCTCCCAATGAATATTGGATGAGACGAAATGACCAAGCATCTAACCCCAAATATACAATCTTATTGAAGCTCCAAGTGATTTTACAAGAGAGAAGTTAAAGGTCTACAAGTCTTTGGATGCCAACAATGTTGTTCTGTGTGGTCATGTCCAAGAAATAATGTTCCATGATTACCAGATTCGACACTATGTAGTGCTAAAAACCAAGGTTCTGCCTAGCCAAAGACAAGGAAAGAAGATGGAGTTAACGTTATACAAGGCCTGGTTACTTAATCACCAACACGCAAAACGACTGCATTCTGACAGCGAACTAACGTTACACCAGTACGGCAGGGTAGTGAACCTACACAGAGGTGAGCTGGTTTTATATTCGCACATTCAGACTTTCTCCTTAATAATATCATAAAAGTATTATTTGCAAACTCTAAATAGCGAAATCATATTAGCAGCCGATGACCATCAAAGTACAACATTGTTCACAGTCAAATAAACAGTGTTAATGTTGTTTTCAAGTCACACTTGCAGGTTATTTCAGACTGAATATTCAAAATGCCGTGGTAAACAATATAGGGAGTGTGTCACAAGTTGTCACTGAATGAATGTCAATATAAAACCAAGTTTACCTTAATAACTTACACTTTCACGTTTCATTCTTAGCATTCAGTGTCTGCAGTTTAATTAACCGTATGTAACAGTTTTTGCTGAAATCATTTCTGCAATCAAAAACGAGTAATGTGTATGATCCAGCATAGCGTGAACTTACCTGATATGACATGAGAACTGCAGAGTCCAGCATTTCTAATTAGGTTGTCACTTTATTCAGCTACCTTTTAGCCTAAGACGTCTGCAGTTAGCATTAAAGCAGTATGGTGTATGGTAAAAGATAAGTTTTCTATTTTTGGACTTTCTAATTTGGCATCCTACTCCACAACACGACATCTTTACTATAGCAGCCTGTCTTTTTTTGCAACTGGGGACCCGTGTGACGTCATGTGTGATGTAGGTTGGTAATTGGTCTATACAGTACCTGTAAATACTCTGCTACTTGTAAATAAAAATTAACAATGAAACAAAGCATTATAATTCCTTCATTAATTATTAAAAACGTGTTAACAAGCTCTATTATCATTGTAAACTTGTTAAGTGCAATGAGGATACATTTTGGAAGGTAGAAATAAAGAAGACAGCTAAAATGAAAGTACAAACATAAATACAAATAAGTAAGCGTAAGTAGTTTTCATGATGTATATGAACTATTTGTAGCGTGATTATTATTTTAAATTATTTAAACCTTATATTATTTAATTCAGTCGCTGAAATGGAAGTTCCGCTATTGGAAGTGCAGGCCATAATTTGAAATGCAGAAGTAGTAGAAATAGTGTTCCTGTATGAGTGTGTGTATGTGTGTGTATATATGTATGTATATGTGTGTGTGCTTACCGACTGTGCTGGCGTCCTCCAGCACCACCTCTATGGAGCGCTGCCTGTACTCCACACGGAAGCTGAGCATTCGGGACTGCCGCTCTACGATGTGCCGTGAGGGTTGAACTGGGCAGAAAGCAGGGCTGGAGGAGGACGGGGGTGAGGAAGATGATGATGCTGATGCTGATTCTGATGCTGAAGGAGGTGGAGCTGAGGGCGTAGGCTCTGTGGCTTCTGATTGGCTGTGGGGTCCATAGGGGCCGGTCTGAGATGCTTCACTGGAGAAATTACTACATGGGAAAGAAGAAATAGTTAGGATTAATTAAAATGGTGATCAACATTCTATACAAGCAGCATTTACCTGTTTTAATCAAATTTCAGTTGCTTACTGTATAAAAATGTAACATTTTGAAATATTCATTTTTATATGTTTATTTTTTTCCCCAATTTCTGTTTTTAACGGAGAGATTTTTTTCAACATATTTCTAAACAATAGTTTTAATAACTGATTTCTTTTATCTTTGCCATGATGACAGTAAATAATATTTTAATAGATATTTTTAAAAGACACTTCTATACAGCTTAAAGTGACATTTAAAGGCTTAAGTAGTTTATTCAGGTTAACTAGGCAGGTTAGAGTAATTAGGCAAGTTATTGTGTAACGATGGTTTATTCTGTAGATTATCAAAAAAATATATAGCTTAAAGGGGCTAATAATTTTGACCTTAAAATGGTTCATAAAAAATTTAAAACGAAAAAAATATTATCAGACATAATGTGAAAATTTTCTTGCTCTGTTAAACATCATTTGGAAAATATTTAAAAAAGAAAAAAAATTCAAAGGGGGAATAATAATTCTGATTTCAAATGTATATATCGGCTATGTGCCGATATCGGTTATCGATATCGGCACAAAAATCCATAACGGTGCATCCCTAATATAAGGGATGTCCGATCAGGTTTTTTTGCCCTCGAGTCCGAGTCAGAGTCATTTGATTTTGAGTATCTGCCAATAACGAAACCCGATCTGCTACTTTTATAATACATTAAAAAAAGAATAAAGGAAAGCGAAGAAACAGATCCAGGATTTTTCTTTTTTTTTTTTTATTTAATTCACCTTAATTTAACATTCTTTATGTGTACTTTACAGACTTTTTATGTGTACACGTATGGATCTAAAGAACTGTAAGAAGTGTACATGTATGGATCTATTTCTATACATGTACACTTTATTTCCAGCTTTTGTAAACCTTCTACAGATCACTTAAAATAAGTTTTAAAGGGCACCTATGGTGAAGAATCTTCTTTTAAAGCTGTTTGGACAGACGTGTGTAGATATAGTGTATAGACAGTCATATTGGGGTGAAATAAACACACCCAGTCCTTTTTTTTTTTTCAAATTTAACAACATAAAAACGGTGGACCAATTGGAGCGGTTTTCAGACCGACCTCAACTTGACGTAGGAGTGCGGTCCCCCCGCCCACCAATATTGATTGACAGCTGCGCGCATTAACAAGTCTCCGTAGTAAAGCATATAATCATATCAACAAGACAGGACGAGCGCAAAGCAACCGGGAATAAAAGGTCTGTTCAGTTTGCTAGGATCATCAATCATCATCAAATGTGATCAAGAGTGAGTTTTACAAGTTTAAAATGTTTTAAAACAGAGCATGTGTGTAATGAATTACAGCGATTCACTTCAGATTCACTTCATCAACATAGCCGCATGTCAGAACAATTATAAAAGAAGACGCTTCAATCCCGGTTTGTGGACGTTAAATCTGCTTTATTTTGTACATAAACATAACATATCCATACAGCAGTGGATATTACCAGTATCATGTCACATATGCGTGCAAAACGAGTGCAAAGCTTGACGTCTCTCTGTGTGTGTGCGTCTGTGCTATGTGTGTGTGTGTGTGTGTCTAAGCTATGTGTGTGTCTGCGCTATGTGTGTGTGTATGTGTCTGCGCTATGTGTGTGTCCTCACTGTGTGTGTGCGTGAACTTTGTAATGACATTGTGTGTTACACTCATGGTTACAAAAACTGCATCAAATACTCATTGGTAAAGTTCTTACTGTAATATTTCCCACAAACGTTACGTGAGATCTGCTTCCTGAGGCAGCCGAGGGTGGCGATTGAGGCATGTTGCTGACAGGCACGTGGGAACGGTGGGCAGGGAGGACTAGCCTTAAAGGCCCAGTACAAAAAAACAGCAACAACCTTTTCCCAGCTATAATACAGACACTTCAAAGAGCTATAATAAATAATCTGATGGGTGTTTTGAGCTGAAACTTTACAGACACATTCTGGGGACACAAAAGACTTATATTTTTATAAATATTTTTTTCATACTTCTATTTTAAATATGAAAAAAGGGGTAACCTATGTGCCCTTTAAACTCACTCAGAAAAGTCATCGCTTATCCGCGGCAGCTGTTATGGTTGCTAGGTGATGAGATCTGTCCTCTGTAGGTTAGATAGTCTCATTTCAAAACGCTTGGTTCGGCTTTTGTGGAATTCGAAGGACTCACCTTTGAAGTCTGCATCCTTCGGTGGATGCAGCCTCTGCAATGAGACTAATGTTGTGAAACTAATGTTGTATGACTAATGCTGTCTGAAATGCTATATTCACGTTTTCCGCTTTAAACTGCTTCCGTGTTCTATTTTGCTGGCATTTAACCAATAGCGTCTCTGCAAGTGATGTTATGTCGCATGCGTTGCTGTTTCAGTGTGAAGTCAAGAAAGAGGTCTAGCTCTGTGGCCCCACATAACTATAGACGTGTTAAAATATACATACAATTGAAGTCAGAATTATTAGCCCCCCTTTAAATTTTTTTTCTTTTTTAAGTATTTCCCAAATGACGTTAAACAGAGCAAGGAAATTTTCACAGTATGTCTGATAATATTTTTTCTTCTGGAGAAAATCATATTTGTTTTATTTCGGCTAGAATAAAAGCAGTTTTTATTTTTTTTATGAATCATTTTAAGGTCAAAATTATTTTTCCACTGTCTACAGAACAAACCATCATTATACAATGACTTGCCTAATTACCCTAACCTGCCTAGTTAACCTAATTAACCTAGTTAAGCCTTTAAATGTCACTTTAAGCTGTATAGTGTCTTGAAAATAATCTAGTAAAATATTATCTACAGTCATCATGGCAAAGATAAAATAAATCAGTTATTAGAAATGAGTTATTAAAACTATTGTTTAGAAATGTGTTGAAAAAATCTTCTCTCTGTTAAACAGAAATTGGGGAAAAAAATAAACAGGGGGGCTAATAATTCTGTCTTCAACTGTATATTCAAGTCTTGATCGGGAGGTAACATCCGATTCCGATCGAGTCTAAAACCAAGTGATCAGGCCCGATTTCCGATCATGTGATCAGATCTGGACATCCTTAATATATATTGCATCAAGTTAATTTTATATTTGCATTATCCGATGACTGATCACGCGAATTAGAAAAATTTTAATATTTCAGAAAAGGGGGCTTGGAAGAAAAGGAAATAGATAAAGTAAATAAGAGAAAAACCAAAAGAGAGAAGAAAAAAGCTTGCACTTCCTCACACCACTCTGCATGATCCACAATGCCTTCAGTGCCAAAATCCAAACAGTATCAGACTCAATGTAAACAAGCTTTACTGGTATAATAATATGGGCAGGGCCCAACAGACGCTCGATTGTCCAACCCAGAGAAAATCAGCCACACAAACAGCTTTTTCTGGCACTTGCGCCCTCACTCTCTCTCTCTCAGCGGCTGATGGCTGAATTCCCCCATGCCCCCGTGTTCCCCTGTGGCAGTAAATAATGTCTTTTCTCTGAGCGCTGGCGGGACAAAGGCTCCTCTCTTCTCCTCCAGGGTCAGCACATATCGCTGTAAGAGCAGGAGCGGGGGGCCAGGCACAGCACACAATGCCTGACTTTATACCACCTTATTACAATACCAAAAGGTTAAAGACGTTAGGCTCTGGGGGCATTCAGAAACTCATTAGACACAAAAAGGAAAACCCAAACATTGGATAAATTATAGAAATGTCTGCAAAAAAATAAAAGGAAACAGTTTCTGCTTTAGCCTCTGTGACATCTATATGTCAACATAGTCACATAATTCAATGTGTACTATAAAACAGCTTGACATGATGGAAAAAAAACACAGACAGAGACAGAGATCATATGATAGTGTGGAATAGAAAACCTGTGCAATGTATTCTGAAGCCATATTACAGCTTTGGATGAGAAATAGATCTAAATGTCAAATTGTATGCATGGAAAAGATGGCCTGGTGGTTACTTGTGTTTGTATTGATCAGATATTATCAATTGATTTGGTTTATAAAATCATTGACGTGTTTGGCTTTTAATCTCTGCTTAGTAATCACCAGTTTCAGAATGACTATTTCAACCAGTCACAGTGATTTACAGAAGCGAGATTTTATAGAATGCAAATTTACATTTTGGTCAATTTGTCATACAAATGTATGATATGGCAAACTATATACACTACAGCTCAAAAATTTTGGGGTCAGTTTTTTTTTTCATGTTTTTTTTAAAGAAAATTATTCTGTTCATCAAGGCGGCATTTATTAAATGTAAAAAATGTGTTAAATTGTTAAATATTTATAAAAATTTTAAATAACTGCTTTCTTATTCAGTTTCAAATGAAATTATTACTCCAGTTATTATTGCTTTTATTGTTATTAACATTAATAATAATAATAATAATAATAATACTGACGCAGTGGCGCAGTAGGTAGTGCTGTCGCCTCACAGCAAGAAGGTCGCTGGTTCGAGCCTCGGCTGGGTAAGTTGGCGTTTCTGTGTGGAGTTTGCATGTTCTCCCTGCATTCGCGTGGGTTTCCTCCGGGTGCTTCGGTTTCCCCCACAGTCCAAAGACATGCGGTACAGGTGAATTGGGATGGCTAAATTGTCCATAGTGTATGAGTGCGAGTGTGAGTGAGTGTATGGATGTTTCCCAGAGATGGGTTGTGGCTGGAAGGGCATCCGCTGCGTAAAACATGCTGGATAAGTTGGCGGTTTATTCCGCTGTGGCGACCCCGGATTGGTGACGGGACAAAGACGAGAAGAAAATGAATGAATGAAAAATAATATTAATAATTATTATTATTCATATTAGAGTGATTTCTATTGGAGTAATGAAGCTGAAAATTCACTGGAATAAATTATTAAATTAGATTACAAAATACTTTTGAACTGTGATTCTACAGTACAATAACATTTCACAATTTCACAATTTGTACTGTATTTGTGATAAAATGTATGCAACCTTGGTGAGCAGGATTAAGCTTAATTTAGAGCATTTAAAAATCCTACTGACCCCAAGCTTTTGACCGGTAATGTATACACACTTTTTAGGTAACTGGCAAAGAAATACTTATTGTACAAATTTCACAATATCAACTCTAAAAACTGGACTGACACAGTTTCAATTTACTAGTAGAACTTCTATGTTAAGCTGCTTTAACACAATCTACATTGTAAAAGTGCTATAGAAATAAGGATGAATTGAATATATTTTGTATCTTGGTTTTTTTCTTTAAAACTATTATTGTAAACAAAAAAATTGTATGCAGTACTGATTACTTGTGTTTGTATTGATCAGATATTATCTTGTATTTTAAAAAAACAAATGAAAATAATCAAACTATTACATTTAAAATAGTGCTAGGCAAAAAAACACACACACACACACACACACACACACACACACACACACACACACACACATGCATGAAAATGTTCATATAATTCATAATTTTATATATATAATAGTCCCTTTATTAATCAGGGGTCGCCACTGCGGAATAAACCGCCAACTTATCCAGCGTATGTTTTACACCCTTCTAGCCACAATCCAACACTGGGAAACACCCATAAACTCTTGCATTCACACTCATACACTACGGCCAATTTAGCTTATTCAATTCACCTATAGCGCATGTCTTTGGGCTGTGGGGAAAACCGGAGCACCCGGAGGAAACACAAACCAACACGGGGAGAACATGCAAACTCCACTGAGAAATGCCAACTGACCCAGCCAAGGCTTGAACCAGCGACCATCTTGCTGTGAAGCGATCGTTCTACCCACTGCACCACCATGATGCCTATATAATTTGTATCATATGCATATGTAATTTATATCAAAATATAAATGCACATTCTCTCATATTTGCATGCATGTGTGAAATTTACACATACATCATAAATATACACAGTTCACACAAGGGGTGGGCGATTTGGCCTAAAATCTAAATCGATTAAACATTTAACTTGATTACGATTAATGACAGATTATTTTATTTATTTATTTTCTGTTTTTGGCCTCATAGTTCACTGACAATTTTGTACAGTAAACATGCTCACATATTACAAGTGAGATATTTTTGAAAGTAGGGTGCATTATTGATTTTAAAATGATTAAAGAAAACACACACAATCTACTATCTGTGATTATTTATTGAACATCAACACTGTACAATGGAAATTAAATCACACATTTCTTAAAACGCGGCTCTCCGTGCCGGCCAACCTTGTCATGGCTACCTTGTGCAATGTGTCATTATGATGTGTAGTTACTTTTTTTTTAAGGTGTGCGGCAGACTGTACGTGTGCACTAGGCAGTATTATATGCACTAGGCAGAAGTATGATATATAAATATAAAAGTAATAATAAAATAAGTATAAATCAGCCTAATCAGAGCGGGATCACGTGACTCCACATATGGTAGGGAAAGTAATTGAAAAAATGTACCTGAAAAAATTTGAGCGATTATAGGATCTCAATGTCGATTTCGATTACTATTTGATTAATCGTCCAGCCCTAGTTCACACACTTAAATTATATCAAAACAAACTTTTATTTAGGATGAAATTAATCAAGATTAATGTTTGCCCAGCATTAATTTAACATTAAAAATATATATTTTAAAGATAAATACAATGCTTTAAAAAATAAACAAAACACAGGATGTGGTACAGCCAAAATGTAGACTAAAATACAAATCTAATGAACCTCAAACATCACGAAGAAGCTTTCCCTTGAACTCATTTGCAGAGCTCAGCCTACGCAAGTTCCTGTTTGTTAAATTCACAGGGTTAACAAATGAGTCAGCTTCATGATAAACAACAAATCCAGCAGCTCTTTTTCTTTAGCAGTGATATGGGACGGCCATTCAGTCATATCTCTCTAGAACAGTAGAGTCCTGGAGCCCGCGGCATCTTCAACCCATTTTTAAACAATCTTGTGACCTGTATATAATCCTCAACCACTAACGTCTCCTCTCCCCGCTCTCAGACTGAGTCTGGCACTCAGTCAGCTCAGTGATTCCTCTGTGAGCATCTAGATGGCAGTCTACACACACGCTTGGCTTGCCAGCGGCACGTAGGTCTCCCAGTCCCGCCGAGCAGAGATCCAGCTGGCGGCGGGTGACTCAATGGGGGCACTTGAGTGAACCGTGCCATCCCACAGCCTGCAGTATGGTGCCAGCCACCCACTGAATGCACATGCTGGAAGTCGCCATGCCAGGCTCCATTCATAATTATGTGCCTTTGAGAAAAACATGTCCTCGTGTCCAAGCCCTTACATTCACACACCCTCTAAATAAACCGTCACAGAGCGCGCTCCGTCTGAATATATTTGTTCGACTCCGGGCATTCATGAGCACTGACCGTTGAGGAAGAAGGAATAGACGGCAGACACAATGAGAGTTCACAAACGCCTTTTGTTGCCTAAAGTTTCAATTCCTGTTATTGGGTCAGATTTTTTTTTTTTTTGCTGTTGTGCTTGTGTGCAATTTCTCTCTTTTTCAGGCCAAGGCGAATCTCAATACGGCTAAAAGCGTAGTGTAACACTTTACAAACTCTTCAAGCGAGACAGACAAACAACAAGAACTGTTTGTTGCGTTTTCAATTGTGGGTGTCAACGGTTTAGTGCCCAACGCCGTGCCAAGGTGGTTGGCCCCTCTATATACCTTCACAAGCAGTGAAGAGTGCACAACAATGAAAGCTGTCAACTACTCTGCTTACCCACAATGCAACTGGCAGAATTTAATTGGTCGATGCAACGCTGAAAAGCTTTACATTCTGCCTAAACACACCATGAATGCGTTCACTGTGATCCAAAGCGGGGCAAAAGGATGTGGTGAAAGAGAAGAAAACGCTGCATGTATGAAACAGTGGTGCGCATCTAAACAACCCTACAGACTGTCCTGAACAGCACATTAAACAGTGTTATTGGGGTACTACTGTATTAATGCAGTGAAATGTGGTCAGTACCGCAGAACCCGCAGTTGGCTACATCCTATAAAGCTCCCAACTTTGTTGGTTGTTCTCCTCCATTAACAAGGTCATCAAGCAACCGCTATGAAAACCCCCGCAGTAAAGCTGATTGTTTGATTTCCTGTGACTGCTGTTAAAATGGCATGAAGGGGGTAATTGCTGGGGAGCAGACTTCCAGAGGGAAATGAGACGACAGCTTTCTCGCGCTGCTATTTCACCGCAATTATTTCCGCAACACAATTTAATTCTCACTTTCTGTTTCCTCCCTTTTATTTTTTCTCTCTCCCTCAGTTGTAAGCAGTTCTGAACTAAATGAAGGAGCACACAAAATTGTCCTAATCTACTAAACCAGTGGTGCTCAACCCTGTTCCTGGAGATCGACCTTCCTGCAAAGTTCAGCTCCAACCCTGATCAAACACACCTGAACCAATTAATTAGGACCTGAATAGCACTTGATAATCACAGGCAGGTGTGTTTGATATGGGTTGCAACTGAAATCTGCAGGAAGGTCGATCTCCAGGAACAGGGTTGGTCACCCCAGTACTAAACAAAACAAGACAGACAAAAATTAGAATTATTTGATTAATCATTATTTGTATGCATTTTCAGCAGTATTCTGTTTTTCCTGTGAGAGTTTTAATAATAGGAATAGTGTACCAATTAATATTGGACAGAGTCCTACCAACCGTTCAAGCTGCATTTGAAATGCTGGTTAAAACGGCATCAGGTGTGTGACCATTAAGTGGGTTTTTTTTTTTACATTTTTGATGTCATTTATTTTATGATATTGTGTTAATGTTTTTGTTATGTGATCTGATCTGTATTTGTCTTCTCCTGCCTTGTATTTAGGGACTTGAGATGTAATTTAACTATGTAGCAACTACTGGGCATTTCTTTAACTTTCCATTCCTCCTATTAAATTCATTCATTCAATTTCCTTAGGCTTAATCTCTATTTCAAGTATTCCAGCATATGTTTTACACAGCGGACCCCCTTCTAGCCACAACCCAGTACTGGGAAACATCCATACACACGCATTTACACACACTCATACACTATGGCCAATTTAGGTTATTCAATTCACCTATACCGCACATCTTTGGACTGTGGGGGAAACCCCCGCCAACATGGGGAGAGCATGCAAACTCCACACAGAAATGCCAACTGGCACAGCCTGGACTCAAAGCAGCAATCTTCTTGCTGTGAATCAACTGTGCGGACTATTGAAATAACCAATTAAAATGAAAAATAAAAAACACAAATGTTTGCCATTACATTTGTTTTTCTTTTTTACTTTTATTTTTAATTTGCATTAAGTTGGTCTAAAGTGACAATAAAGATGTTTACATTGTTAAAATAATTTCTAATAAATTCTGTTTAACTAAATTTTAGTTCGAACGTTGCTATTTATTTTAAATATAATAGACAAATGTCATGATAAACTGTAACTGCATTTCTTCTCATTATTTTTTACTGCATTGTAATCATATAAATGTAGCCTTGGTGTATTGTTTAAGAAAATAAAAATGTGATAATAACAATTAAATAATCCTTCAAATCCAAAATCTTTAAATGTTGGTGCAATATAATCATAAATCTAATAATATTAGGATCCACATAAAATTTCTTCAACAGATATGTGCTAAAATTTTAACTAATCATTTGATAAAGTACACATAATACACATTCACATTATAATACTTAAAAATACCTTCATGTCATTACAAAAGTCTCTACTCTGAACAAAATATATGATCAATTCCTTCTGACAGCATATGTTTTTAGGTCATTGTAACTTATTAAACTAAGTTAATTCTAACTTAATTTTACAAGTCACGCAAGCTGTTTTAAGTCAGTTGAACATAATATAAGTTCAATGGAATCATAAGGTTCATTTGATTAAGCTTAAAATTTTTAGGCAACCAGGATTTTTTTACAGTGTAATTACTGCAAATACACATGTAATTACATGTATTGTTGATACCCACCTATTAACTCACACTCAAACCTACCTACACCCCTAACCTTAACCGTATCCTTCACCTCAAAAGCATTTTACAATAATTCATCAATATAATAGATCCCCTGCACCAAACAATTATATTTCTTGGATTTTTTGGATCTGGAATCTGATAATTAGCAGCTTCCTGAAGCTTATGAACGACAGGTGCTTCAAAATACAAAAAAGTCAGCAAAAGCTACTTTATCAAACCACACAATAAAACATCCCAACATCCCATGTTAGAGTCGTGATCACACTCCCATCATACAATTTTGAAAAAGAGGAAATAAATGAAAAACACCTCCCAATCATGAGCTATGCACAACTGTGGGCAGATATAACATGTTTTTCACTGTAGTAGAAAATGTATATAAAACGAACCTAACAGATTTGCGCTGTAGATCCGCCTGACGATGGGGACCGTCAGTCAGCTGCTATGCATGTTTTTTTTTGTTTGTTATATTATACTATTTATTGTTTAGGGCTATTTCTATTGGAAATGTAGAGCCAATGCTACGAAATTTTGTTCTGTGTATACATACATATGAATGACAATAAATAATTTGGATTGGACTATAATAATAGTAAAAATAACAAAGATTTTTACTGTCAACAACCTACTTATTTCTGTTAAAATATCAGCACTTCCGGTATTATATTCACCTTATAGCAAACTATTTCTGCCATATTTTATTATTTGTTTATTAACTATACAATAGGTGGCATGGTGGCGTAGTGGGTAATACAGTTGCCTCACAGCAAGAAGGTCGCTGCTTCGAGTCCCGGCTGGGCCAACTGGCATTTCTGTTTGGTTTTCTTGTTGATGTGGGTTTTCTCCGTGTGTTCCGGTTTCCCCCACAGTCAAAGACATGTGCTATAGGTGAATTGGAGAAACACAATTGGCCGTAGTGTGTGTGTGAGTGAGTGAGTGAGTGAGTGAGTGAGTGAGTGAGTGAGTGAGTGAGTGAGTGAGTGAGTGAGTGAGTGAGTGAGCGATCGTGCGTGTGTGCAAATGTGAGAACGATCAGCGTCCCCTGATAAATAAGAGACTAGGGCGAAGGAAAATTAATAAATGAATAACTATATGTGAAATATTTTTTTATTAACAACCGTTAAATGACTTAGCAGGTTGATCTAATCAATTGTTAAACACTTCCTCAAGATTTAAAGAAATAGTTCACCCAAAATTCTGTCATCATTTACTTACCAGCAACTTGTTCCAACCCTGTTAAGAGTTATTTCTTTCTTTTGCTGAAAACAAAACTAAATATTCGGAAGAATATCTTGGAAAATATATTTTTAGAAAGGGCTATTTGCTTCCATAGTTTTTTTGTTCCAAATATGGGTGTCAATGACTGATTATTTTCCAACATTCTTCAGAACAGCTTACTTAATGTTCAACAAAAGAAAGAAATGTATTAATGTTTAGAGCCAGTGTGAGTAAAAAGTGAGGACATTTTGTTTTTTTGAAAGAACTCTCCCTTTAAAGGGCTATGAAACCCCCCTCTTCCAGTTCAAGTCTACCTCAGATGCTCCAAGATGGCCGTGGAGGCCTGCGAGCAGAGGGAGGAGTGGGCGTGGCCAGCAGGGAAGGGGAAAAAGAGGGGAGTGAACAACTGTCAGTTGGCTCACAAAATGAGACACAAACCGTGAGAAGACCCCTGATTTTTTAGTTTACAAAGTAATTTAATGTTCTGCTATATATGTTATTCGTAATTTCATATTCACACAACCACAAATTGTTACATCATTAAAAACATAATCATGTTTATATAAACACTGTAAATGAGGAGGACTACTCTCTTCCTCAATCCCTGGGTCTGAATGCAAACACAATGAATAGCAGCGCAGCAGATCTCGTCTTATCTATTCCGACCGTTAGCCTTGCCGGTAATCTGGAGGATTTTAAACATGTGCAAACACAGCAGCATGCATATAGGCGATGTGTCTGAATGGTAACGAACTTAACTGATAAAAGACAAAGTCCGCTATTCTCCAATTCTCGTACAGCTCTCCCGACAAAAATGCTTGCAGCAAACCAAAAGCTTCGCTGTATCAGGCCTTGACAGCATCGCGGGGAAAACACGCAACAAATGCTGTGGATCATGGAAACAAACACATACGGTATATGACCCGTGCTGTGCGCGGACGCGGTCTCACATAGTCATTGGTCTCACAGCTTGGCAGGTCTGCCTTGCCTTCGGAAAGCACATGCTCTCATAAATTTTTAAGAAGCAGGGTCTTCTCATAGGATAAGAAAACTCCGCTATGAATAATAATGAGAAACCGACGTGTCATCACTCCAATAGCAGATTAGCGCTACGTCACCGATTTTGATACCGCCCCAAAATTATTTTAAACCCAGAAGATAAAATGAGCTGACAAAAGTTCAAAATTATCCAGTTTTTCCCACTATTAAAGCTGTCAGGTGCTAACACTATCTTAACTGATGCTCAACACACACAAATCTGATAAAATAAAAATACTCAAGGGTGTCTTGAACCTTTAAATTTGTGCTTATTTTCTAGCATTTTCCGTATACTGTGCTGTACCAGAAGTTGTTTTGGCCACTGAGGTTAAACATTGAAGCATTTGTGCATAGTCTTACTCCATTATACTCAATTACAAAAAGAAACACATGCAGGATTTTGTTCAGTTTCGCTGTTTAGTAGCTTATTTGCTGATCAGTCAGACATAAAATGGCAGAGTAGACTTCTAATTTGTCTAATCAGATGAGCAGGCACGATAAGAGCTCTACCAAAGGGCTCAACAAGCCGAGACACACGCTGTTCTGACATTTCCCCCTCGATTCCTTAACATCCAGGGAACCAGCGGCAGCCACAGCTGGCTCTCATTATAGCTTAGAGACGAATGCCCTTTTGAGAGGAGGCCAGTTTCATTTTACAGGGGCATGAAAACAGTAACCACCTCGTTCGGGCCATCAGCCTCAGATGGGACTTGATTCAGGTAATGTGCTGTTTTTGGAGTTTACCGGCATTAGTCTCTACTCCAAAGGCTACTTAAAAGAGCATGTAGCTGAATGGAGTGAAATCTCTACTATAACCATGTGGAGGGAAAGATGCTGATGAACTTCATACCTTTGTAAGATCCCGTTTTCTTGTGGTATCACTCCATTGATGGCCGCCTAGAGAGAAAACACAAATGTTTTTTTAATAAGGGCTTGTGTTAGCATTTATGAATACAAGAAATACCAGTTAAGTTCACTTAAAAAAGAAAGCAAAACAAGCAACTACCCATATCTGGATATGAAATCACCCACTGGTTCCACAACTAAATTTACATGCAAATGAATGCAGTCAGTTGTATACTCTAGAGTTTAAAAGTTTGTATAATTTCCATTTACAGTAAAAAAATAAAAATAAATCCTGCGATGTGACCGAAAAAATTTAAAAAAAACCAAATATAGTCCATAAATTAAGAAAAATTAAAGTAAATGTTAACATTTTGTTAACAGATGTCCATGCCAGTAAGATCTTTATTTAATTAATACATTTAAATCAATTGGCATCAATAGCCTAGTGCAGGGGTGTCCAAACTCGGTCCTGGAGAGCCGGTGTCTTGCAGATTTTAGCTCCAACTTGCCTCAACACACCTGCAAGGAAGCTTCTAGAAAGCCTAGTAAGAGCTTGATTAGCTAGCCCAGGTGTGTCTGATTGGGGTTGGAACTAAACTTTGCAGGACACCGGCCCTCCAAGACCAAGTTTGGGCACCCCTAGCCTAGTGGTTAAGTGGGTCAACATATGCTCACGGCGACTCGAGCCTTCTCCTCTCTCTGCTCCCAATATTTTCCTGTCTGTAACCTCCACTATCTAAAAAAAGATGTAAACCCCTAAAAAAATAATTATATAAAAATACATTTAAATCAGCATTAAACATTACTTTAAATAAATATTGTACTTTTTAACTTTTTATTTAGCTTAGCCAGGCATCACGTGGGTTTCTTCCGGGTGCTCCGGTTTCCCCCACAAGTCCAAAGACATGCGCTATAGGTGAACTGTTTAAGCTAAATTGTCTATAGTGTATGTGTGTGAATGCAAGACTATATGGATGTTTCCCAGTGATGGGTTGCAGCCGGATAGGTATCTGCTGCGTAAAACTCATGCTGGAGGAGTTGGTGGTTTATTCTGCTGTGACGACCCCAGATTAATAAAGTGACTAAGCCGAAAACAAAATGAATGAATGAATTAGCTTAGCTATTACAATAATTCTTTATTAAACCTTTAACAAATAAAATAAATCGTTTTAACAAATAAATTATTTTTTTTTAATAGTTTAACAGCATAATGTAGCATATTAGTCAAAAAGCTCACATAAATACACAAGTCATCTTATATTTCAATAATATGTCATGACAAAGTATCTTTTCTTTACATTCAATCAATTCATAGTTTTTACAATGACCAGATAGAAAGGAAATCTTTAGAAGATAAAAATTTAAAAATTAAAATATAGATGATTTTTTTTTTTCTCACTTTTGGACAAAAGTTTGTTTAAGAATTTAAAAATATAAATACATACAGAATAAATAAATAAATAAATAAAATTATTAAATATAAACAATTACTTAAATATATAATTAATCAAATATGAAGCACTTTTTAAAAACTGATGATTACAGACCCAACATAAAATTTTGCAAAATAAAATGCAAAAAAAATGTAAACTTCGCAATGCTGTCATCATTCATTCATTCATTTTCTTTTCGACTAAGTCCCTTTATTAATCTGGGGTCGCCACAGCGGAATGAACCGCCAACTTATCCAGCATATGTTTTAAGCAGTGGATGCCCTTCCAGCTGCAACCCATCACTGGGAAAATGTTGTCATCATGCTGTTATTTAAATTAGCATTTCTGAAATTATTTTTTAATTGCTGTACCTTTTGCATTTTTGTATTTATATATTCTTCTGTACTGCTGTACGACCTAATATGTGTTACTTTTTTTTGTAATGTTATTTTATCTTGTTATATTATATTATGTTATGTTATATTATATTATATTATATTACATTATATTATGTTATGTTATGTTATGTTGTGTTATGTTATGTTATGTTATGTTATATTATATTATATGTGTTTCGTGTTTTTAAATATATATTTTGATATATAATTGTATTGTTTAACTAATTGTTTTCTGCTGATGGATTGGAACAGTTGATGTGTTGTGATTCTTTGTATTTAATACTGTAACTCTCTGACTAATATGCATCAATAAAACAAAGTTAAACTAAATTTGCATCCCTGTGGTTGTGTATGATTGTGGTCATCCAAATTATTAAATCATTTTACTTTAAACATTTTATTTTACGACACTTCAAAATAAACAATAAAGCATTATATATGACATGAGCCTTTTTATTTTATTCATCCGAAATACATAGTTACATTACACAGCCCAAATGCCATACTGACATGAATGTTAAATGCTTTTTAGGATGCCAAAGCTAATAAAAGCGTAACTATTTCAAGGGTAAAAATCAGATATTCAGGTAGAAAACCCAAACAACAAGTATCCAGCAATGTGGACCGCATATTTTCCCCCTCAGACTGAAGTGGAATGCACAGAGATGGCCTGATGTGTTTGTGTTTGTGCGTGTGTGAGCAAGTGGCTTCTGGAGCCAGACTATGATAAGAAGCCTTACTTTGTGGATACAGATCTGAATGGAATGGCTTCTGATTGAGCCAAATAACAAAGTGTATACAGAGACGTACATTGCAACGCTTGCTATGCTCCCAGATTTTTTCCATGCCTGAAGAGGCCGTAGACATGATTATTTTGTCTGTGTAGAGACAGAACATCAGATATTTTTACAGATCTAACAGTTGATGGTCAGAGAAATATACAAGCAGCAGATCTTTGACTGCTCGTGTAAGATTTGCTCAGGTGTAGCGCAGTGTTTATGTGATCAAGAGTACGGCATACATCCTGGCTTCAGCATGTGGGGTGTTCAAACACTCGCTGGCTGTCCCGTCTTAATTTTTTCAACCCTGCGCAGGAACAGCAAGTCATCACATTCACAGGTGCACTTAACCACGGCGTACGCTTGGGCCTGCTTTCTTTGAATTGCTGCCAGCATACAACCAGCTTCCTGCTAAATATAGTAAAACAGCCCCCTTTATAGATAAAGAGTGACTTTGTGGAGCAAAATCTGTCTGCAAAACCACAGTTTCTTGATGTTTGTTTGAATACTGTCACTTTAGATCTGTCTTGACACTGCATTCTTTGTACCTCTGTTGCATATGGGATGGACCAAACGCCACACTTTTAATGCGGTGTAGGTTGCTCATGCAAATTAGCACAATGGAAACTGCCAGAAGACACCCCCATTACATTTCACCCAATCAAAGCATAGCTCTCCAGCCTGCTTTTGTCTGTGGTGTGACAGATGTCACATCTGTGTATTTTTTTAGGTGAAATCATGTCTGTGGCAGCGAATGAAAGGTGATATAGCAGACGATAAATCATCAGGATGCTTGTATTATGACTGAGATGGCTTCAATTAAAAAGTACACACCCTGTATTTCAAAGAGAGGGATGGGTTCCTGGAACTAGGATTTTTCAGGACCGTTTTGATCTGTCTAAATGACCTGTTTGCAATAGATAAGATGAAAGGCTATAAAAATATGCAAGTATCTGCAGACTAGACTGGAGCAGACATTACCGTCTGTTCAAATAACATTATCGATTGAAACAGACACCTAGATACATAAGCTCTGCATGTTAGGAAGGAAACACTATTTGTTCACCAAGAGTGAAGCAGTTCTTGATTAAGAAATCTTATATTAAAAATAAAATAAACATGTTCAGATCTTGATTTAAAATTTGCCATATAATTTTGAGATCAATAAATATACATTGAATTAATTTGGGTATATGTTTATAACAAGAAAAAAGTTTATAACAAAAAAAAGTTAATAAAAATGTAGATTTAAAAATCTAATAAAATTTTAATATTTTACTCTCCTTATCCATCAACCGAAGAAGGATTCTGTCAGTTGATCTAAATGTTGATCACCGGCAGCTAGCTCTCTGCAACTCTCACATGGTCGCCCACTGAAGCTAAGCAGGGCTGCGCCTGGTCAGTACCTGGATGGGAGACCACATGGGAAAGCTAGGTTGCTGCCGGAAGTGGTGTTAGTGAGGCCAGCTGGGGCGCCCAACCTGCGGTCTGTGTGAGTCCTAATGCCCCAGTATAGTGATGGGGACTCTATACTGCTCAGTGAGCACCGTCTTTCGGATGAGGTTTAACCCTGGCATCCTGGCCAAATCTGCCCACTGGCCTCTGTCCATCATGGCCTCCTAACCCTCCCCATATCATAATTGGCTTAATCACTTCATCTCCTCTCCACCAATCAGCTGGTGTGCAGTCTGGCGCAAAATGGCTGCCGTCGCATCATCCAGGTGGATGCTGCACACTGGTGGTGGATGAGGAGATTCTCACTTATGTGTAAAGCGCTTTGATTGCCCAGAAAAGCGCTATATGTAAGGAATTATTATTATTATTAAATGTTGGAAAAAAACAATCCTGAAAACATGGTTGGATGCATCAGCTCCTGCTGATCTATCCTGTAGGCTCTATCTATTGGACATTATTTGCCAGCAGCTAGCTCTCTGCAACTCTCAGATGGTCGCCTACTGAAGCTAAGCAGGAAAGCTAGGAAAGCCACTGAAAGCTAGGTTGCTGCTGGAAGTGGTATAAGTGAGGCCAACAGGGGGGCGCTCAACCTACGGTCTGTGTTTGTCCTAATGCCCCAGTATATGGATTGGGACTCTATACTAGTCAATGAGTGCCATTTTCAGATGAGACATTAACCTGAGGTCCCGACTCCCAGGATGTCCTTTGAAAAAAACCCCGGCATCCTGGCCAAATTTGCCCACTGGCCTCTGTCCATCATGACCTCCTAACCATCCCCATATCATAATTGGCTTCATCACTCCGTCTCCTCTCCACCAATCAGCTGGTGTGTGGTGTGCGGTCTGGTGCAATATAGCTGCTGTCGCATCATCCAGGTGGATCCTGCACAGTGGTGGTGGATGAGGAGATCCCCCCCCCCCCTCCCATTTTGTAAAGTGCTTTGATGGGGAACTCTACTACGCTATCCGAACTGTGCCCAGGCGCGTTTTCTGGTTCATTTGAGAAGTGTGAGTGCTCCGTATCAGGCTCAGCCACAGTTCAGTTGGCCAGCCCTGGCCCAGTTAGAAGAGATGTGCCAGAGCGCGGTTCGGTTGGGCTTTGGCGCGGTACACTTGCAGTGTGAGTGTAAAGTGCGCTTGAGCCCGAAGCTGAAGACAAGACATGACTTTTAAGGGACTGCTTCATATGGATTTATTAATCATTCTAACTGTTCAATGAATGTAAACTGTCATAGTTTATTAAAGACGTAAACCCCTCGCTGCAAGACAGCTGCACATTCAGCAAACCTCCTAATACCTGCAGCACGAGGACTTTCATCATTATTTATGAGCGTCAAAAGTGACTGATCTGTTCGGCGAAATACTTGACTGCGTGTCACTGCATATCAAACTTCTTAAATGATATAACTAATGAAATCTCCACTGTGCTGAGCGAGAGCGCTTCTCTTTTCTTAAACTGAACATCACATTATCGATGAAGTAAGCATGCTCCGGCTTAGATGCAATATGAGTGCAGGTCGTCGGGGGAGAGGAGAAGGGGAACAAGCATGCTTCGGCATGGTTCAAGGCAACTGTACATAGTGTGAGTACGCCCCAAGTGTCTAGAAAAGCGCTATATAAATGTAAGGAATTAGTTTGGAATACACCACAGCCAAAATAAACAGTGCCAGTAAGAAAACTACAATGTTGGTTAAATATGAGAAAGACTGTATCAGATATGTTTCGATCCTGATTATGTACCTATTATTGCAGTATTGCTGTTTTTATTTTATTTTACGTTTTTGTTGGGTGGATCTCGGGCTTTGTTCAAAATGTTCAATAAAATTTTTTTTAAGTTGAATGCAATTAAATGGAGAGAATATTTTAGGTGAACTCTGCCTTAAAACCATAAATTATTTGCATAACATAAAAAAATCCTAAATTGACTACTTTTTCTCAAAGAAAAAAAAACACAAAAAGCATCGTTTAAAGGTTTAAATTTGAAAAAGAAAAATGTCTGCCATTTTGCATAAGACACTTAAGAAATAGGAATATTTGTAATTATTCAAAATCTAGTTTTTGATGAAAACCATCATTAAATGTAAATAAATATTAATGTCAGCACTAACCACAAAAAAATTATGAGGTATGTGTTAGCTATGCATTTAAATGTCAGCCTTGTGTGAAAATGACATTATAAAGCAGTGGTTTTCAATCCCGGTCAGGGTGACCCAATGCTCTGCACGTTTTGTATGTCACCCTTATTTAACACACCTGATTCATATCATTGGCTCATGAGTAGAGAGCTCCATAAACTGAACTCAGTGTATCAGATAACAAAGACATACAAAATGTGCAGAGCAGTTGGTCCCCAGGACCAGTATTGAAAACAACTGCTATAAAGAATGTTGCAAAATGTGCTTCTAATTGCAGAGATAAGATGCAGTTTGGCCCTACTGTTTCCACTGTGGAAAGTTTAAAATCATCCGTTTCTATAATTTACAAATACAGAAAAAAACTGAATTGATGTAGAACTTATAATATTATTAATATTGTGGAACAGCAACAGTAAATAAATGTATATTTGTACTGATAATTCAAATTATACAAATGGGTCTAAATAGAGTGCTGTAATAGCTGCAGCAAAATCTTAGGTAAACTTTTATTCTAAACAATAACAGGCATTTTTATTTGGGAGCTGAAGTTATCATGAAGCACAAACATTGTTATAAAATGTCAATTCTGCGGTTACTGACAGTTCAATTCAGGTGTAATTTTGCTTGGTTCATGACATATTATTAAATTGAATTCCATAAAATTACATTATTAAGACAACTAGCTACAGGATAAAGTGCCAGATCTGTATCTAACTAAAACTTCTTGATTACTGCTAAGTGTACAGGCAAAAATATTAACAAATATAAGATACTGAATTACAAACATGACTGGTGATGTTTCATTGAGGACTTAATTCCTCTGTGTAATGTGCTAGCTTGTGTATGGTATTGCTGCTATTACATCCCCAGTACTGCGCCAGAATGTTCTGTGAACAATGGTACCATTAAATAGTGTTTGCACTAAACACACTAGCTTTGTCTCCGATTCATCAACACAATCCACAAACAAACAATAAGCAGGAAACAAAACAAACATGTTAAAGGGTTTGTAATTCATTTTCCTAGGAACCAGTCATACAGATTTAACAAACATATAGTGTCTTACCACCAAGTCCCAGTTGTTCAGTTCTAGAAGTGTGATCGCCTCAGCAATGTTGTCAATACCGGTACATGCCTGGAATGAAGAGTAAAAACATTTTTAGAATACTGGCTTATTAAAAACTGAAAGAAATAATGAAATAACTGAACTTAGATACATTTCAGAGAATGTTAATAAAATATCATTTTAATTAACAGGCATAACCATGATAGATAGATAGATAGATAGATAGATAGATAGATAGATAGATAGATAGATAGATAGATAGATAGATAGATAGATAGATAGATAGATAGATAGATGTTTATGAGAAAAGCATCAGTATGCAAATGCAAAAGTAGACTTTGGTCAATTCCTCTTTAAATATTTATTTATTTTACACCAAAATCTGTTTCTATAATAATGTAACAATACAAATTTAAACACACAATATGTCAGTACATGTAAACAGGCAGATCTTGACGCAAACGAACTGAAAAACCTCCGTGTGACAGGTTGTGGCAGTGTACAAACAGAAAACCGTGCAGTCATCTGACAGCTTCTGGCCATTACATGGTCAACGACAGATCAGGATTTAGATGACAGTACAGTAATATTTCCATGTCCGAATACGCTGACCACATAAAAATGCTGTATTTCACGCGGTTTGCGGGTATTTACGTGATCGTGTGCTTCCCAGACTTCGTTTTTGCTGAATAACTCAAACAAAGCCACTGACAGCTGATCATCTCGAGACATGTCAACAAAAAGGAGTGACTTCAAAAGCCGTTGTCTGGTTAACACTCAACCACACAAAAACGACTCATATCTACACATCCAGACCTTGAGAAATCACAGGTTATGAGTATTGATGTGAGAAAACCCACCTGAAAGTCGGCCAGGATCATTTCTCTGTCCATGTTGCTGTCGGAGGCCATTGCAGAGAGAGGCTAACGAATCATGTAAAAAGCCCCACAATATCAACCACCAATTTCAAAAGAGCAGCTCAGGACACGGCAGGTCAGTGTGCGGTAAATAACTGAGTGCGAATGCTGCTCTTCGGGGCCGTGTTGTCAGTGTTTGGCGGCTTTCAGTTTTTCTGTTATCGTCACTTTGCTGTTCTAGATCGCGTTCAAAGCAACAGAAACGTCGTACGGCTGCCGTAAAGAAGTGCTGCGAACTGTCGCGGTGGCGGCGCCACAAACACCGTTGGAAAAGAGGGCTGCGTAGTTTTAAAGCAGCAGGGCCGCAGTTGAGTTTGAATGGGCTGATATGCAAGTGACTTGTTTGGCTAGCATAAGCCATTTTACAATGGAAAGCTTTTAAAATATGTGTTTAGCCATGTTAGTTAGCCCTCCGAATTGTTGTTATAGCTGTAACAAGTTCTGTTTACACTGTGCAACCACCTAAAATGAGGTTTTTATTTTGTAAACATGAAGATAGGCAAAACAAACGTAACTATCTCACGATAAATCACTTGTTTAGACTCAATTTGTATGTACATTCAGAATAAACGAACAGTTTTCATTGGTGTTATCTATGCCAATGGTATAAATGTGTGCTTGCTGGTCTTCTCAATCACGCCATTGCTGGGTTACATGGGTTTGGAGCCATTTTAAATGTGTCAGGTTTGCCAGAGCATGTTAAGCAAAGGCAAAGCCATCGTAAAGTTCACTGCAATTAAATTAACTCAACATTATTTTATTGTAAACATACAAAAGAAAACATATCAGTCTACAAATAATACAACAAAAATACATGTATATAGACTATTTCAATGTGGTCAGGTGAATGGCCCATGAACATTTGTTGCTTGTTATCAAACTAGTTCAAAACTGTAACAAGAGGCAATTCAATCATAACTTAATGTTAAAACAGCTATCATAACTTTATCAAATATTTAGGCTCTTTTTGGATTCTCGGAAGCAGTAGAAATTAAAACTGTAAAACAGGAAATATGTTGGGACCGTTGTTTTTACATCCCTCAAAATGGTCTATAAACCATCTTAGGTATAAGCAGTTCTGCCTGGTTTTTAGAGGGGCTTAAAGGGATTTAGTACATCAGGCCATCGTTTGCAGCCAAACTGCATTCAGAAGATCAGCTAGACCATCTCATGCCAGAAACATCGACTGCAATTAAACTTACTTAAGTCTTTGGGGTAACTGAACACAAATAAACTGTAGATTTAACATCCTTGCATTATAAAATAGCTACAAATAAATCATAATCTGTTGTGCTGGTTTCAGAAATGAGAGTAAAACTCAAACACCAGAGAACGTTATATTCTAGCTTCAGCTGTTTTTAAAATCACGTATTTATTAACTAGTGTTAGATAATGATGATAATAATAGTGTGTAGTGAATGAATAAACACACCGTGAGATAAATAGATAAATATAGGCAAACTACGCGGATGACTATAAACCATTGTGTTGCTACAGGGTTTTTTTTTTTACATCAGGAGCTTGAAATAATTCCACTTCAAAAAGAGAAACTTATATTGGTAACGCAAATGTTATAAACGCTTTATTACATGGAAAAGACGAATACGTATTCAAAACTGAAAGCAGAAAGTGCATCTCTCTCTCGGTCAGGAAGATCAGCCTCTCCCTGAGTCCCAGCAGCATTACCGTTGAGTCCCGGCGGCTCCGCCTCTATGGGCGGAAGTGTCGGTCTTTATTTCAAAAAGGAGTGATGTCAAACAACAGCACCAGACTCTCTGACAAACTCAGCTGTCTTATAAACAGCGTATTGAACTCCCGAGAGCCACCAGAAGAGGATAACCCGAAGCCCGCGATGTAACCATTCTGCAGGTACTGGATACAACGTTTCATTTAAAATGATTCATTACGACCGTCGACCAGCGGCTGAATCTCCACAGAAGCGTAATGCACCCCTAATGAATCACTACGGCGGAACATTTGTAGATATTCAAGCCTACAGTTTTGAAACGCGAATCCCGAAACACTATTAGTAATGTTTTGCACGCGTGCCAGTTCGCTACACCGGACTAGTATCAGTGAAGCCGTTTGTGGTGTCAGCGGTCTTTGATGTGCACATCAATGAAGACTCGCTTTTGACGTTTCATGTTCAAAATTGGCGGGAAGCTCGCAAAAAAAACTCACAACACGTCGTTGCAAATTGATTGGATGCTTAATATAATTTTCTCTGCGGAGTAACAGCCTCCTTTCTCTGTCTGTTTCAGAGGTCGTTTGGAAGCTCGAAATGACTACATCTGCGAATACCACGAACGCATCGCAGCTCTTCAGCCCATTGCACCTGCATATTGCTACTATCAGAGGACACATGAAAGGGAAGTTTGCCTCTCGGATCCGAGCATTTTCATGTGACTACTGCAGATATGTTTGAATGCGAGAGATCGTGTATCTGGACGAAGACCACAGGAGAGTTTCATGCCATTCTTGGGCACGGGCGTCGATCGCATAAAAGAGGATGTTTCTTTTGTTTAATTGTTCTTGATCGTTCCTATATTTGATTAGAGATGGCACCGCATCTCTGTTTTCTCCACTGGTTCCGATGGCTTCAGTAGGACGATGTTAGCCTAATGTGGGTGGACCTTGGCGCATCTCCAACGGATATTTTTTAGGGGGGCTGGAGGATCGGACTATTTACTACTGCTTTGTAGTGTTTTTTCCATATCTCCACCAGCGGACATTTTTATTCAAAAAAAAAATCAGAGATATTCTACTTCCTTTGTCAGGATATAATGGCCGAGGACACTGCTATAGACAGGCTGAGCACTGCAGCTGCGATTGGGGATCTGATGGAAGTTGAGCAGACACTTCAAAGCAACGTGAACGTTAACGAGAAGAATAAATATGGCAGGACAGCACTGCAGGTTAGACGCACATCTCCACCTACAACCTTCATATAAAAAAATACGATGTTTATAATTCATAGTGCATCAGCTTCAGGAAAACAGCTTGTTCTTTTCCTTCTTGCAGTCACTAGCAGTGGCCTGGTTGGTTTACTTCTAACCAAACCGGTGGCTTTTTGGAAAAAACAAAAGGTTTACCTGAGAACCAACCAGTACGCACCTGTTACAAATGATCTATATTTTTATATGCGAACAAATTTGCGTCACTCGTTCTTCGATATTTACTGTGGAAACCGAAGTGTTTTGATCACAATATAGATCAGCTCACTAGCTACACGAAACCTGACTTGATATGTTTAGCAGCTTTTTATAATTGTATCAGATTGTAGATGTAAGAGAAAACTTTGCATGTATTTTAATGATCATGCAGTTTCCGTTTAATGAGGCCCGAAGTGATTGTACATACTTACGTTTATTATTTCCTTTTATATGACATAGATAAACCTCTAGAGTAACAAAATAAAATCGTCCAAAAATAAAAAAGTCCCAAAAGTCTGTTTTTAAGTTTTAAATTTGTTATTTTTGTTTATGCTATATTATGTTATTTTCCATCCCCGAATATTACACCTAACACATTATTGCTGCTAAATTTCGGTCAACTTGAAATATTGTGATATTACTCATGTGCTTGTGTTAAAATCTCACAATATATTATTTTAAGATTCAGAACGAGAGCTAATCTGAACACTGGGTAATCCCCATACTCAATGTTGTATAGCATATGCCAATTTCTGCTTATGCGTGTGTGTGACATATAAATGGAGGTCACATACAATATTCGTAAACGTTGTGTTATCAACATTACGATCTTAGCATAAAAATATGAACGAATAAGGAAAAAATGTGTGTTTTAGGTAATGTGACTTTTCACTACCTTTAATGTTTTGACTATTTTATTAGCTTTTTTAAATTCAGTTGGTCATTTTGACAAATCAATTTATAAATACACACGATCCATTTGGTTTATAAATATGAGGTCAACAAAAGTAATGCCTAATAATTATCTCAAAACAGCAATTCAAGGTATTTAAAATGGAACCTTATAGCCAAATCAAAATATTAATGTGATGTGCTGATAAACTTCCTGGTAATATTTCCATAAATTGAATTCATAGTTTGTTTTATTTTTTTAATCTTTAGAAGTTAGTTATAATTTAAGAGGTCGATTTGTGCTTGAATTCTGAAATCTTTTGCCATACACATTTTAATTTCACAGCCTTCAAGTCGTGCTTACTCCCTCAAACAAGCAATTTCCCTCTTCACCATCCTTCAGATTTCACAAAAACAGAAGTAAAATCAGTTGAGGACTAATAGCTGCACATTCTTTCTCAGAACTGTCATAAAGATATGCATTGGCTGAATGCTGAAAATCCTGTTATACGCTTTCTTTTATGCATGCATTTTCTTTCTAAATAACGCATTTATTAATTGATAATACACGTAAAGCTTTTAAATAAAATGTACACATTCAACAAAAAAGGATGTGTGCATTACATTGAAATAATGATTCATTGATTTTTCTACACTTTTTAAGGTAAAAGTGGTTGCAAACAATTTATATGGGCTCAATTTAAATTAAATTTAGTAGTGTTCAACGTAATGTTTGTTTAAATTTAGTCCATATGAATTGTTTGCAACCACACTGTAAAATATTATGTGATCAATTAGTCCTATGTTTTAGGTCATTGTAACTTATTAAACTAAGTTAATCATGTTCTAACTTAATTTTACGCAACCTGTTTTAAGTCAGTTTAACATAATATAAGTTAAATTGACTCCAAAGGTTAATTTGATTCAGCTTAAAAATGTAAAGCAACCAGGATTTTTTATTTTACAGTGCACTCACCTTCATTTAAAAATAGCAACTGAAATGAATCATTTTAAAGTGTATGAAGCTGATCGATATTTTAGGACCTTAACACGTGTTCTCTTTGTGTGCGTCTCAGGTGATGAAACTTGGCTGCCCGAGCATCGCAGAGACGCTTCTTCGAGCAGGCGCAGACCCAAACGTGCGCGACCCCATACTAGGACTGACCGTCATCCACGATGCCGCGCGCGACGGATATCTGGACACCCTGCACGTGCTCGCGCAGAACGGTGCTGATGTCAATCTCCTAGACAACGACGGCAACCTGCCTCTGCATCTGGCGGCGCGCGAAGGACACTTGGATGTCGTGCAGTTTCTCGTAACGCATTGCGTGACGCAGCCTTTTCTGGTGAACGCAAAAGGGTACACGCCTCGTGACCTGGCGTTCATGCACCAAAAACACAGAACTGTGGAATGGTTGGAGAGCGTTGCGTATTTACAATCCAGCTAGAGATTATGACTGTGGGTCTGCGTGTAGCAGAGGTAGCGGATCAATGCTGAATGAGCGCTTTATTGCAATTGCAGAATATTCAGCCAACTACCTCTTATTGCAGTGTAAAATATTGGGCTCAGGGGCTTGTTTGTTTGTTTTTGTGGGTAAAAAACAATTAACATTTCTGATGACATGTAATACACATGGCCCTTAACTTTTTTTTTCAACAGGATATTTTTCAGGTCACCTCCATTTTAGATTTGTAGATAGCATGCGTTTCTCTAACTTTCTCATGTTTGTTCCATGGGTGCTGTTTCATAACAAACACAAAAATTATAATGTAGATAATTCAGTTTGTCAAAAACAAAGTAATTGCACTATATAAAATCAGCACCCTGCCCTGAGTTTTGTTTAGTTTAGTTTTGTGACAGTCCACTTGCACTTTTGCTTGTAATTAATGCCTTTTTAACTATTGTTTAACTGTGAAGGATTGTCTTTTTATCACTTTTGAAAATATTAAAACCTTGCCAAATAACCAAAGACAACTGTTGAAACGGTTTCAGTATGTTTCATGTGTTTAACTCTGGCCTCGTGTCACTGGAATACGGGTGGGCCTAAAACACCTTTAAGTGACTATTAAAATATTTGAATTTGATTATGGGTAAGTGTTTTTTATGTTTCCTAATGTTTAAAAGAGAAAAATAAAACGCTTTGACGTTAGCGGTGGAGGTTGTACAATTTTAGTGTGTATTAGTAACAGCACGAGAAGTCTGCCGTTCCCTCTGTAAACAGAAAGAGGATACATTTCACAATAATAAGCTTTTCACACAGGTAGAAAAGAGAAACTACATTAATATGAGCTGATTTTCATTGTTCCGCAATTAACATGAGGAGAATACGCTCATACTTTTTTTTAAAAAAGGGGCCAATTACACAAGTCGAGCTCGGTGTTTCTTAAAAGGTTATAAAATGGCAAGTTTTCAATCTTTAAAATGAAAGTAAATTTGATATAGTTTATAAAGATATTTGTGGGGGTTAAAGTTGTCTGGAAATTGTAAAAAAAAAAAAAAAGCACTAGCTTTTAAGACTATCTTAATAATGTTTAAGCATTTATGTAATTTGGCGAAATGTGTTATTGGCATTATTATTATTATTATTATTATTTGTTATTATGTTATTTAAAAGCATTTTTAAAACAATATTTCAAAAACGCTACAAGCACCAAAACAGGAATATCTGAAATATTGTTGATATTTTGAACTTTTACATATTTGTCAGGAATATTAAGCAGGCCTAAAATTCTCTAGATAAATCTAAAGAATAAATTCTTTAGATTCTCTAAATCCTGATATTTTTAATCAAACATATATTTGACATCGAGTGATAGCTTTGAAAAATAAGTTACGTACAATAAGATGCAGGAACGTTAAGCATATTTTAGAGTCAATTTTGAACAGGGGTTTTCCTTCCTAACAATATGAATGCAAAGTTTGCATATTCCGGAACTTGATATACATTTATTTTACAACCGATTATTAATTACTTTTCATATTCCCGGGTATCCTCATATGTAACTGACCGCTATCGAACCAACATCAATAGAAACGCACATAGCCTAAAGTGAAATCCAGATATGCGTCTTATGTGGGCACGTTATTGCTGTGCTTTCTCTCGCTGTGATATAAAATAAATATTTTGACATGTGGTCTGTGGCAGTCATTCATTTCAAAACCAGGAGTACGAAATCGTATGTAAAAGCCTAATGAGCTATAACATCTTGGATATATATAAACAATGCGCTTTTATTTTAGGGTTTGCGCCATATGGGCTGTTATCTTTAAGATGGCACCATATAAAAAGAGATAGAGAGAATGATAAAATGGTGACTCTCTCTGAGAGTTTTCATGTCGAGCAGAAGCAGCAGATCCGTTAGTTTAGTAGTGGGAGGAAACGCCAGCGCGCAATGCCAGGATTTTCAAATTTAGGCGCTTTCGATCTAACAAACACTCCCGATTCTTTTTTTTAAACTCTCTCCCTCTCTTTCTGCTAAAGAAAACCACTTGTAGGATGTTTATTCGACTCGAATGCAGTTTTGATGATCATTAGGATGCCATGCCAGAGGTCTTCTTCCTGGTTGCGCGCCTGCTTTGAATCTATTTGAAACGCGCGACGCCTGATCACGCGTTATCTTCTAAATCGAATTATTGAAATTTTATGGTCAATATTCGGCTCTCAGGACGGGTTAAATCGACTGTCAGCAACAAAAAAGGTAAATAAATCGACGGCTAAATGTGCAGAAACTGCAAACGTGTTTGGGCATGTCTGTGGTCAGTTCAGCATTTATGTGTAGTAAACTAACAAACAAAACTTCAATATATATGAAAAGTAATGCACCTGGGTTTGTCAAAACATTATTTTATAATCCATATGTAGCATGCAAAAACAAAGAAGTATGTGATAGATTAAAAGCAAAAAAATATATATCCTTATGTCGAGAATAACTATAAACGTTTTCTACATATGCATGTATTTGCATACATCCTGCCTACACTTTTAGCCAAGACGTGATAAATTGCTTATATAGACTAGCATATCTATATAAACATCAATATTATCTCTATAAGCTGATAGTTAAATATTAAATAAGAGCAACTGCTTAAGTGGTCTTACCCACATGAAATACAAATAATATAGTAAATATTATAGTGTTTTTAAAACATAGTAAGGTAAATAATTAATGTGTTATGATAATTCTACAGTTGGTGTGGTAAATACAATGGTAATAACAATATATAAATATGGTATTATAGTAAGCTAAATTAATTTATATGTTGTAATTTTACAGTTGATGTGGTTAAATACAATGGTAATAACAATATATAAATATGGTATTATAGTAAGGTAAATTAATTTATATGGTGTAATTTTACAGTTGATGTGGTTAAATACAATGGTAATAACAATATATAAATATGGTATTATACTAAGGTAAATTAATTTATATGGTGTAATTCTACAGTTGCTGTGGTTAAATACAATGGAAATAACAATATATAAATATGGTATTATTGTAAAGTAAATTAATTTATATGTTGTGGTAATTCTATAGTTGCTGTGGTTAAATACAATAGTAATAACAATATATAAATATGGTATTATAGTAAAGTAAATTATATGCTGTGGTAATTCACCAGTTGTGATTATATACAATGGTAATAACAATAATTTTGTAATATAAACCTAAATACGCCATGTTTTATATAGCTATAATGTATATTATACTACAATACACCACAATTTACTGTAGTAAAATCTACAATACTTATTACAGTTTATAAGTTCACTATAGTTGTAATAAATACTATAATATATACAATTTATTATTTCAATAACACTATAATATGTACTATAGTATTTCTTTATGTGGGTAGTTTTTTTAAAACGGAAATAGTGATCGATGCTGAATAGTTGTTTTAAATGCTGAAACATTTTGTGATACAGGCCTTATACTTGCTAAATAATTTGCATAAGGGTTATTTCTGATTTGCTGATCATTGAAATATTGCTCTTTGAAGCCCATGATGGGGCACATAAGAATAACAAGATTTCACATTTTACTGAAGCTATGCT
Source organism: Danio aesculapii (assembly GCF_903798145.1). Classification (NCBI taxonomy): domain Eukaryota; kingdom Metazoa; phylum Chordata; class Actinopteri; order Cypriniformes; family Danionidae; genus Danio; species Danio aesculapii. The sequence goes on along the minus strand of NC_079442.1, from coordinate 36,873,326 downwards.
ACTACAAGTTCAGTTCAATTTTACCCGAACAGAGACACAAGGGACCATCATGTGGCAGACCTTTCATCTGCATTTCACAAACTGTTTGCCCGGGGCCGGTGTCTGATTTTGTGCAGTGTCTGTTTAATTGCTCAACAGAATGAGATGTCCACATCTCTCAACTCATATCAACCTTTGTTTGTCATTCTATTGATTCAGAATGCATTTATTTCACATATATATATTTACTAATGTCATGTTTGACACTTCAATAGTCACTTTTTCTCCACAGTGTTTTTTTCTTTCTTTATTAAAATCAGTTTTTAAATTTGAGATGTTATTATAATATTAATATGAATAAAACAGCAGTCCTGCCTTGGTTTATGTTTGAATGTAAACACAGAAGACTGAATAAAACACCCATTGCTTTACAGCCAAAGTGTCATTGATTTTGTGGGCAATATAACAAGTTTGCTGCTTTGTAATTTATGAGCGTTACAAGAGCTCGTGTGAGCAGCTGCCAGGTGGAGTGCCACTTCAAAACGCTGTTTTCCCACAGAAGGGGTGATACAATATGTCCAAAAGCCCTGTGGTGGTGAGATGTTGGCCCGTTGACAAGGACACTTTTATCAGACATTTGGAAAGGACTGCTGTGCATTTTGCCTTCCATTTTCATGAGAAGTTCATCTTTGGTTGCAGTGACTGACAGCTAAATAAACTAAATTCAAGTGCAGTAGCTTCCTTCCACATTCTCACAGGCGTCAGGCAGACAAAGAGCTGAGTTTGCAGACTGATGGATGAATGGATGGAGAGATAGAAAGATGCATGGATGGATATAAGTATGGATGGGTAGATGGATGACATAAGAATGATGGAATGGATGGATTAATGGATGATAGATGGATCATGGGATGATATATCGGGAAGCAGGGTGATATATAGGGAAGCAGGATGGAGAGATAAATAGACGGGTGCATGAATGGATAATGGTTGGCATGAATGCTGGATGGAAGGATATATGGAGGATTGATGGATGGATAAATGGATATATGGTTGGACAGAGTGAAGGATGGATGATGAAAAGGTGATGGTCGGACGATGGATGTATCGATGGGGGGATAAATGATGGTTGATGGGTGTATAGATGATGGTTGGTTGGTGGATAGATGAAAGATGATGGGTGGACGGATGAACAGATGGATGGATGGATGGATGGACGGACGGATGGATGGATGGAACAATAGGTTTAATAGGATGTATGGGTAGATGGGTGAATGAATGATGTATGGGTGGATGGGTGAATGCCAGATGAATGAATACAAGGATGGACAGATGGCAGATGGATGGATAGATGTGGATGGAATGTTGGATGGATGTATGAATGATGATAAATGGATGGTGGGAGGGAAGCAGGATGGACAGATGAATAGATAGAACAATGCATGAATGGATGATTGGTGAACAGAAAGATGGATAGATGCATGGATGGATGAAACATGGAAAGATAAGTCAATGATGGATGGATGGATGAATGGACAGATGGATGGATGATGAATAGATAGATAAAAGAATGATAGATGGATGATAGATGGATAAATGATATATAGATGAATAATTGTGGACGGATGGCAGATAAATGGATAAAGATGGATGGATGGATACATGTATATATAAATGGAATGGTGGATGGATGGATGGATGGATGGATGGATGAATGACAGATGAATGGATGACGGATAGATATACATGGATGAAATGGTGGATGGATGGATGAATGGATGAATAGAAAGATGGATGGATGATGAATAGACAAATAAAAGAATGATGGATGGATGACAGATGGATAAATGATATATAGATGAATGTATACGGATGGATGGATGGATGGATGGATGAATGAATGGATGAATAGAAAGATGGATGGATGATGAATAAACAAATAAAAGAATGATGGATGGATGACAGATGGATAAATGATATATAGATGAATGTATATTGATGGATGGATGGATGGATGAATGAATGGATGAATAGAAAGATGGATGGATGATGAATAAACAAATAAAAGAATGATGGATGGATGACAGATAAATGATTTATAGATGAATGTATATGGATGGATGGATGAATGGATTGATAAAAAGATGGGTGATGGATGGATAGAATGATGAATGGGTGAATGATAGAAGGATGGATGGATAAACAGGTGGGTGTTAGATAGATGCATGGATGAATCGAAGGATGAATGGATAGGCAGAAGGGTGAATGGACGGAAGGATGAATGGATAGAAAAAAATAAATATATGGATGGACAGATGGGTGTATTCGGTTAGATAGACACTGAATGGATGAGTGGCTTGAAGGACAGATCCAATAAAAAAGCACTGATCATGTGAAGCAGCAGAGGTGATCAACAGTAGCAGCTCATGCATGCCGTTTCTAACTCTGCTGACGGATGACATGTAAGAAGGCCATGGCCAACTAACATGCAAAATATCTCCCAATGACCATCAGGAGACGTTACAAACGAAGCTTGCTGAATGAAAGTGCAGATAATGTTAGATAAGTTTAGTCTGACTAGCAGGCGAATGCAGGGTCATTATGCAAACTATATTGCCAGAAAGTAAGATATTAAACAAATGTGTATTTGCATACATAATATATATGTGTATGTAAATATAGCAAAGACAGAATTACCACAGTGACTCTCAGGTTAAGTCAGGTTTCCACATCTACATAAGAGTTATAAAATCAGTAATTAAGATGTGTTTTGAAAAGTCCCTTTGTATATGTTAGCAATTTCTTTATATATATTATTTTTATTGGCGACGTGGTGGAGCAGCGGGTGGCGCTGTCGCCTCACAGCAAGAAGGTCGCTGGTTCGAGCCTCAGCTGGGTCAGTTGACATTTCTGTGGGAAGTTTGCATGTTCCTCCGGTTTCCCCCACAAGTCCAAAGACATGTGCAATGGAAGCATATGAGTAGCATAATTCATTTCGAAATGTAATATGCAAAATGGCAATGCAATATGTTAAATAGCAATGTAATTCTGTATTTCAATTTGCATTTTCCAAAACATATGTGCAATGTTTGGTGCAGAATGAAAATGATAATTAAATGACATCATTTGCATTTCTGATTTCAAACACAGTTTTAATATGTAAATTTTAATGCTTTATAAGTTGCAAAATTTAATTGAAAATGCAATACACAAACTGAATTTGATGTGTATAAAGGTACAAGCAGAAACTGTAGCAAAATGATCATTTGTTATTTGTCCGAAATGCTTTCACACTCACGTCTAGGAAACGTATGAGTTTCTTTCAGGTGCTCCGGTTTCCCCCACAAGTCCAAAGACATGCGCTATAGGTGAATTGGGTAAGCTAAAATTGTCTGTAGTGTATAAGTGTGAATGAGTGTGTAAAGATGTTTCCCATTGATGGGTTGCAGCTGGAAGGGCATCCGCTGCATAAAATATATGCTGGAAAAGTTGGCGGTTCATTCCGCTGTGGCGGCCCCAGATTAATAAAAGGGACTAAGCTGAACAGAAAATGAATGAATGAATGACTGAATATTATTTTTATTTTAAGCTATTAAAGTGAGAGTTTACCCAAAAATAATGATTCTTTCATCATATAATCACCTTATACTTATTCCAAACTATTATGATCATTTTTATTCTGTGATATTTTGAAGAAAGCTAAAAAAATCTGTAACTATTGACTTGCATATTATTTGTTTTTCCTACCACGAAAGTCAATGGTTACAGGTTTTCTGCTTTCTTCAAAATATCTTCTTTTGTGTTCAACCAAAAAAAAAAGCACAACAATTTGGATCCACTTGAGGGTGAGTAAATAGAAATTATCATAACTTCTGGGGGGTTAAACAATCTCTTTAACACAAAGTGTAGAAGGTTTTTACCTCAAAATGTTCACCTGGTATTTAATATTCAGATTTAAAACTAATATTTAAATAAAACATATTTTGTTACAAGTTGGTCCAGGCACACAAAGTAGCGTGAGTTAGTATGTTTAAGAAACTAGCTTTTGTGTGGATTGTCACTCATCTGGATGGACATGTTCAGCAGCTTTTGTTGTTTTTGTTTTGTTTTCGTCGTGTTGTGTCAATACAGAAACTGGAAATAACCTACACTGAGATAAATTCGAGGGAGTAAAAAAATGTCACAACTAATCCTGAAATTCCCTATGGCATTTTAAGGTAACCTACTTAAAAAGCCTTGTATTTTTAGTAATTTGTGTATTATTATTGAAAAAATCTAATAACGAAATACACTATACAAGTACACAACAACATAGGCGACCGTTAATGCTAGAAACTGCTAAGAAAACAAAGGTCTGTGACTTGTGTAATTGACAGCAATATCACGACATCGACTCACCTTTTTTCCAGTAATTGTCATCCCAAAATTAAATAACCACAATTATATATATTTTTAGAAGACAGTTGTAGTTTTTGAATATGAATGTTTATGAAAATGGCAGGGCAAGGCCTACAACTTAAGTGACTCAGCAGTTCGCGTGTTCTGATAGAAGAGTAGTAACAGCACCCTCTAGTGGCTCACAGATGACACCGCAGTGTAAACACGGACTGACCGACCGGTTTTATGATAATCGGCTTAAAATAGTGAGTGACGTCATCTTGCGAACAGCCTATGCGAACAACAAGCGAATCAAACAAATAACTTTAATAATACCCTGAAGTATTTAACAAATACGTAATAACCCTTTGGTCAGCTGCGTTGTTAACTCATTAAAATGTGACCTGAGCTTAAAGGGATAGTTCACCCAAAAAAAAATCAGTAATTTACACAAACTTGACGTTTCTTTTTTGTTCTATTGAACACAAAAAAGATATTTTAAAGAATGTTGGGAACTTGGATTTTGTTTAGAGTGAGGGAAGGATGGCACGTGAGATTGACAGGCGGATTGGTGCAGCGGCAGCAGTAATGCGGTCAATGTACCAGTCTGTTGTGGTAAAGGAGCTGAGCCGAAAGGCAAAGCTCTCGATATTTACTGGTAAATCTACGTTCCTGCTCTCACCTATGGTCATGAGATTTGGGTCATGACCGAAAGGACAAGATCTCAGATACAAGCGGCCGAAAAGAGTTTCCTTCGCAGGAAGCACCCTCATAGATAGGGTGAGGAGCTCTGTCACCCAGGAGGAGCTCGGAGTAGAGCCGCTGCTCCTCCACATCAAGAGAAGTCAGTTGAGGGGGCTCGGGCATCTGTTTCAGATGCCTCCTGGACACCTACCTAGAGAGGTGTTCCAGGCATGTCCAACCAGGAGGAGGCCTCGGGGAAGAACCAGGACATGTTGGAGGGACTATGTCTCTCGGCTGGCCTGGGAACACCTTGGGATCCCCCCCGGAGGAGCTGGAGGAAGTGTCTGGGGAGAGGAAGTCTGGGGTTCTCTCCTAAGACTGCTGCCCCCACGACCCGGCCCCGACAAGCGGTTGAAAATGAATGAATGATTGAATAAATGGGAACTGGTAACCACTGACACTGATAGTAGGAAAAACATATACTATTTATAGTTGGCGGATATCAAATGATGACAGAATTTCCTTTTTGGATGAACAGTCCCTTTAAATTAAGTGACAAACACTTCTATTGTTCAGTTAAGCTATTAAAATAGTGACAAAAGTGTGTTTGTGTGCTATTAGATTATTCAGACCTGAAATATTGTTTCTAAAATAGTTATTAGTAAAATAATAGTTTAAATAATGTGTTTGCCACATTGTTCGTGTGTGCAATGTAAAGTGTGTGCAAGCAAATGATAAATGCAAGCATAGCATAAATTCTATTTATTATTTGCCTGTAATACATAGAAGATGCATAATTTTATATATACATACGTTTATGTATAATATACATAAACAGACAAACGGGAAACTCTCACAGCCTTACACACACGTGTCACACACAAACAGATCACAGAAAATGTCCATGTGCTTCCAGCACATCATGGAGAATCAGTTTCATGTACTGTAGTATGGCATTGCATTGATGATGCGTCTCTCGGGACCCAAAATGTCTGTGAACATGATTTATTATGTCCAAATGTCCACTCACCATCACAATCATCATCATCAGTCCATCCTCCAGCTGCTGGTGCAGAGCCCCGTCAGCCCAGAACGTCCAGCCTGAAGCTCCTGCTTGTCTGGTCTAAGGCAATGGAGCTCTACACTACTGGTCAGATTTTAAAATATTTGTTCACCAATGCTGTAATTAATTGACCTAAAATACAGCACACACTGTGAAAATGTGAAATATTTTTACTATTCAAAATAAGAGTTTTCTCAGTGATCAGTGAACTGGGTTTTTATATATATATATATATATATATATATATATATATATTAAATCTTGATTTTAGCATTAATCCAGTTTTCAGTGTTGTAAAATAGTTTTCAGTTGTATTAAATAAAAAAAACTGTTATTCTAAATAGTATTTGACATTTTTATGGTATTTTCGATTAAAAATAATGCAGCCTTGGTGAACAAAATCTGGTACTTTTTTAAAAATATGAATATTTTGCTGACTCCTAAGCTAGACCAGTAGTGTATGAAGACTGAAAAAGAGAAAATCAAAGACAAAAACCTAACAGAACTGTGCAAAAAAAACAGGTCAATGGATTTTCTATGAAGAATATATCCGCCACCTTCATCAACTATACACTTACAGTCACTCCACACAAGGCATGAACTCAAACACGAGGAAAAAAAGAAAATCTTCACTTCAATAGCAGCCACTAAACCACCAAAACTTTCTCTTCTGTTTTGATGAATTAAGGGGACACGTTTAAAAGCATAGTTCACTCTAAAAAGAAAATTCATTCATCGTTTACTTACCTTGCGCTTCTTTCTTCTGTTGAACACAAAAGAAGATATTTTAAAGAATGCTGGAAACTGGCAGCTATTTCAATTCCTACTATGGAAGTCAACGGCTACATTGTTCAAAATATCTTTTTTTGTGCTCAACAGAGCTTATAAAGGTCTGGAGCCACTTTTTACTTTTTATTTTTGGGTGAACTATCCCTTTAATGTTACTGGTCTAACTTCTACCAATTACATTTGTCTTTATATCAAATTTAAGAGATCAGGAAAAATAGAGATTTCTATGCTCTCTTGTGCTTTTTAATATATCTCGTAGACGGATTGAGAAGAGTGGGTGTAATTTGATTTCGAACAAACATCATGAGGACGATCGTCCACTGTATGGTGTCCAGTATTCAGTAGAAATTAATGCCAAGAGTTTGAGGTCTATGAGAAAAATGCATTTTCCCCTCCTCAAAAGCAGTGAGAGGAAAACATTCATGTGTTAACCTAATCCATGAAGGATGTTTTTGTCTGCTTAGCTTACAAGTCCCTTATGAGGCCATAAAGACTTCAAAAGTACTGGGAAATTCAAATAAAATAAAATAAAATATTTATAATCTACAATAGCATTGCACTATGTACAATAAAGTTAACAAAACACACGGGTGCATGAGCGAGGAAGGTGAAATTCTCATTACACACTCGCACACTCATACGTGTGGTTTCACGAGTCATTACAGGCGATATTGCATTTATAAATCACTCCAGGCTGACCATCAAACTTTCAGTGTGTTTTGGTCTGTGAAATACATTTCTCGGTTGCGTTACTACACTAACAGTAATGATGATTATCATTCTTAACTAGACTATTTCCCATAATTACGTAAAGGAGAAAACAAAACATGATTCACAAAAAACAACAAAACAATACAGGCTGACCGATGTGTGAGTTTAGCCTCTATTTTGATTTTTAATGCAGAACAAACAGACTAATAATATTTCATGATTATTCTAATGTTAATAATAATAATAATAATAATAATAACAAATATAACATTGATGATTGTGTATTAAAGGGCACCTATTTTACCCCTTTTTAAGATTTAAGAGAAGACTTTTGTGTCTCCAGTATGTTTCAGCTCAAAACACCTCTCAGATTATTTATTATACCTTTCAAAACATTGCAATTCTCTGCTTTGAACACATTGTAGCTATTTTTGTTGCCTGTGCCTTTAATGCTAGTTCTTCCCGCCCACCGTTCCCACATGCCTGTCAGAGTGTGCCTCAATCTCCGCCAGATAAACAGCACAGTGACAGACATGAAGGCAGATCTCACGTAACGCTTGTGAGAAATACTAAAGGAAGAACTTTACCACTGATTATTTGATGTATTTGTTGTGGAGTTAATTTAAGTCTTTCTGCAACGATGAGTCCCACAGGGCAAATGTGACATGATACGGTTTAATATTCACTGCATTATGAATATCCGTTATGTTAATGTACAAAATAAACCGCCTTCTGATTGAAGCGTCTTCTTTTATAATTGTACTGACATTCAGCTGTGGTGATAGACTGCAAAATCTCTGTAATTCATTACAAACATGCACTGCTTTAAAAAGGTTTTAAACTTGTAAAACTCATTCTTGATCACATTTGATGATGACTGATGATCACAGAGAGCTGAACAGATCTTTTAATCCCAGTTGCTTTGCACACGTCCGGTCTTGTTGATAAGATTATAAGCGTTACTATGGAGACATGCTAATACACGGTTGTCAATCAATTCAGTGGGCAGGGAAACTGCACTCCTACGTCACGTTGCAGTGAGCCTCAAAATGGGAGGGATTTGGATCCTATTTTAACATCAGGAAATAAAAAAAAAAAGAGAGACTTGCTGTGTTTCTATCACCCCAGTATGACTGTAGACACACTATACCTACACACAGTTCTGTCCAAACAGCTTACTAAAGACGATTTTAATCATAGGTGCCCTTTAAGACAAACTATTTATCTAAAAAACTAAAAAATCTGAGTTATAATTGTTTTTGTTGTCATATTTGTTGTATGTGTTTGTGTATGTATGAAACATTATTATTATCATTAATTCATTCATTTCTGTTTATTAATCAGGTGTCGCCACAGCAGAAGGAACCACCCTATTATCCAGCATATGTTTTATGCAGCGGATGCCCTTCCAGCTGCAACCCATCACTGGGAAACACCTAAACACACTCATTCACAGACATACACTATGGATAATTTAGCTTACCCGATTCACCTATAGTGCGTCTTTGTAAAGGCTTTTGGACTTGTAGGGGAAACCGGAGCACCCGGAGGAAACCCACGCAATATTATTATTATTAATTATTACTAGATACATATCTCAATATTATTTATGCTTATTAATATTATCATCATCATTACAACCATTCTTTATTTATTACTTGATGAATTAATTCCTCCACTATATTAATTTTGACCAATACAGAGAAAAGTTAATTCCTCAACACAAACTGGCCAGCTGAAGTGTTCATAAAAGTACTTTGAAAACAAGCAAACAAACTCAAAAGCTAACATATGGTTAAATAAAAGTCATACCGGATACCTCCTGCGTGTGCACAGGGCTGTATGAGCATGTGTGTGTGTGTACAATTGGGCTTAATTTAGTTTTTAGTTTCGTTTTTGAGTCAAAAGTGCAAAAAACATCATGTTTTATCTCTCTTTTTCCTCTTCTGTCTGTCTGTGCATGTGCAACGCCATTTGTTTTCGCTCCACTGCAGCTTCGGCAGAAATCAAACGAGCCCTTAATGGAAACAACAGACTTTGAGAAAGAAAGAAATAAATAAATAGGGATTGAATCAATGTGGAGCCTGTTTTTCAGCTTCCTCCAGTACGTTGGTCTCCTTCCAGTGTAAGTGTTGCTACAGTGGAATGATGCAGGACCGGCTTTTTTTCTGGGCGTCATCACCGAGAGACAAAAGGAAATCACATGATAGTCATCAGGGTGCAAAAAAAGGGCTCCTGCAGATTTGCCTGTCCAGCAGGACGATGCAGGAGAGCTTTCGTGATCAGCGTGGCCTTGCAGGAGCTGTTTTATGCCATGAAGCCAGAAGCACAGCATCCTCACAGCCCGCTCAGTTGGTCTCTAGTGTGAAGACAGGACTTGTGTGTGTGTGTGTGTGTGTGTGTGTGTGTGTGTGTGCGTGTGTGTTCGCACGGCAGGGATCAGTGCAGGTAGTAGTCAGTTAGTTTCGTAGGATGAGAGCAAGGCAGCGTCGACAGGCTCCATACAGGAGGGGCACGTGAAGGACCGCATCAGCCAGTCATCTATGCAGTCAAGGTGGTAGATGTGCATGCAGGGGAGGAACCGGATGGGGTCTCCGTACACAAAGTCCATCATGCAGATCACACACCTGCACAGAAAGAACACATACAAGTTAAGCTTCTAAAAAAAGAGTGTATTTGCAGTGAACGTGGGCCTATTTCACATATATGTTGATCAACACTGGAATAAGGAAGCAATGTTTGCTGGGTGTCGCCCAGCTGCTGTTACAATCCCCATTTATTCTAATTGACTGTGAATAGTTTAGTTTCCTATAGGAGTAAGTTTTTCATTATTATATTGTAATGATCATTTTAATGTCTGTGCAGTGTTCTGTGTGTCAAATTACATAAAAATAACTAGTTAAAACACTTGATGACTTTATTCACACATCCACATACACAAAGAAAACGTAAATTAGACCGTCTGATTGTAGAATTGTGTAATAAACTAATTCAGGATCTCAATGTTGCTTTATGCCAAGTTCAGACTGTATGATAGTAGTCGAGTCAGATGTTTTCACACTGCATGACTATCTGACATAGCGTTCCGTCGGTGATGTGTTTACACTGTAGGGTGGATCGGTGACGGGGTTTCACACTGTATTACTTTAATATAGGAAGAATTTAATATAGAAAAGTTAATTTGTTTGTATTATGACTATAAACACCACAAGTTAAAGTACTTTAATATGGTTCAAAAACAATATAGTATTTACTATAAATTACCATAGCATTTCAAGTGGGAAAATATTAATAAAGTTATTAGGAAATTAAGCAAATAAATTCAATTTAAACCGCTGGAGTGAAAACATTAATGTTTGTTATATTTAACAATTCACATTTATTAAATGTAAAAAGATGCATTACAAACATAACAAGCCAATTTAGATCATTTATACATCTCTGAAAGATGATAGCACAAACTGCTCATTCGGTGACTTTTTGCTATATTGCTTCTGTCAGATAAATAATGACTGATAAAAAAAACTAAACTGTTTACTGTCTATTATAATGATCGCTTCCCTATTCCAGTCTCGATTGCCATTTTTGTGAGATAGGCCTATTAATCTGTAGAAAAAAAAAATTCTGAAAAAAATTGTAGAAAAAAATTCAGAAGAATTATATGTCAGTCTAATATGTAACAAAATGAACAGAAACATTTACCCCTGATGTATCCTCTATTAACATTGCACTCAAAGTTACATTTACATAGCAACAATGTTTTGAAAAAGTTTCACATCTACAGGACATTTCAAAATGATCCACGTTTATACATAACCATGAAAATGCTGTATTATGTATGGCAGGTCAGTATTTTGTGCTGTCGCCATGTTGTGCAAACAAGCAAAACATATGAAAAGATTGCCATTTTTGGCTGAAACGGTGCAAACAGCCCCAAATATAGTTTCTTTCTTTGGTTAAACTTGACATGATCTATGTAAAAAAATTTAAAATAATTGAATAATTTACTATAAAGAAAAAGTCATTCAGGCAATTGTGATGATTGTAAGAGTTAAAAGGCATAGTTTCCCCCAAAATAAATGAGAATTTCCAAAAATATTTGGCTCAGTAGGCCTAACATTTTAAAGAATATTTTCTGAGACTGTGGTTCTTGCCGAATCATGAACGTGGTCGATTACAGGCAAAAACAGAAAACTTAGAAATAGTAATGTTAGAAATGTGGTGATTAAAAGCAAGTGCAAACAAACACACACACCAATGGACAAGCCCATAGCCAGCCTAATGGAAGGGTTGGTTGTTTTTTTCCCTCAAAAAGAGGACCTTTTTGCAGTTATTCGCCTCATTTTCTATTCAATTATGAGGTTCAATACTGAAGTTTAGTGACATTTTGGGCACTAATCTTTTTTTTGGATTAGCTTGTTGGATAGTGGTCACAATCACAATTTTTGAAGCAACAAAAATATTTTCTATAAGTGCTTAACGTACTATTTTACCACAAAGTGTACAAATGTGCATTTAAATTGTAAGTTATTACAGTTTTATAAATATTGTTATGAGATTAGAATTTGAAATGCAATTTACACACATGGCAAGTTATAAAAATAAATAAAAACATCAACGCTGAGCCATTGGAGACATATCATCACTTCCCTATACTAGATACTGTTTACAAAAAACAAGGGACTGCACCAACTACTGGCCAAGCACACGTAATACAACATGAAACTTTTTTTAAAAATGCGTAGGAGAAGCTTTTGACTTCATTGTTGTCGTGTAAACGGTATAACTCACAAAATGTACACAGGAAAAAATTATTAACAAATTATAAACATTACATTATTTAAATTATAAACAAAATTATTAACATCACATGGAAAACACAAGGTGTAAACAGGAACGTTTTGGAAAAAAAGAGTCTAGTTGTGATCCAATCAACCAAAGCGCATCACAAAGAGACATAATTGTCATCGTTTACTCACCCTTTACTTGTTTCAAACCTTTATGAGTTTCTTTCTTCTGCTGAACACAAAAGAGGATATTTGAAAGAAAGCTTAAAACAAGTAACCATTTACTTCCATAGTGCAGGGTTTCTGCAGGTTTAATCAAGTCAGGTTTAATCAAGTAAAATTTTAGACTTCTAATCTAATGTAAAAATCTGATGTGATTATTTCTTAGCAACAAATTTTAATGCGTCAAAACAAGAAAACTCTAGTTGTATACACCTTTTCAACATAATAAATCTTTCTTTTAAAAAAAAACAAAAAAACAAGTTTATTTATTATGGAGACTATGACATAAATAATCAAAAATATACATTTGTTGGCTTTTGGTCCAAATTGATTGAGTATAATGTATCATGTAAATCGATATGTTGCTCTGTTATTATCATATGGAATTGTGTATTTGATTTTAGTTTAATTTAATTTAGAGAAATTGCAGTAAAAATGTCGAACAGCTATTGTAAATTGTATCTCTTTGCAATAAAATACCTATATATTACTTTTTTTTTTGAGACGGATTGTCTGTAATTTGGATGGAAGACAGCCCAATTGGGAAGCTTTACTTGGACAGAGGAAAATTAAGACCTTTTTAAATGATTTAAGATCTACAAGACAATATTTCAGTTAATTTAAGACTTTTTAAGTCCTAAATTTTCTTTTTGAAATTTAAGACACTTTAAGACTCTGCAAGGGACCCTGATAGTAATGTTTCCTTACTATGAAAGTCGATGGTTACAGGTTTCCAGCATTCTTTATTCTTATGGGTTTAACATAAAACAGAAACTCATAAATGTTTAAAACAACTTAAGGGTGACTAAATTTAAATTTTTAGGTGAACAACCCCTTTAATAATACCAGATGTGAATGACTTCAGAAAGCAGCAGAGATGCACAATATCATGACTCACTCTCGGATCTTCTTCTCGGTGCCGTCACTGCCTGGATCATAGACACCTTTGGGAAGATGTTGGATGAGGCCGATCCGTTGAGCGATCCGCACCTGCTCCTCTTCAGTTAGTTGGGTTGCCAGTCGGGCCTGGCTAGGAGTCGGGTGATACACCGGCACATGGATCTGCTCCTGAAAACAAACAGAGATGATATCAGAAGATTTAACAATAGATTAAAATGTAATACACAAATCCCTATATGGTCAAGCTGATCCAGAACGGAGTGTACAGCAATGTTAAATACAGATATGAGTAAGCATCTTTATATTTGAGGCAGGTGCAATCAAAGCTCCACTAGGTGGCAGTATCTCCCTTTTTGAACAAAATTGATGCAAGAGGCCTAAAAATGGGAGCATATTGAGTCCAAAGGGTACTTCTAAAGAGAGAGAGGTGCACAATAGCACCCATTGAGACAGGTGCCTGCTCAGCATTCACTAGTTAAAGCCGTTTTGAGAGTCTGAGAGCATGTTTAAGCTCTGTGTGCTAAACACTCGACTAAAACAAACACAAATAAGGTATTATAAAGGCTGTCATTAGAACAAATAAATGCTATAGTGGTTTTTCTAGCAGTTGATTAATTGTACATGAGCGGTTTCATTTTTTTAAGGGCTGTTTTTCTTTTTTTATGTGGGTAAATTAGGCCACTACATTTTAGCATTATCCTGTTGGATGAATAAATATAAATATTTGTTATGCAGGTTCTTCAGGACTTAAAGGATACAACATATAAATACATAACACAAATAATAATTATATATTTAATTTAATGTATAAATTGATGGGAAATACAAAACAATACTGTATACACACTATCATTTACATCAAATGTAGCATCAATAAACAAATTGAAATAAAAAGCTAAATTTCAGGGAATAATGAAAACATGCATACATATTTGCAATTTGCAAAAAATAGGAAGTTTCATGTTTAAAATTGTCATATAATATATGGATTTGTCTATATATGTGTGCGTATATACTATGATCTGTTCTGTTTGATATATACTGTGGCTGCACAATATTTCGTTTCAGCATCAATATCGCAATGTGCGCATCTACAATAACCAAAAGGCAGGATTTACGATGTTGAGTCTGGATTATAGTTGCCCAGTGCCACAAAACACAGGATTTATTAAGTCACTGCTAAGATTAACCATAATAAAGTGAAGGTTTATCATTTGCATGTGTTTTTAAGGCCTGTGATGGAGCACTTCAAGAGTTTAAAACATTTAGGCATAAGAAATGATGACTTCTGGAGGCGTAACAAAGATTAATTGCATTTAATTATTTATATAATGAACATGATATATTGTTAATTTACATTTACAAAAAATGGGTTTCTTAGAATTTTTTTTGTATGGTTTCATGCCCAAATATCTGCAATTCAAAGCTAAAACAAGATTAGTTTGCTTACCACACTGGCAGATTATTTAGCTTGTTTTAAGGAAATATCTCACTTCGTTTTAAGGAAATAGCTCACTTTATTTTGACTTATTATTTCTGAAAGTGAAAAAAAAAAATCTATATTTTTTCGATATTTGATTAGACACAAGGTAGGGCTGGGCAATTAATTGAAAAGTAATCGAAATCCACATTGAGAACCTATAAATGATCAATTTTTCTAGGTCGATTTTTTTCCAATTACTTTCTCTATTGTGTGGAGTCATGTGACCCCGCTGTTACTTTGCACTACATTAGCGAGGATTAGAAGCTGTGCCAGAGATGCTTTGAGATGGCAGTGTGTTTTAATTTCAGTTCAACGTTGATTAACGTTAATAAATAAATCAAAGGTAGTAGATGGTGTGTTTCCTTCAATTACTTTAAAATTAAGTAATGCGCCCTTCATTCAAAAATCTCTCACTTGTAATTTGGGAGCATATTTACTGTACAACATTATCAGTGAACTATGAGTGCAAATAAATACAATAAATATATAAAATAATCGTTTATTAATCGGAATAGAGTTAAAATGTTCAATTAATCAATATTTTGATATTAGGTCAAATCGTCCAGCCCTAAGACAAGGCAACCCTAAGTAAATTGCATTGTGATTACTCAATTCCTGTAGCCAAATACTTGTTAGACTCCCTAGAAAAAGTCAAATAGAGAATTCAACCATCTTGTGAAACTGTTTTCATATTGCAATATTTATTGCAAAAACATAAAATATCGCAATATCAGATTTTTCCAATATCATACAGCCCTATTATATACAGAGAGAGATAGATATAGTGCTCAGCATAAAAAAAAGCACACTCCATTTTGAAAATGGATATTTTTATTAATTTCTCTAATATTCTTCATCCAATATGGCTAATATATTTTAGTCCATTTAAACTAAACAGATTTATTAAACAAATATATTCATTAAAATAAAATTTTAGTCAACGAAAATGTTTAGAAATAGAAATAAAATACATGTAAACTCCTGCAAAATATAAACACTATTTTATATATACTCTTGTTTATTTTCTTCTTTTTTCAAATTTTTATTGGTTTATAAACTTAGGTGATTTGGCCTAAAATCAAGATCTCGATTAATTGAACATTCTTACTTGATTACGATTAATGAATGATTATTTTATTTATGTTTTTTTTTTGGCCTCTTAGTTCACTGATAATTTTGTACAGTAAATATACTCGCATATTACAAGTGAGAGATTTTTGAATAACGGGTGCATTACTTGATTTTAAAATAATAAAATGTAATCTGTGATTATTTATTGATATTAATCAACGTTGAACTGAAATTAAAACACACACTGCCTAAAATGAACAGTCACTTTTTTTTTTTCTTATAAAAAAGTGAAAATAAATAACTTGCACTTGTGGAAATGAGTTATTTTCAATGTTTTTCACATTAAAAGTATAAAAGAATCCCTTCTAAATAAAATTACATATCCTGTAAAGAATATTTTAAACAGAGCATTTCTTGCATCTTCTGTAAACAAATATTTTAATGTAAATAATAATTTTAATGTAATGGAAATTATGCCATCTCAAGACCGATCATCGTCAACGTAGTGCGAAGTAATAGCGGGGTCACATGACTCCACACAATAGGGAAAGTAATTGGAACGATTATAGGTTCTCAATGTCGATTTCGATTACTTTTCGATTAATTGCTCAGCCCTATTACAAACACATACACGCATATTGACATTTTTATTTTAATATGTATGTTTGTGTAGGAGTGTGCAAAAATAATATAGACTATACCGTCTAAAACATTACTGCATAATACATCATTCAAATTTACACATTATATGTTTAATAGCGTGTTTAAAACCATGCTTCTATGGCTATTTTCATGACAGGAAAACATATACTCCAAATATATCTGATAAAGTTTTACATAAAATGAACACTATTAAATCATATACAGTTTTGTAAATCTCTCAGTCTCAAATCTCTTCAAATCTCCATAATAAATTCCTCACAAAATTAAAGCGGACAATCTTTATACAGAACATGCTTTATACACAACAAATACATTCTCATTTATATCCAAATGTTAACCATTTTAAATAAATACAGAAAAGAGGGCTATAAAACTGTATTAACCTAACCGCAATTAATATATTATATGCTAATATATCGTTTCAGTTGTTGACGATTGTACCCTGGAGTTTGCGTCACGTCTCCTTTTAAAACCCCTTCAATAAATTAGCCTCGTAAATGAGTGTTGATTTGTGAATGGTGGTGTTGATGGTTATTGGACTGGAGGTTTCACACTCCGTGAGCTCGCAGTCTTGGGAACAAAAAACAACAACATAAAAATCTGCACTACTTCGGCTGAGAAATGCCAGACTCACAAATACAGCCCCATAGACAATCACACCAGCAGATATTTATCACCTCCTTACATTATAAACCTCTAACCTACATTAATCAGAAGTAGGACACATTTCCACACAAGGGAGTGCAGCCTATAGATTCTGTAGAAAGTTCTGCTGAGGAAAAAAAAAAGACGTGCCGTAATGCAGTTCTGATTTCAGACCAGATTAAAGGTGAGCTTTGAGATCAGGTTCAATGCTCACTTGAGAATTAGGACACACAGAGGCCATATTGGATCTTGTGATCACATGACGGACACATCAGACAGGTTACGCCACCTATTTAAACACACGCTTATTTGTAGAGCAACTAATGATTGAGCCAAACCAAAAGTATGTTTATGAGGCGAGCACACACACACACACACACACACACACACACACACACACACACAATGTAGTGGTCAGCACTTGGTGATCTAGCAAACAAAGGTGTGTGTGCTTGTTTGTGCGTTCAGCTGCTAGCAGAAGGCGAAACATGATCGTTCTGATGGCGTCGTCTTCTCTGACACACTCTCTGACACTCTTGTGTTTCACTTTATGGAAAGCCAACAAAAGGCTGAGTCGCTGCCTAGTCAGCCAGTGACTTCACAGGCAATGTTTCTGGTAAAGGTTTATTTCAAAGGTAAAGTATGTCATTTTGGTAGCACTGTGTACAGAAATTTTATGATTAAAGTTGCTGTAAAAACAACACAAGAAAGGCTATAAAACTTGAAACAAGAATATAAAACTATTGACTTAAGGCTGATATTTACTATTGCGTCAAGTGCAAGCGTATAGTCCAGCGCAGCCTTCGCAGAGACGCATAGCCCTCGCCGTAGCTGACGCCAAGGCTAATGCGCATCTCTGAAAAAAAAGTAACTACACAATGCAATGACGCATAGCGCAAGCTCTGTGATTGGTCGGCTTGGTAGCTGTGCCGAGTGTGGGTGGCGCTGAGAGCTGTAAGCCCAATGGAACGAGTGTTTACAAGTGGCGAGTCCCATGAAGGAGCTCCAGATGTTTTGTGTTTACCTTATGATTAAAGTTGTTGCACGTACGCTGGTTCCTGCATCTAAATGCTTGTGTTATAGCTACTTGTACATTAAGATAGCGTTCAGAAAAAACAATACCCGCGAAGAAACTCGACACAGAGGAACATAAATTTTTTGGAAGTGTAATTGCAGAGCAACACAAACGGCAAGCAGTAGAAGTAGAAATGCACGACTACCCGAGTCACGCCGATCACTCGAGGCAGAAGTATAAATCAGCCTTAAGGTCTCAACAGTATTAAATTTGATCAGGTTAATACACTTGTAAGCACAAAAAGATATTAAATGAAATCAGCACTTTAGACTTTGCAGTGTGAAATGCAGCCTAACAACTTAATGTTGAGTAACAAAAATCCTCACAATCAAACACAAATGACTTTGGAATGTCAAAACCTGTGATGGACAGACTCGTACTGCCTTCAAGCAGTCACAAACACACCGATTCAGACTTTTATATATTTTAGTCAACAATAGCACAGAGCTACAGACACTTTGCTGATAAAACTGTGAGCAAATCGAACAGAATCAGACACTCCAGCTCCTAAACAAGGGCAGAAGAGAAAGATTTGATTGGCTTAGAGAAGCAAACAGTCTGAAACAATGAGATGAAGGGAGCAAAGAGAGAGAGAAAAGGCAGAGCTGGTGAGCGGGGAATTCTGTTTGGTCTGGTAGGCTTTGGGTGTTAAACCAAGCATGTGTTCCAGTATCCGGCCCTCATTACTGGAACCGTCCAGCGATCCGTTTTCTGTTCTTTCTCCAAGGCTAAAAGCACCACTCCCTGCCTGGAATCACCAGACTAAACAAAACCTGAACACTTACACTGGCCTCTAAATCCCCAAAGATAACAGAAAAGAATCATAAAACAAAGTTATTCCTGATAACGGTGTCATCTACTGACTTCATCATCATCATCATCAGGAATAAATGTCAAAAGGTTGACTCTGTGCTTTCACAACAAACACGGATCAGTGTTCCACATTCCTGTGTGTGTATATATTACTCCATTAGCCTAAAATAAGGCTACAGGCTAGTATGACTCAGCCAGACGCACATCCACCCTTCACAGTGGACAGACTACAGAGAGCATTAGCAGGATGAGCTATGCTAGCATTCCCAGCAACAGTGCTATTAGCCAGCATTTGCTTCCAGAGCTAAACGGGAGTTAACACGACTTATTATACAGAAGATGTTTTCTAAGATGTATAACTAACAACTTCATTTATCCAATAAGAGCAACATTTATTTGGCACAAACAAACTTAGAGTAACAGCATATAAATGCAATAAATAAATATAATAATAAATGACATGTGAATTTTACAACTACACATTAAAATTTGGGGGTTGAGAAGATATTTAATGCTCTTTCAAGCAGATTTAAGCAGATTTATAATGATGATAATAATAATAATAATAATAATAATAAATACTGTAATAAATTATTATTATTATTATTATTATTATTATTACTACTACAGGTACTATTAGATACAGGAAAAAAAAGTATAATAGCAAACACTATATTATTAACCACTACAGAGACATATAATATATAATGTTTTCATTGAAACAGAAGGATTTAAGATAAGAAAAAACACAATAGTCACATCTATCTGCATACATCTATTTAAAGGTGCATAGGTGCTCCACTTATCCAATGTCCATCAGTCTGAAATATTCTGAAGCAGTAATGCTGTTTTGTACTGTCGTTACAGTTAGCATGAGACCCCCTCGCCAGTAATTTTATTACATTTAAGTTCCTGTTAGAAAATATTAAACAACTGGAAATCTGGCAACCACAATATTAAGACCCTTGGGAACAACTGTGGTCGGAACCAAAGTTCAGAGGACTGTGTTCTCTGGAATCCTCTCTAGCATTGGACTTCAACATTCTGATTGCTTGTCGCCGAACTACGTCATAGCTGATTACCATAAAGTTGACTTGATTTCAACTCCCCTCGATGCCCACACAGGCTAACACGGGGTCGCTCCTTGCCACTTATCTATGTTTTTAAAAAATGACTTCCGGCTACTTTGATGCTCTCGCCGTTTTCAGTGTGAACGCACAGTGAGGCAACAACCACAGAACCACCATGCCACCCCACTGTCTAATTATGTCAAACAATTACAAAAAAAAAAAAAGCTGTGATTTCCCTCAGCAGTTAGAAGACATTTAATAATTACATTTAATGCTGAACTTTTAAAGCGCATGTTAACATCCAGTCTTCTGAGAATAGACATTTTCTGCACCTGCTTTGCACTGAGGCAATCAACTCTTTCTTTTTCTGTCACACACACACAGCTAGTTCTTCTTTTCTTAGCAGTGAGGAGGTGGACGCTTATCTGAGCGCACGAAGGTTAAACAAACAGCTGTTTGAGTGCTACCAAGTCTATACCAGCTCAGCACAAAACCTGATCTCCTTTAACACACACACGAACACACTCCTACACACACAGGTACAGTATGTGTGCGCACTTTATATTCCCATGGGGCACTTCATTTTTTGATAACCCTTGCTAGTGCTGCACCTTCAGAACTGCCTTAATAATTTGTCCCATAGATTCATCAAGGTGCTGGAAACATTATTTGGAGGTTGTAGCCTGTATTAGCACAATAGCTTTATACAGTTGCTGTAGATATTGTCGGCTGCACATTCAAGTTTCACAACATCTCACAGGCGACTTGGGAGGCCGTTTGAGGATAGTAAACTACCTGTCATAGTCAGAAATGTATAGACATGCACAACAACAATATTTAGGTAGAGATATTAAGAAAGCTGCTCCGTTCCTGATAAAGGGTGCAGAGTATGCCAAGGAAAAATCCACGACACCACCAGCAGCAGTCTGAATCACTGATATAAGGCAGGATCAATTCTGTCATGACTAAAACATTTTATACCACTACAAGAAAAAAAAAAAAAAAACACTTGAAACTATAGAATTGTAATTCGAATGGTCAGTACAAAAAGAGGTCCAGGTGATCCTGTTATTGGTAGTAGAGGAGATGAGAGCTGGATGATGATGATGAATACATTTACATGGACACCTATAATTCTATTTTAATGCGATTAAGACAAAACTATATTTAAGGCTCAACCCCAAATTCTATTTTTGTACCCCTACCCCTTTCCCTTGGCCCTTAAAATAGAGGATAAAATTTACCCCTAAGAAATGGAACAGCACTACATCTCAGATGTCATCAGATGTCATCGCGATCTCATGCTTCATATGAGATCAGACGATCGCGACTGCTGTAGTTATTCAAGTTGCGTTATTTTTTGGTTCAGGAAATCACTGAAGGTTTATATTACGTTATCATGATGATATAATGTGGCAATTAGATTGTAACTATACTGTGTATTTACACAGTGGTCATATTAATCTATGTAAACACACCAGAAAGAACATTAACATTATAGCAGACACAGTAAAAAGCTCATTCCCAGCCACTAGACATTACTGACAGGGTATTTGAGTGTCATTGAGCGTCAGGAATAGTATAGGACTACCATACAGGGGTTATGATTATGGATTATAGATTGCGAAATTTAGCAGTTTTTATTTTAGCGTTTTTTTTTAAAAAAGCATGACAGTAAAACACGAACGCGCTTATGAATGTATTAAAACATGTGCTTGTTTGTTGTAAAAATTCGTAATAATGACAAAAAAATACTAATTTGTGGATCCCCTTACTTCCAGGTGCAGCAATCCTGCCGTTGTAGCTGGTGTATTCTGGGAAATTTTCTTACCCCTTGGTATTGAGTTTGGTCCTGAAAAATCTTAGTTCGAAGGGGTATCTACCCCTTCCCCTTAGCCCTACACCTTCAAGCTAAAGAGAATTGGGACACCCCTACCCCCTCACGGGGAACACCCAAAATGAGCAGTATGGGTAAGGGGAAGGGCTAAGGGGTAGAACTGCGATTGGGTCTAAGAGTCGACCATGTAAACAGCGATTTTTCATTAATTTATTTCGTTTAAAGTCATAATCTAACTAAACCTAAATCAAATTAAGTTAATTAAGTAAATTGCCTATTTTAGTGGCATTATTGAAGTGTAGTACAGACATGTAAACACCGCAATCAAACTATTACCATAGTGTAGGATGTTCACCACATTTCGCCCAAAATTACATGAAACTCTGGAGGAAACGTGGATAGCAATGACTTTAATTATGTGCTACAACATATAAAACGGGATCATGAAAGGAACATTTAAAAAGTAACTCATGTAAAGGCCTTAACCACATTATTGTCTTAATAAGAGTAAGGCAAATAATTAGATTATCGATGTCCATGTAAACATAGTCATTGATGATGATGTTATGGCAGTAGAGGCAGCACAACTACAGTAATAATACAACTTCCTATAAGTGGTACTAAACCACAGCGGAAATGCAACCCGAACAGTGCCAAACCATACCTCGCAAATGATAAGTGACTTATGAAAATCTCAGTAGACCAGCAGTTGGTGCTATTTCTAGTAAGCCATACTAAAAGTCATTTTACCACCTTTCACATTGTGAAGCTTCTCGTGAACTTCAGCAGATTGTCCTGGCCACGTCTACATGTACAAATGCATTGATTTGGTGCCATGTGGTTGGCTGATTAAATATTTGCATAATAAAGGGCTTATTGAGTGCACACACACACAAAACATGTGCATCTATGTCTAAATCAACAAAGGCTCTTAAGCTCATTTCACACGTGTACAAAAACACACATTTTCAGCTGAATTTAAAGCACTTTGGTTGTAACTGCTTGCCCATGCACATCAGACATTAACACTTTCTGTTGAGTCCTTTAACAACAACAAAAACAAGTGACGTGTGTTGTTTATTCAGCATAAACTGCAAACGTTCTCATAAAACTAATTTCTCTGCAGTGTCCTGAATGTAATGTTTCAGGTAAATAAATGGTTAAATCTTTAGAGTCTGACACTTTAAAAGCTGCACGCCTGTTTCTTCACACAGTTCAGAAATGTATCTGCTGTGAATGCTTTGTGTACACTGCATGGATTTCCCCTGATAGAAATCAACACCTTTCTTCAAATCTCCTTCATAATAAATGAGCATATCAAGCACATTCACAACAAAACACAAAGTTTTGAAGAATGGGCTATATGCACAGACTTTTCATTTTCAGCCAGGCAGCCCAAGGGTTTCTGGTGAACTTTACAAAATTGTCCTGTTTAAGATCTGATTTCTTTAAAAATCAGCCATCTTCACTGCCTGTTAGATATATGATATGAAGTGGGTCTCAGATCTTACAAGAAGCACTGCATTAAGTTCCATTTCCCCCGCCATGTCTTTAAAATATGACAGTTTATTTTACCCCAGTATTTTCAATGGAATTTCTGTGCTAGCCTGTACTCATGGCGCTAGTGGTTACAACGTCTTTCATCTTGTTTTACGCTTGAACAACTAAATGAATGCCCAGGAAAAATCCACCAAAGTCTATTTAACCTAATGTATTGTAATTACATTACAACGTCGATGCTGTAAAAACAACCTTGTGAAATTGAAAATAGTCACGATAAGCTTTTTATCATTGGCTTTAAAACGCTAGCTGTGCATAGAGCCCATTGACTTAGATTTTAAGTTGATATTGTCTAGCTGAAAAAGCTGAACTGATAACTGAAAGGTTGCAGGCCTCATGAGCATTTGAACCATTAAACAAACCATAAAAAGAGAAGACGACGACAATTTACATTCACACAAATAAGTCACGTTTTATGTGAGAGGATTACAGTCTGCACAAAATGGTGGACTTTTCTTGGGTCACAACTCGCAATGCATTAAAAATATATATATGTAAATATATATATTGTCATGGGGATCGGCCGATACAGAGTCCCGATTCCAATGCTTAAAGCCTTATAATGCATAAAACACATTTTTACTTTAGGTAAGAGACTTAAGTGCCTTACCTAAGAAAATAAATGAAGGATGCTGCAAATAATCTCTTTAACATGCGTCTTTCCATCCAACCATTTAGTGTGGACATGTAATGATCAAAAGCAGCTTTACAGAAATTAATAGATATAAACGGATAAAAAAATAAATTATAAGGAAAAAAAAAAAACTAACAAAACAATTTGGAAACATTGCAAATGATGGAAGAACTGATCATGTCTCAAAGTTTAGAGCACATATTTAATTAATAAGAATTAAAATGCACCTATAAATACATTACTTATTTACTCAGAAAGGAAATAGGCCTATAAACCACTTTTATTTAAACGCTTATTACAATAGGTGATTATGATCAGTTATATTATTAAATATTCAGTTAAAAATAATTTTTAGGGTTTTTCTCCCCTAATATTTCCAGTCAGATCTTAATGACCTTGCAATTTATGACATTTTTTACATTTAGGCTGGCTCCAAAACTAACTATTCCATAGGTTTATCACCATAAACAAAACAAAATGTTTAAACATCTATTAAAAAGTTGCGTGTTCATGACGTACTGTCTGAAAGACTCCAGAGCCAAAAGTGTTTGAAGAAACTGTGTAGGTGTATGTGTGTGGGAGAAAGTGAGCCGGGTAAAGTGAGGGTAAGGATTGTGTGTGTCAAGTATAGATGAACTGTCTGCATGAGGTGACGCGAGTCCTCTGTGAGAGCAAGCAGAAAAAGCATTCTGTTGTAGTCTGTTGCTTGAAGTCATCAGAGAGAGAGAGAGAGAGAGAGAGAGAGAGAGAGAGAGAGAGAGAGAGAGAGAGAGAGAGAGAGAGAGAGAGAGAGAGAGAGAGAGAGAGAGAGAGAGAGAGAGAGAGAGAGAGAGAGAGAGAGAGAGAGAGAGAGAGAGAGAGAGAGAGAGAGAGAGAAATCGATTGATGAGCAGAGAGGTGGGGAAACCACAACACATTTCATTTGGCTGAAGGGAACCTCCATTATTTCCAATGCTGGCTCCTGCTCCGTGTTTCTCTCAAGCAGACGTGCTTATCTCACCACGTTCAGCCTCGGACTCGTGAGTCAGCAAATGCTGTCAGCTGCTTTCCAAACTACCAGGAAGACCTCACGTTACACTCTTTTGTCTCCTCATGGCCTTCTTTTGCAATCAGATTCACAACATAGCATCCAAGCATTACCGCTGATCTGCTTTAGTGCGTAAACTGTATTTACTTTTCAGTTGCACAGATCAGAGTGGAAGGGATTCGGATTATTTTGTTGCTGTCGTCTGTTTAGTCTCTGTTCAAGACAGCGGGCGTGAAACTAGGATAACTGTACTGAGCTCCTTACACAATAGTGCTAATGCTTCTTAACATAGCAGCTGAAGAAAGCCAGGAACCATGAGAGCTTTGAAAAGACATCAACCGAAACAGAAAACAGAAATGGTTTTGCAGGAAATCTAAATAAATTCAGTCTTGCATCCTCGCCTTGTAAGTTCAAACTTCGCAAGTTTGATACGGAAAAGTCCAGAGGACACGTCGGGTAAGTCTTCAGGGAACAGAGTACTTTATAACCTCAATCACACCACCCAGGACACATTGTTTCACTTTCTTAACAATATTATTAAAACATGATACAAGGAAGGAACTGCCTATTTTCATTTTGATATGAGCAACTTAACAGACTAAAGTATGTATTTTTTATTTATTGCCATGACAGCAAAAAATCCACAACCCCAGGCCTTTGACTGAGCATTTCAAAAGAGTTTTGGGGCACAAAAAACTATAATGTTTGGAGGTGAAAGAAAGATTAATTTTATTTCTATTTATTTTTTTATTTATTTATTTAGTTAGTTAGTCTTGTTTCTAGTCCAAATATCTACACTGCAAAGTGAAAGCAAGATTATTTAACTTCATTGGCAGATGATTTAGCTTGATTTATAGGAAATGTCTTAATTTTAATTTAAATAAACAAATTTTATTTCTTCTAAAGTTGAAAACAATATAATATTTTTACTTGATCAAAGAATTTTTAGATATTTCAACTAGAAACAAGACAAAGCAAAGTAAGAATATCATTATTTGCTTTGTGATTATTAAATAGTCAAATAGAGTAATTCAAAACTATAAAGGACAAAACCTGCAAAAACAATAAATAAATATGCAAATAAATAAATAAATGAGTAAATAAATCCATTAATTCCTGCATAAATAAAACAATAAATAAATAAATAAATATGCAAATAAATAAATATATTTTTTTAAAATCCACAAATTCCTGCATAAATAAATATATAAACGATTAATAGTGCAGGCAGGTAGATAATTAAATAATTTTCATTAATGTTGAGGAAATAAGAAAATGCTAAACTGAAAGTTGATTTTTTTTTCCTCTTAAAATCGTTAATTCATTTTTGAAAGTAATTCCGTATTTACGTTTCCTTAGCTGAACATGCTTATAAGAGGGTGTCTATTAATTCTCATCAGAAGCCAGTCAAAAATAATAAAATAAAAAACGAATGCAAATGTTTAAAAAGATCAACCAATGGTGGCATAAAGACCACCTTCTGATGACTGACCGAGTAGAAAAAAAAATCTACTTTCAATTTGACATTTTCTTATTCCCCCAACAATTGTGTAAATGATTTACCCGCCCGCACTATTAATTATTTATATATTTATTTATGCAGAGATTTGTGGATTTTTATATATATATATATATATTTATATATATATATTTATTTGTGCATTTATTTATTGTTTTATTATGCACTCAATTTTGGATTTATTTACTCACTTATTTATCAGTTTGCATAATTATCAGTATTTATATTGTTTTTGCAGGTTTCACCCTCCATACAAAACATCTTATGAAACTAATAAAAAAAATAAAATTATAAAGAAAAATAAATTAATCGCAACATCAGATTTTTTCAATATCGTGGAGCCCTACATTAAACAAATTTAATCATAAAATAAACAGATCAAAAGTATCCATCTGGAGCTCCTCTGCAGGACTCAACACTTGTTTAACACTTGCCACCTGCCTCACACTGCTTCCACACCCACACTCATCACCGCTACCAAGCCGACCAATCACAGAACTTATGCTCAGTGTAGTCGTGACATAGTTAATTTTGAGAGGTGCGCATCAGTGTATAGAGACTGTACGATGTCTATGCCGGACCTGCCAAGTGCACTTGGTGCAGAAGTATTAATTGGTCTTCAGGACAGGTAAGAAAACACTTTTTTCCAGTCTAAAAAACTTGGTCAGTGTGCTTCAAAAATAGCTCCAATTTAAGAATGAGGTCAGTAGGTGGAAACTAGGTGGTCTTTAGTGACTGTTAAAAAGAAATCCTAGTTAGGTTGGATTTTCAGCTACCACCAAAAGTGGTCAAGCACTAAACATTTCCAATCCCATTCACATACATTTTACCATTACCAAACTTGTGATTGACATGAATGCACCTTAAGTAAACAAAAAAATGCCTCACACTGAAAAAAGTATTCATTGGATTTACTACATTTTTACAACATTTGCAACTGGTTGCAAACATTTTGTATGGGCTGAATTAAAACAAATTAAATGTAGTAATGTTCATGTAATGTTTAGTAACAACTTTATTTGTTTTAATTAAGCCCATTTAAATAGTTTGCAACCAGTTACCATAAATTTTAGTAAATAATAATACCTTTTTTAATGATTATTTAAACTATAAATCATTGTTTTAGGTCGTTGGGGTTCAGTGTTCTTTTGAACTCCTAAAAAGTGTAAGAACATAAAGAGATGAAATATTATTCAACATATAATTTGTGATCCTTTGAAGCAAGTCATACAACACTCAATATATGACTTTCGCTGCTTCTTCAAACTAATTATTTAAAGGGCCATGAAAGCCACCCCGTCTCAGCAGGGTGTTTTCACACCTCTAGTTTGAAAAAAGCAAGGAAATTGAGTGAGTCCAGCTTTGTTTAGGTGTGAGTGCTGAATGGCGAAAGAGGGAAGGGTTAGCATGAAAAGGGGAGTTTCATTACGTGCACTACAGCTGATTTTCACACCAGCAACACAAACACAGACGCAGGGGAGATAGACAGTGATTCGGAGAGCAGCATGTACAGTGTATCTGACGGCTGTGTGGAAGTTCTTTAAAAAAAAGGATAAGCAGCAAATCCGGATTCACCATTTCCAGATTCAAAAAGCTCTCAGGTAAACAAAAAATGTTCCTTAAAAATATATTTTTGCGAGCTGTGCTCTCATCGCGAGGACACAGAAACAAAACCTTCATTGCGGCCCATTTATATATGCAACACTGACAACCATGTCTACGAACAATTCTTCTACTACTTGTTTGAATTACGGTTGGCAACATAACATGGCATCTCTCTGAACACTGTAACAGGTTAAAGGAGTCATCGAAGCTACATCATGCATATTAATGAAGTTGCATCTAGTTCACAATAGAGCGCGCTGATTGGTTCGAAGTCTTTCTCATGAATTAATGAACAGTGAAAACTCAATGACATCACTTTGCACCGGCCAGTACAGACAGCCAATCACCATGCTGGAATTTACACAATGAACTCATCGCTGTGATGTTGCTTCAAATTTTATTTTTAAACCGGAAGAACGAATTTATCTAAACAACGCAAAAACCTTGTTATCAAAAATATTACTTTTTAGTGAAATATGTGTCCTAATAGTATTTTTAGCAATGTGGAACGAGTTAAAATCTAAAAATATATGTTTTGATGTTTTGTGACTCTTTAAAAATGAGTTGAAACAACACAACTTTTGAGTTTTTTTTTCGGGACAACTTAAGTGCTTCAAGTTAATAAATTTGTAAAAAAAAGATTAAGTTAACTTAACAGATTTGTGTTGAGACAACATGAAGAATTTGTGTGCAAATACATACTTTTTTAAATATTTGAGCGAGTGTGAGGCATTCAAAACACCATTTACAACTATTTACGATTGCGTTTTAAAGATCCGTTTATAACTTCAAAAACCGAACAGTTTCAGCACATAGTTGGGAGCACAGGCAACCCATTCTAGCTCCCTGCCTGAGACTCCAGGGGAAAAAACGTCAAGCATTCTTGGCAGGCGACGCAAGAATGTGCTGAGATTGGAAATGATTTGGGTTCTCAAGGGGGCCGTACATTTTTTCATACACAGCGTGGTTTAAAAAGACCTCCTGTCTGTCCAACATTCCGACAATAGGCTGAAGCGTGCCATACAAATATTGCACAGAGCAGCAGTGCCATTAACAAATGCTGGGTGAATTCAGCACAGTGCTGTCTCCGCTGCCCGCTTTTCACACCCTTGTCTGGTCTTATACCCCAGAGACTCAATAACTTCACAAACCAGCAAGCTGAGCTCAGTTTTGCTAGTGTTCAGCAGAAAGGTCTCTGCTCTTGAAAGACAGCTAAGTAACAGAAGATATGAACGCACTTCCCTGTTTGCTTTCAAGCTGTTAGATCTGCTCAAAAATGGATGCTAAATTTTCCAATATAACATTTCTGTTCAATATATGGAGTGCAAATAACTATCAGAGCACAAAATAAAATAAGCAACCATCAGAATAACAAATCAAACTCATCTACAGCATCTCAAACATAACCAATTCCATATGTTTCAATTGATCAGTGGAAACGAACCAAAGAATTAAATAAAAATCAGAAATGGACATCATAGTGCCATCAAATCAATCCACACCCGCATAAAAATAAATAAAAATGACTAAAAATGTTGTTTTATGTATGACAGGCCTGTAGTTGGCAATGCCACTTTTTTGTAGCTCATGATTATTGTTTTGGTCGTGAAGTACTTGTACATGAATATAATCTAAATATGTAATGTGCATGACTTCACTGCTAATGACGTAGTGTAAACAAGGCCCTTTATTAGGTATGGACAGCATAACGCGATGGAAACTGAAGCAGAACTTTTCTTCTATGGAGCCAGATCAGTCTCAAAAATAATACATTTACAAAATAAAATTCATACATCCACAGCACAATTCACATTTACAAAATATAATTTGTCAATTTGCAAACACACTTTGTGAATTCACAAGTAAAAATCATAACTATTTTTGCTATATGAATTGCATTTGCATATTTTTGAATCGTGTTTTGACTTTATGAATGGGATTTGTGGTTTTTTAATTGTATTTTGAATTTTCAAATTGGATTTGTGTATTTTTGAATAGTGTTTCATATTCACGAATTGGATGTGTATTTTTTAAATTGTGTTTTGAATTTATGAATTAGATTTGTGTATTTTTTAATTGTGTTTTAAACGTACGAATTGGATTTGTGTATTTTTGAATTGTGTTTGGAATTCACAAATTGGACTTGTGTATTTTTGATTCTTGTAGTGAATTTACGAATTGAATGTGTATTTATTTTATTTGTTTTTTGAATTCACGAATTGGATTTGTGTATTTTTGAATTGTGTTTGGAATTCACAAATTGGATGTGTATTTTTGAATCGTGTTATGAATTAATGTATTGGATTTGTGTATTTTTGAATCGTGTTTGGAATTCACAGATTGCATTTATGTGTTTTAGAATCGTTATTGGAATTCACGAATTGGATTTGTATATTTATGAATTGTGCTTTGAATTTCAGAATTGGATGTGTGTATTTTTGAATCGTGTTTGGAATTCACGAATTGGATGTGTATTTTTTATTCATGTTTTGAATTCACGAATTGGATTCTTGTATTTATTCGTGTTTTGAATTCACAAATTGGATTTGTGTATTTTTTATTCATGTTTTGAATTCACGAACTGGATTCGTGTATTTTTGAGTAATGTTTGGAATTCACAAACTGGATGTGTATTTTTGAATCGTGTTTGGAATTTATGAATTGGGTTTGTGTATTTTTGAATCATGTTTGGAATTCACAAATTGCATTTGTGTGTTTTAGAATAATGTTTGGAATTCACGAATTGGATTTGTATATTTATGAATTGTGCTTTGCATTTCTGAATTGGATTTGTGTATTTTTGATTCATGTTTGGAATTCACAAATTGGATTTGAGTATTTTTGAATTGTGTTTTGAATTTACGAATTGGATTTGTGTATTTTAGAATTGTGTTTTGAATTCACAAATTGGATATGTATTTTTTTATTGTGTTTGGAACTCATAAATTGGATGTGTATTTTTTATCATGTTTTAAATTCACAAATTGAATGGGTATTTTTTATTTGTGTTTTGAATTTATGAATGGGATGCATATTTTTGATTCGTGTTTTGAATTCATGAATTGGATTTGTGTGTTTTGAATCGTGTTATGAAAATGTATTGGATTTGTGTATTTTTGAATCATGTTTGGAATTCTCGAATTGGATGTGTATTTTTGAATCGTGTTTGGAATTCATGAATTGGGTTTGTGTATTTTTGAATCGTGTTTGGAATTCACAAATTGGATTTGTATATTTATGAATTGTGCTTTGAATTTCTGAAATGGATTTGTGTATTTATGAATTGTGTTTGGAATTTACAAGTTGGATTTGTGTAATTTTGAATTGTGTTTTGAATCTACGAATTGGATTTGAGTATTTTAGAATCGTGTTTGGGATTTACGAATTGACTTTGTATATTTATGAATTGTGCTTTGAATTTACGAATTGGATTTGTTTAGTTTTTTTTTTTTTAACTCAGTTTGGATATGCGTACTTCTGAATCGTGTTTTAAATTTACTAATTGGATTTTGTAAATGTTAATTGTGTCATGCATGTGTGAATTTTATTTTGTAAATGTATTATTTTTGACACTGATCTGGCTCCATATTCGCATCATATATGCGACCCTACTTAGAAATGCTTTATAAAAGGTCTTAAGTCATTTTACAATCTGTGTTTCTCCTCTTCAGTCAATCTGTGGCCCATCAGAATGTTTAGTCTGTTTCCAGATCACTATGTGGAGGAGGATGCAGCAGCTGAACACTGTTAGCACAACTGATAAGTGAAAGTAGTACAGCACTGAACGCCCCACCTTCAGCTTCGATTGTGTAGTTAATTCCATCCCGTGCCAATCAGCATCTAGATAATCTATTAAGAAATTTTAAAAGAAAACTAATACTGAAGAGAATGTTCCAAACTTTCACGTAATAAGATTAGGTTACGTCACATCAGTTCTGAGGAAATTACTGTGTGTTCTTTTGAGATGCACATATGATCACCTGTGCTTTGGTCAACGGTGGCTCACTATTAGTTGGTACTGTATTCCCACATTTGTTCAGTGACAACTTGTGACACACTTCTTATATTGTTTACCATGGTATTTTGAATATTGGGTCTGAAATCACATGCAAGAATGACTTCAAAACAACATTTGCACTATTTATTTGACTGTGAACAATGTTGTACTTTGGCTGCTAATATAATTTCACTATTTAGAATTTATATTATTAATGAGAAAGTCTGAATGTGTAAATACAAAACCAACTTTACCTCGATCAGTTTGTTTGAGAGTTCTTGTAAAGCAGATAAGGTCAACACACAACAAGAGGATGTAACAGCCACCACAGCTGCAAACATGACAGAGATCAGACATCTTCTCAAGTCAAGCTGCTTCTTACAAAACACAGTGACTGGACATAAAACGTTCACTTACTGTGCTACACAAGTTTATCTGCTTCGACATGGTTTGTTTCATCCAACAACAAGACCCAGGCCAACCCAGTTCTTCCATTTAAACAAAGTATTGTGCAGCATGACATCACTTTAAAAAACCATGATCTCATGACTTGGCCTTCAACTGATTCCACATGTCCATAAAATGGGGAAATCCCCGAGTGCAATGCTTCCCAACACTTCCGACTGCTGGACAATGTAGAACAGCCTTCCCATTGTCATATTATAAGCATTTTTAAGTTTTCCTCCTGGAAGTTTGCAAAAAATAGTTCAGTAGTAATATTGTGCATGTGTACAACATCAGTACTTAGCAATGTTTTAATTAAATACATATGCATTGCTCTCACAGTCTATTAAGAGAAGAAAACAGAATATTTTATAACGTTTGTGTAACATTCGAGCCAGGAGAATAACATCGACATGACGTCACAATTGCAAACAAAAATCGTCACAACCAGAATTACTACCTTTATCGCAATAAATCTGCTGCTGGTGAATCAACACGCCACGGAGGCGGCAGTAAAGATGAAATAACAGACTGTCCATCTGTCTGGACGGTCTGACGTGAACTGCAGGCCAAGTTTACGTCGAACAAAGAGGATTTAGTATGGCACACACTCTAGGGCGAAATTAAACAGATGGAGCTCCTGCGGGAGCTTGCTGTTAGTGATATATTTACGTCTATTTGCTTGATATTATGAATATAGCTATGTGAGTGTTTATGTTATGATTAAAGCAGGAGGGTGGACACGATACGCGCTATTTCAGTCAAAAGCAAAGTTTTCTTTGTTTATTCTAAAGGTTTTTCATGAGCTTACCTGATACGGAGGTGGCGGTTCCTGATCCGGATCGTTGGCGTCACCGAAACTGGCCCTGTCTGACTGGGATTCGTGGAGCAAGGAGATATCATCCGAAGTGGGAGATTTCAGACAATTCCCCATCTCCTTTCCAAACTCCTTGTTGTCTAAATGTTGAAATCCTTCCTATCCCTTCCTTTCCGCCCTTAATCACTCCAACCAGACTTCTGTCCCTTTAAACAGGACGACAAAACCCTCTATCATTCATTTACAACGATCCGATCACCATGAGAGATCCTGACGGAGAAAAACAAACCATTGTCGACACACAAAGAAGCCTGGAAAAAAGTGTCATACGCGGATATGAAACGATGTTTGTATAAATTCACACAGTTTAAATGTGTGAAACACGTAAGTCTGATATAAAGCCGCGTTATGTAATGCTGTCCCTTTCTCCTCGTCTTACTAGTAAACACACTGGTTAGCCTTCCAAGGGATAATATCCACAATATCAAATATGCGCTCGCTCTCAATGGCGACTCAGGCAATGTTGCCTTTCAGGCAGTCATTCTAAGTCCCGCCTCCACGCGGAATTCACCAATCAGTAGGCGTCTTCAGTAGTAAGGACGCTATTAGTGGACACTCGTCACCCAATCAGATTGCAGACTT
This sequence comes from Danio aesculapii, assembly GCF_903798145.1. NCBI lineage: Eukaryota > Metazoa > Chordata > Actinopteri > Cypriniformes > Danionidae > Danio > Danio aesculapii. The sequence continues at coordinate 36,838,912 of NC_079442.1, read as the reverse complement.
ACAACACCAACAACAGGGGGTTTAAAGCCTGTAAACTTGACCGCATTAGGCCGATTTAAAGGCATAGTACGCTTCAGATGTAAAATAGTTTAAAACGCACGACTTTCCCTTTTCCCCTGAAGAACAGATAGGAGGAATGACTAAACTGAGTGACACTTTCATTATAACCAAAACGATGTCATGAAGATTAAAGTGCAATTCCGAAGGGTAAAAAAATCCATCCATCCAAGTTAATCCGGAGAAATAGTGGTTGTCTTACATATCTTCACTGCTTTTCTTGTATTTATATGACTATGCAAAACATTTAGAGACCATATAGCAATTCTTATTTCTCAGTTTCTGATTTGTCCTGCTAGCCACTGATTTTTTCAGTGATTTTTACTGAAATTACTAAAATGTAAAATAAACATGTAGTCATTGAGAGCATAAAATGACAATTGTTCAAAATAACGAGGATATGCCATGTATTTGGCAATTTGTTTAACGGACAGAAGATTTTTATTCCAACACATTTCTATACATAATAGTTTTAATAACTCATTTCTAATAACTGATTTATTTTAGCTTTGCCATGATGACAGTAAATAATATTTAACTAGATATTTATCAAGACACTTCTATACAGCTTAAAGTGACATTTAAAGGCTTATCTAGGTTATTCAGGTTAACTAGGCAGAATAGGGTAATTAGGCAAGTTATTGTATAATGATGGTTTGTTCTGTAGACTATCGAAAAAAATATAAAGGGGATAATAATTTTGACCTTTGTTTTAAAAAAATTAAAACTGCTTTTATTCTAGCAGAAATAAAACAAATAAGAGTTTCTCCAGAATAAAAAATATTATCAGACATACTGTGAAAATTTCCTTGCTCTGTTAAACATAATTTGGTAAATATTAAAAAATAAATAAATAAATCAAAGGGGGGCTAATAATTCTGACTTCAACTGTACATGTTTATATATTTTATTTAGACAATACCATTCCAATGTTTTAACTTCAGAAGATTTATAAGAATAAGAATATTTGGTGGATATAGATGTTTTATAACATTTTATTTAGCTCAAAATGATAATATATTTAGTTGACACTTACTATTTTTAGTTGACACAAACTGACAAAGTGACTAATTTCTGCCAAGACTATAACTCTTTAACTCATTTCTGGGTAATCTCTTTAAGAAAGTCCCCTTAAAGCTTAAAAAAGAAAATCAAAAGAGATGTTTTTAGGAATTCTATTATATCCTTTAATCTTAAATTATAAAATGTAACTTAAAATTAAACATAAAATGCCTTTTTTCCTGTAGTATTTTATGCTAAAACTAGTAAAATCAATATTCGATACTTTTGAAAAAACTTTTAACATATCAGCCACTCCAAACCTTCTAACATCACTATTTAGAATTCCTTTTGAGCCAAATTCGCCTCCAACAACACAGAACGTTGTAGCTATTACCACATTATTGGCTAGGAGGCTTATTCTCCTTAAGGGGAAACAAACATCTCCACCGTCATATGACAGATGGATAAAAGAAATGTTTTTGTTTAAAGTTGGAAAAAATTAGGTATTCATCAAGAGGGTCTTTAAAATCTTTTTACAAAACATGGAAACCTTTGTTTAATTATATTGACACTACTGATCTTGAAGCAGAAGAGGAATAAAGCCTTATTATTATTATTATTATAAATTACTTTTATTGTTAGTTTATTTGTTATTGTTTATAAATTTATTTTATTAATTTATTTTTTATATTTACGGTGTTATTTAATAACTATATTGTTTTTATGCCCATTCGTACTTAGTTGTGAAAAAGCAGAACAGTGCATTACATATTTTTGTATGTATATGATATTTTATCTGCACAAAATGTTAATAAATATATTTGGCAACAAAAAAAAATAGTAAAATCATTTGAAAGATGAGACTTTGTTTCTAATCTAATCAAAAATAACACAAAGATTATTGTTATTACTAGATTTAAGGTTTGTGAAACAATGTATAATGAATTTTTATTGATCATCATCAACAAAGTACAAAAAAAAAATCAATCTTATATTTAAGGATCATTCATTTGTTCATTTTAGTTCGGCTTAGTCTCTTATTTATCAGCGGTCACCACAGAGGGACAAACCGTCAACTATTCCAGCATATGTTTTACACAGCAGATGCCTTTCCAGCCGCAACCCAGTACTGGGAAACCTATACACCCTCTCATTCACACACACTAATACACTATGGCCAATTTAGTTTATTCAATTCACCTACAGCGCATGTCTTTGACTGTGGGGAAAACCGGAGCACCCGGAGGAAACCCATATGAACACGGAGAGAACATGCAAACTCCACACAGAAATGCCAACTGGCCCAGCCGGAACTTAAACCAGAGACCTTCTTGCTGTAAGGTGACAGTGCTAACCACTGAGCCACTGTGCCTTTATCAGATCTTTATAGAACAAAACACATTTCCACGTAATCAAAGTGACTAATTACTGCCAAGCACTTCCTTTTATATTCCACGGAAGACTATAACTCTTTAACTCATTTCTGGGAAATCTCTTTAAGAAAGTCCCCTTAAGGCTCAAGAAAGAAAATCAAAGGAGATGTCTTTTGGAATGCGATTATATCCTTTAATTTTAAATTAGAAAATGTAAGTTCAGTATTTACAGGAATGTGTTTACACAGTAGCCATGCACCACACACAGGATTTGCTGACCTCTATAGCCCAAAGCCTGTAAAACATAGGTCTCAAACTCAATTCCTGGAGGGCCGCAGCTCTGCACAGTTTTGTTCCAACCCAAATCAAACTGTTCAAGACTACAAGAGGCTATTAAGCAGGTGTTGGAGCTGGTTGGAGCTAAACTGTGCAGAGCTGCTGCCCTCCAGGAATTGAGTTTGAGACCATTGCAATCAATCAAAATCAGTAGGAACAAAAAGGGGGGGTAGGTGGACAAAAACCGTAACAATGAAAACTACATTCATTTTTTTTAAATCTTATTTTTTGGCCACATTTGATCTGATGATTTACGTAAATTTATCTTTGGTAGACTGGTAAGTGGATCTCATAAAACAGGCACTGTAAAGATAACACTGCAGAAGGATAAATACCCATGGATGCTATTGAACTATTCTGGGAGAAATGAATACAGCACAAGCCTTTGCAGTATCTAAGGACTATGCTGTGTTTAGTTGCTGGAGCTCCACGCTATGGGGAAAAGCTCCATCAAGTAACATTCACACAGAGAACAAAGTACAATCCTCTGTCCTCAAGCAGCTCGGTTTTTCTTTCTTTTCCTAGTGTAAGGCTGCAGTGGTTGTCAATGCATTGCTCACGTTGGCTGGTGCTGACATGCCAGCCTGTCCTGCATGTATCTAAAAGACTTGTTTGTTTGAGCTCAAGTAGGATCTGGACCGAGTCCACATAAAGGAGACTGCCTTTCTAAAAGACACATTCAGCTGCCCACTTAAAACGGGACATTTTTGAAAGACGCCATATTAATGAATAAATAGAAACTAATAAACCCGACTAAACTAAACAAATCTTCCAGTTTACATTCTGATTTTTTGCTATTATGAAGATGCTTGTTTTCTTTTTTTTTTATTCACTTCTAAAACTGAATATGTGCACAAAGTTAATGTACACAAAGTAATCCTGTGCATGAGATTTGACAAGGCCACAGTTCTCTAATTAAAGAGTAACCCATGATATCAAAACACACATTCATCAAATTACCTCTGAAGAATAGATTTATTTTATAACCTATTTAAACTCCAAAGGTTATAAGTAAACTAATATTTGTGCACATGTAAATCCAAATAAAATGGTTCGCTGTCAGTCACAGACATGTCTAGGCTACTGATGTCACAGAGTGACCAATAACGGAGAGCATTACCAAGAAGAGCTCTGAAAGCAGCCAATAATGATTTACAAATGGCCTTACGTCTTATTTCCGAGAGACAATATTCTTGATCCTGTAGGGGTGTAACAGTACACAAAATTGAAAGTACGTACCTGAGTTTGGTACAATGGGAAAATTAACAAATTGCTTTTTTTCCTGTTTTTTTTAAGCTAAAACAAATAAATTCATTTAAAGATTAATCAAAAATAACAACACAAAGATTATTGTTATTACTGGATTAAAGGTGTGGGGAATAATGTAGAATAAATTATTATTCATCCTCAATTGAAAGCACTTTGCGCTCTTATTCTTATTTTATTTCATTCATAAATTTTTATAGTAGTGTGTAGTAGGGTTGTCGCGATATTATTAATAAATCTTACGTTACTGTACCGGCTGAAGTATCATGATACCAAGTAGTATCGATACTGTAATTCGTAACTCAAATTGTAAAGAAAATTGTCAGAAACATTACATTTTATGTTATAATAGGCCTACTTGAATTTAATTTATAACTCCCTTAAGGCCAAAAAGTATTATTTGCACCTCATTTCACTTAAAATGTATTCAGTCTTTTTGTTTATTTTGTAGATAACTGACCAACAAAAAATACATTAAAATAATGATACAAATTATACAGAATGAAATTTTTCCCCAACAAAATTAGTCTATATGAAGTGGTCAAAATTGTTTCAATGTTTTCTGTTGCTATTTTGGTTTTAGTTTTTTTAAGCAGTTTTTTCCCCAGTCTTACTAGGCAACGTTCCAATGTAATTCAACATTTCACTTTGTGAGTCGTTCTATTTAAGAGATTGACATGGTTGTTCATTCATTCATTTTCTTTTCGACTGAATCCCTTTATTAATCTGGGGTCGCCACAGCGGAATGAACCGTCAACTTATCCAGCATATGTTTTACGCAGCAATGCCCTTCCAGCTGCAACCCATTACTGGGAAACATCCATACACACACATATTCACACACAAACACTACAGACAATTTAACTACAAGAAAGTCGCTGGTTCGAGTCCTGGCTGGAACAGTAGGCATTTCTGTGTGGAGTTTGCTAGTTCTCTCTGTGTTAGCGTGGGTTCCCTCTAGGTCCTGCAGTTGCCCCCACAGTCCACAGACATGCGGTATAGCTGAATTGAATAAACTAAATTGGCCGTAGTGTATAAATGTGTGTGTGTATGGATTTTTCCCAGTACTGCGTTGCAGGTGGAAGGGCATCCGCTGCGTAAAACATATGCTGGAACAGTTGGCGGTTCATTCTGCTGTGGCGACCTCTGAAATAGAGACAAAGCTGAAGGAAAATGAATAAATATGCATACTGTTACACCTCTAACATTGTGTATCATATCATTATCGTCATCCCCAACATTAACACCACAAGTACAGTATTCTAAAAGCATGATGTTATTAGTATGACATCACAACAGCATGATGTCATTTCTGGGTCTTGGCTAAATTGCATGGCACTTGACGTGACATATTCATGCAGCTGTTGTCCATGTACTGTAAAAATCTCTATATGCGTTTTTTAAATGAAGGAGACGTCACTATGAGCTCGGTTTGGGTCATGTGCTCCTTTAGTGCCTCTCTGGGCACTTGCCAACCCATTTCAAGCCTGATCTTAATTGCTGTGACCCAGTGGAAACCCAGGTGTTAAGGGCTGGAGGGTGAGGAATGGTCTCCATTCAGAGCTGTGCCTCGGGCCTTATGTAGAGCTGCCTGAATCCGGAAGTGTGTTCGGGATTCCATGGAGTAGTTCTTGTAGTTTTGTCTATAAAAAAAAAAATCATTGTTCAGAATTAATAAGGAAATGACGTGACAAATAAAATCTCGGGATACAACAATAGTTTTTGGAATTATATGGAAAAAAAATTGGCCATAAGCATTATTTATCACTTACTCACCTGTATACAATACTAGCCACTTTACCAGCTACACTTTGGACTAATTGACAGGCATTTAAAATTTACATTGATCAAATTTTTAATTAGTTAAAGGTCCTGTGAAGTGCTTTGGAATGTGCTTTTTTTATTCGATGTTTGACATAATCTCAACTGAAAAATTAAGATAGGGTGGGACAGAAAAGCTCCTCCTGTTTTAAAAAAAACAGCCAATAGCATTTGTTTTCTTTACCACAGCTCTGCCAACGAGAGTGGTTGAGCTCAAATGCATCAAATGAAAAGGAAACAAGAAATGCCTTATAGGGGGCGGGGCATTTCAGATACTAGAGAGCATTTGATTGGTCAAGATTTGATGAGAAACTGAAGTAGGAGGTGACGTGAAATAAAAATCGTTGATCGATTCAAGCAGAGGTGACAAACTGCAAGCTTTGGATGTTTATATTTTCTAAATGCTAATTTTGTCACTCTTTTGGAGCACACTAGATTATAGATTTTCTTAAAAATAAAAGACTGAATCTGACATCTAAAAACTTGTATTTTAATTTCACGGGACCTTTAACCATCAGTCAAGTTAAGTCAAGTCAAATTTTATTTATAGAGCACTTTAAAAACACAGAAGTGAGCCAAAGTGCTGTACAGAAAATATACAACAAAATAAACATAATAGTATATAAAATACAAGATAAAATATAGATAAACTACCTAAAAAGGCATATTAATTAAAATAACTAGGTAGTTAGATTAGCTTGCAAATGCTAACGAAAAAAAAAAACTGATTTAAATGAGAACACGGAAGAGGCCTGTCTAACGGGCAGTGGCAAATCATTTCAGAGTCTAGTACCAACCACAGCAAAAGCACGATCCCCTCTACGCTTACACTTTGTTTTTGGCACAATCAAGAGAAGCTGATCAACTGACCTGAGAGAACGAGTGGGCTTATAGGGGTGTGTCAGCTCAGAGATATAAGGTGGGGCAAGACCATTTAGAGATATAAAAAAATAAAATAAAAGAATCTTAAACTGTATTCTAAAATTCACTAGCAACCAATGAAGCGAAGCGAACATGGGGGAATTGTGGTTATATTTGTGAGTACCAGTTAACAGGCGTGCTGCAGCATTTTGCACCATTTGTACATGGGCATTAGCTGAACTGGTACTCCCCACATGGAGTGCATTACAGTAATCGAGTTGTCATAAAAGCATGGATTACCGTCTCTTTTGGTTTATATAGATTTTTTTTTTACCCCTAAATTTGTGGCTGTAGGCTTAATATGCTGAGCTAACGAACCTAAATTGAATAGGAGTCCCAACAGTACATCAAAAAAACATTACTTCTGTTTTGTTTTCTTTAAAACTTTATTAAAAGCCATCAAAGCCTTCATTTCAAAAAGACATTTAAGGAGCAAGTCATTTTCAGTATCAATATCAGCCTTTGGTTTTAAATTGATCAAAATTCTAAGTAGAAGTATCAGCAAACAAGATATTAGTACAGCTTTAATAGCAATATAACATACAATAAAAATGGTTAAAACATTAATGTTAACTAATAGACCTTATTGTAAAGAGAGATATAGAAAAACATTTGTAAAAACGTACATGTCAAACAAAAGCCAAATGAATAGATCTGTCATTAATAAAATAAAACTCTAATTTCTGTTACGTTTAAGTGCATTTTACATGCATTTCAGTAATAAATACTATGTTTTATAATTAATCAAAGTCAGACTGGCATTATATTGCATTTCAAAAATGATCTCCATCAAATATACAGCCTAAAACTATTAATACATCACCCCTATGCTCACTGGCCATCATCCGTATTTGCCATCTACACGTTGTGTAATCGAATCAAGGGTCTTGACGAATCAAGAAACGATATAAAAGTGCAGAAGACCAACCAGCTCCGTCTCTGCTTTAAAAGTCTATACTGAAACAGAACACCAGCTTCTCCAAATTTAAACGGTGGTCTTTCGCTTATTAAAACGCTTTGTTTTTGCTGGTTGAAGATGCCAGAGTAGTGTGGATGCTAGACGTATTTGACCACAGAATGCACAAGACATGTCACCATATATAGTTTTAAATGTGGAAAAGTGTAACGGTCAATATGGTGAATGAAGCCCTGCCTACTAGTACACAAGCCAATCATCCACCACTAGACTGATGTTTCTTCAGGGGGAAAAGCTCGGATCAGACGTGAGCATTTAAGACAATTTTTGTGGTGAACAAATGCACTGGAATCTCAGCGAATACTTACTTCACAGATGTAAGAAACACATCAAAATAAAGCTTTAAATCTGTACTATTAAATTAACCAACTATACTTTTTGCTAAAACTTTTGTTTTAACAAACGCATACTTTCGAACGCATATTACATGACAGCAACTACTCAAACACTCACAAACGTATAAACAAATAGTCGCGGTTATTTCTGGAGGAGATTCGCAATCAAGACCAATTCGCAATTGTGGATTACTTCAGAAGAGCAGCGCGATCCGACGATCATTATTCAGAGGATGATCATGTGTAGAACAGCCATAAATAAGGTTGGTGTCGTGATCTCGTTCCCTTTGAGTGTGCATGTGCATTAGCTTGGGCAACCTGAAAAAATGCCAATTTAGTTTGATTCTAACGTTTAGAGACTAAACTTATGAGACAGTTGTTGTTTTATATTCTTGGTTAGAATATTATTGGTGATTCTGTAAATATGTAATATGAATATGTAATGTAATTGTAAGCTTGGCATGTAGTTTTAGAGAATTTGATGTTTTCCCATTCAGACAGAATGCCTGAGCATACTGCCCGAGAAGCATTTTAAAGACAGCCGCTGAGTGAAATGACTTGCCTTAAACGGACTTTGGCGTAACTTATAAATGTTTAATTGAAAATGCATTAGTGTAAACAGCACCTTAGTAAGGGTATCTGTGCCTCCTTTAGGAAACTGATCAAGACTCCTGATAATCGGTTCCATCTACAAACTGTGTACATTGCTATTTAAAATGTGTAAAAGATTCCCTGTCAGAGCAAACTTACTTTGCTGCCTCTAGAAGTTTGATGGCTTCCTCTATTCTCCCCTCCTCCAAGCACAGTAAACCGTGTTCCAGCAGTGCATTGGGAACCAGGTAGTGGTCATATTTAATCAGACTCTCACTGTAGAAACACAAAACGAGAGAAAGAGAACATTTGCAAGGCCATTTTTACAGATCCCATTCTCTATTAGCCATGACACGCCGAAGATTAAAACATTAAATGTCTCTTATTCTATCGTGGAATCACAGAACATGTCGTTTTACATTACATTATACCATTCAGACTCCTGCAAATGAATAACACAACATTTGCAAAACAACTTTGTGCCAAAAATAGGCCATGTCTTCTTAAATCTACACAAAGGAAACCGCAAACACTTCTCTTCATATCAGTGTGATTTGTTGCGAAGCAAAAGAGTAAGACTGACTTGCAGAGGACGAGGGTGAAGTAATGTTCAGCTTCCTCCTTGTAACCCAAGTGTTTGAGACAGAGGCCCTTCAGTAGACTAACCACACACTGGTCATCTGTGGTGAACTCAGTCCCTGCAGGCAAACACACACATTTATGTTACACACATTTAGAAATGAAAATAATCATGCTATTAACAGTCCCTGGTTAACAAAAAAAAATCATTCATTAAAGGGTTGGTTCCCCAACAAATTACAATTCTTTTATTGATAACTCTCCCTCATGTTGTTCCAATCCCCTTCGTTCACCTTTGGAACACTAAACAATACATTTTAGATAAATTTGGGATCTTTCTCATCCTCCATAGACGGCAAGAATCCAGAAATGTCCAGAAAAGGAACCAAAAACTTAGTCAAAACATTCCAAGTGACTTCAGTGCTTCAACTGTAATCCCACGAAGCTCCAAGAACACTTTTGTAAGCCAAAAAACTGTGAAAGTTGTTTTTACAGTTTGTCTGTTTTTGGTGTACAATGTGTTCTTGGAGCTTCATATGATAACGGATGAGCCACTGAAGTCACGTGGAATGTTTTTACAATGCATTTGGTTACTTTTCAGGATTTTGAAAGTCTCACAAATGCTTTGACCCTCTATAGACTGCTGTATATATATATATATATATATATATATATATATATATATATATACATACATATATATATATATATATATATATATATACATACATACATACATACATACATACATACATACATGTATATATATATATATATATATATATATATATATATATATATATATATATATATATATATATATATATATATATATATATATATATATATATATATATAAAGAAATTGCAAAGGGATATAATTTACAAAGACTTCTAAATAACTTCTTTTGTGAAGAAACTCAAACAGGTTTCAGGTTTGTGACAAGTCAAAGGCAATTAAAAGATTTGTTTTGAGTGAATTGTCCTCTTCAATGTGCAAGAATTCTGATACACAACTTCTTTAAAAGTTACACTTGAAGTCAGAATTATTAAACCCCCTGAATTATTAGCCCCGTTTATTTTTTCCCCCAATTTCTGTTTAACGGAGAGATTTTTAATACATTTCTAAATAGCACATTTCTAAACAGTTTTAATAACTCATTTCTAATAACTGATTTATTTTCATCTTTGCCATGATGACATAACATAATATTTTGCTTGATATTAACTAGGCTGGTTAGGGTAATTAGGCAAGTTATTGTATAAAGATGGTTTGTTCTGTAGACTATCGAAAAAATATAGCTTAAAGGGGCTAATAATTTTGACCTTAAAATGGTTTTATAAAAAAATAGAAACTGCTTTTATTCTAGCCGAAATAAAACAAATAAGACTTTCTCCAGAAGAAAAAATATCATCAGACATACTGTGAGCTCTGTTCAACATCATTTGGGAAATATTTTAAAAAAGATAAAAATTTCAAAAGGGGTTTAATAATTCTGATTTCAACTGTAAGTGGTGCTGCTTTATGTGAGGTGGGAATTTACTTGGCGTTTGCTCAAGCGTCTGCTGGGCCTCGTCCAATGTCTTCAGCATGCCCTCTGTCAGGTCCTTGTGCTTCCCGATCACAGTGTAGCCGTTCCAGATATACATCATCTCCTGTCGTGCAAACATACTCTCACAATGAGCGCAAATGGAAGACCGTGTCTCGTCCAGGTGTTTCCCATTGTTTATTTTGCAAAGGGATTACAAAAATCAGGATGGTCTAATTCCTTATTCTTTGTTAATTAAAGTGCCGTTCACACAGGACATCTTGCGCTTAAAAATAGAAAAAAATGAGCACAATGGAATAGAACAGGAAGCATGTTTATAGACATAGAACACCATCAGGTTCAACTCATCTGAACATTGCTCTAAACATATTGAGACACAATGGTCAGAGATGCAAGAACACTTCCTGTATGAACTATGTAAATAAGACAGAAAAAAATATACACAGAGATAAACACACACACACACAGAGAGAGAGACAGAGAGCGGGATCTATATAATAGTGAACACTGACCAGTGGAGGTGCTGGAAGAGGAATGACATTATCGGTATTATAGCGTCTGGCTTTTCTAATGGCAAACTTCTCTGTGGGCAGTGATTTCCCAGCAATTTTTTGCTTCAGACTGGAAACTTGCCTGAAAAGTGCAAAAAAGGTCAGTTTAGATAATAATACAGTTTAATTCATGCATATATAATGTCTATTTATATTAGCAAGGAGATGGGCTCCAATTGCATCCAATATATTAAGTTTTTGCAATGCTTGTTTGAACTGAATGACATTGCAGTTTAGGTTTACTGGTATACATTACAGTGCAGTAAGCATTTTTTATGATGTCACTTTATCTGATTTAAAGACTTGTATTTAATCATGTGATTGCATCCTTAAAAACATCCACAAAAGACTCAAACAAAAATGTACATGCTCACGCGCACCATTCCCTGGCCATTACCTAAACAAAGCCACTTCATTCTCCCCGAACGGCTGGCATTCCTCTTGACTCAGCATGCTGAGGTAAGCACCTTTCATATACGCATATGTGGCCTGAAGAAAAAGTGCGTGTGAGAGAAAAAAAGAAAAAAAAAAAAAAAAAAAGAGCAATGAGTTCCAAACTGCACTGTAAACACAAATACCCTGGTGGGAGATTAATTGTCCTCAACCACCATTCACATTACATCAGCAGAGCGTTTTAACTTGCAGCAAAAGCTTCAATTCAATTCTAATATACAAACTAATATAATTATTAGATACTAAAACTAACTATAAAATAAATATATGTACAGTGCTCGGCAAAAATGAGTAAATTACCCCATTTTGAAAATGAATATTTGTATCCATTTCTCAGTGAATATAGGACATTTATTTTGATGCATTTGAACAAAACAGTTTTATTAAACAGATAAATCCATTAAAATTATATTTTAGTCACCGAACATCTTCAGAAATAAAAACATAATACATTTAAATTCATGCAAAATATTGGAAAAACAAATTCTAAACTACAAATTTTCTACAACTACATAAGTTTGTTAGATTAGCTTCACATTTGGCTTTAGTACTGACTAATTTAATGTATATGCACAAACATGCTATTATAAAGTGTGTGTGTGTGTGTGTGTGTGTGTGTGTGTGTGTGTGTGTGTGTGTGTGTGTGTGTGTGTGTGTGTGTGTATATATATATATATATATATATATATATATATATATATATATATATATATATATATATATATATATATATATATATATATATATATATATATATATATATATATATATATATATATATATATACACACAGTAAAGTCAGAATTTTTAGCCCCCATTGTTTTTTTTTTTTTTTTTTTTTATATTTCCCAAATGATGTTTAACAGAGCCAGGAAATTTTCACAGTATGTCTGATAATATATATATTTTTTTCTGGAGAAGGTTAAAATTATTAGCCCCTTTAAGCAAATTTTTTTTCTTGATAGTCTACAGAACAAACCATCGTTATACAATAACTTGCCTTATAACCCTAACCTGTCTAGTTAACCTAATTAACCTAGTTAAGCCTTTAAATGTCACTTTAAGCTGTATAGAAGTGTCTTGAAAAATATCTAGTCAAATATTATTTACTGTCATCATTGCAAAGATAAAATAAATCAGTTATTAGAGATGAGTTATTAAAACTATTATGTTTAGAAATGTGTTGAAAAAAAATCTCTCCATTAAACAGAAATTGAGGAAATAAATAAACAGGGGGGGCTAATAATTCTGACTTCATCTGTATATACAAATATAAAAATAATCAAAATATAAAAAATATTTTTGAGGGATCATAATAAAATGGCAGTTGAAAATTTGGCTGTCATCACAGGAATAGACTAGAGTTCATTATCTTATATTAAATAGCAATATTAGATTATATTAAAACAGAAAACGGTTATTTGAAATGAAATTCTAATCATATATTTTTTACATTATTCCTGTTTTTTTTCTGGTAAACTACATGACATTTAATGCATATTTTAATTTAATTTCTACTTCATGTTTGCGCACACTAAGGTAAACTAATTATTCAATTCTAATTGGCACACACAACCATTTTTTCGCAGAAACAACCTCTTGACCAAATACATTAATTGCACCAGTCAAATGTGTATTTCAGACTTTCACCTTAGACCAGTTGTTTTCTTTACTGAGCAGGTCTGCGTAGAAGTAGGCCATCTTCCAGTGCCTCTTGTAGGTGAAACACCACATCAGCTCCCAGTAACACATGTGATGGAACTGTTTCCAGTCCTGCTGAGCTTCACAACACTCCTCGAAACGCTTGATAGCCTTAAAAACAAGAACATGCATATGAACACACAAGCATGCTTAAATACAAGAATTTTACTTAAATTATACTTAAATATAAGAAATAAAATAATTTGTTAATAATAACAACAATAATAAAATATTTAAAAAATATATAGCAAGAATACTCAAATTCCTTATGCATTATTTAATCACTTACAGCATCCAGATTTCCTTTAATTTCCTCTATTCGACCAGCGAAAAACAGGAAAATGGATCCCTAACAAGAACACAGCAATAAACAATTTTATATTTTATACAAATATAAAATTCCTACTCTACTATTTTAGAACAATGAACAGCTTATTATACACATTAGCATCATTTTCAGCTGACGTTTGAAGAATATTTGCATAATGTTTAAGGCTTTTCACTTTTTTACGGTAGGTAGCCTAATTTTGTACAGTAGGTTTAAATACAAGTATAATATGTAAAATAATATATACAGTGTAATATATACATTATATATATATATATATACACTATATATATATATATATACATACAGTATAATATATATATATATATATATATATATATATATATATATATATATATATATATATATATATATATATATATATATATATATATATATATATATATATATATATATATATACACACACACATATATATACACACACACACATACATATACATATATATATATATATATATATATATACATATATATACATATATATATATATATATATATATATATATATATATATATATATATATATATATATATATATATATATATATATATATACACACACACAAGTAGATATTTGCTTATAATATACATTGCATGCATCAGTTCTTTTTTTACAGTGTCTGGAATGGATCCTTATGAAATTTGGACTCTCTTTTAAAAGATCCTACTCTGCTCTGATTGGTCTGAAGGGCTGTTGTGATTTCATCTTATCGTTTGGAAGTTTATTTTTGCAGCACACAAAAAAGAAAACAATTGTGTCTTGTTAACATGTCGACAACCATAACTAAAACCTTCCAGGCCTCGATTATTAATACTACTATAGTGTTTTATGCATAAAGATTTCTACAGCCATCGATGAAAATAGACCATTTTTGAGGGATGTAAACAAAAACAACGGTGCCAACGTGTTTTTTGCTTTACATTTTTAATTTCTATAGCTTTTAAGAATCCAAAAACACATATTGATAAATACTGTTATGATAGCTGTTTTAACATTAGGTTGTGATTGAATTTCTTCTTGTTACAGTTATGAAATAGTTTGATAACAACCAGAAAATGTTCATGAGCTAATGACATGACCACATTGAAATAGTCTACAGGCAGCCATTATGCAAATCTGTTACAAACCTGCATGTGTTTGGGCAGGAATTAAGATTATATTTACAGTATTTACTCCATTTATTTTGCACTTTTATTCTGAAGCCTTTATATTCTTAAACAAATATATCACACACTACTTGAAATTATATATCCCCAAAATATAGAAAAAAATGGTCAGATATGTACCTTCGGATACTTTTTCAGATAAGGCAGAAGCAGTTTTTCTGCATCTTCCACATCCCCCTCTCCAGTGCCTGAAGGACAAACAGATAAACCCAAGGAGAAACAAAACAACAGTGTTACAGTACATCTGATCTACCACATATGAATTCAAAACGCAATTCATGTGGGAGCCAAAATGCAAATCCCATTTTCTGGGACTGCTTTTTTATTAAAAACTTTTAGAAAAAAACACAGAATGCCTTATAAAATGTCTTTAAATTTACAATATACTTAGAGAGTATTTTTATTATAGATGTATACCTCAGGGATTATTAAAAAGAGGTGTGTTCAAATATATTCGTTTGGTGGATGTTAAAAAAAAAAGTTTTGCCATAAAAATTATTACCTACCCTATATGCATGTATGGAAATTACAACAAGCATTTATTTAAAAAAAGCAAATTACAGCATTTGTAAATCAGAAAATTTAACAATATATTTCATACCTAGGAAAATGGACCAATTATGCAACATCTCAGATTGTATTTTTAGTTCAAATTTGCATATAACTGACGACCCCCTGCATCTACTTAGTTTTTCTTTCCAGTTAATTTGCTTTGTAGTTTTTTTCTTTCCATTTTTGTATACTTGTATTTGTTCTCCATTCCTATGTATACCATATGCACATCTAAGAATGTAAAGTACATGTTAATGTATGTGTGCTAAAACATATGCATGTATTCCAGTATCTGACAAAAGCGTAAAATTATTTGAGAAGTAAAAAAATATATATATAGACTTGAAGTCAGAATTAGTTTTTCTTTTTTAAGTATTTCCCAAATGATGTTTAACAGAGCAAGGAAATTTTCACTATATGTCTGACAATATTTTTTCTTCTGAAGAAAGTCTTACTTGTTTTGTTTCGGCTAGAATAAGAGTAGTTTTTAATGTTTTAAAAACCATTTTGAGGTCAAAATTATTAGCCCCTTTAGGCTATATTTTTGTCCGATAGTCTACAGAACAAACCATCGTAATACAATAACTTGCCTAGTTACCCTATCTTGCCTAGTTAACTTAACCTAGTTGAGCCTTTAAATGTCACTTTAAGCTGTATAGAAGTGTCTTGAAAAATATCTAGTCAAATATTATTTACTGTCATCATGGCAAAGATAAAAGAAATCAGTTATTAGAAATGAGTTATTAAAACTATCATGTTTAGAAGTGTTGAAAAAAAATCTCTGTTAAACAGAAATTGGGAAAAAAATAAACAGGGGGGCTAATAATTCTGACTTCAACTGTATATATACACAATTCATAAAATATCTCCTCTTACCCAGAATGAAACTCATGAAGGTGTGGTAGCAAAGCAACAACATGTTACACAAGAAAGACCTAAACGTGTGCTCAGAGGAGCCCTCCTGGAGCTGCTCAAGACCAAACTCCTAAAACACACACAAATACACAGAGGAGATCAAAATTACACAACAGTTTCCTACATTTTGAAGTAATCCTAACATCAGTTAACTAGAATTTAGGCAAATCTAATGATTTTGAAACACAGTATAAAAAACTATTAGCATTGATCAAAATCAGAGAACAGATGCCTTAATTTACTTAATGATCTGAAAAAACCTATTTAATATGACTTTACACACGATGGTCAGCTTTTCTAAAGTGACTGAAACAGGCTGTCCAAATGAAAGCCAAAGGGATGACCCATTCAGCCAAAGCAAGAGAAATTGGTCATCTAAATCTGTGATTTCTATAATACTTTACAATGTCTCTAACTTGGTAAACTCCCCCAGAAAACAACTTAAGCGTATGAGAAACTGGAAGAGGACATATTAGCCACTTTTCCACTATAGGGCCACGTGATTCGGTTTGCTTAACCATTCCATGGTGATCTGGTCCAGTCAGCATTGTTTCATTTTCCTCTGTGGTGCTGCTAACGGAACTATTTGGAATGTAATACAAATGCGTCAGGCGTTGTCTGGTAATGTAAGTGTAATATAAACAGCGATATGGACGATGATCAAATATTTCTACTTTTGGAACTCCTTTGTTACTTAAATTTATTTTGTTGAATAAAAAAAAAAAAAAAATCAATAAATAACTGGTGCTCTTCCAGATGTCACTGTGTTTTGTAAAACATTGTTTTACAAGTATGATTGAAAAAGTGCCAAATAAAATTCCTTTACATTTTAAAATTAAATTAATTTAAATTAAATTAAATAAATAAAATAAATTAAATAAAATAAATTAATTTTAAAAAGTTAAATAAAATGTGTTCTTTAATTTAGATGTCCATTGTACAAAAAATAAATAAATAAATCAAACATGCTTAAAGATGAAAAAAAATAATGGTTTTCTCACCCTTTTACTCTACACAAACTGATGGCAAAAGTGGAGGATGAGTAACTTTCAACAGAATTATTATTTAATGGGTTAACACACGGACATAACACACAGAAGTCATTCACACTTGTGTGCTTCATTATACATGTGCTTCATTATATGCATAAAACACTTTTAATACTCGGAGAGAAAGAAAAAATAACCAAACTCAGATACTATTTCATTTGTACAAGCCAGATATGAGCAGAGCCAAACTAAGCTTAATACTACACAATACTCACTTTGTTACCAGAAAAGCCCACGAATTCCAACAACCTGAGAGTCCGCGTTGGCAACAACGACAGCATCTGGGAGAAGCACAGGTGAGGGGTTGAGAAAACACAAGCCTTGTCCTCAGTGAACTTAATGCTAGGATTCATAAATGCTCTGGGTAAATTGTAAGGGAAGCAAGTGCACTCACCAAGTTAAAGGCCCCGATCCCGAGTTTAACACCTCCCTCAAAATGACCATGATTGCCACCTTGAACATAACCTGAAGACTTCAGGATCGTATGAAGCTCCCTTGCATTGAAACACAAATTAAACACAAGATAAATAAACATGAAGATATACTTCTATATAAAAACACACAAAATACAGTTCTTCAGATGAATAAAATGATTTAAAGAATTAATATAAACATAAAACTTGCTTACTATTATTAATCTAATCTAATTGTAAATTAATAAGTAGCATTAAATATGATCATTTAAAAAACTGTTAGTATTCTTACTAGTTTGATTCCTTTTAATTAAATAAGTAGCATTAAATATGATCATTTTTAGGGCAACACAGTGGCACAGTAGGTAGTGCTGTCGCCTCACAGCAAAAAGGTTGCTGGTTCGAGCCTCAGCTGGGTCAGTTGGCGTTTCTGTGTGGAGTTTGCATGTTCTCCCTGTGTTCGCGTGGGTTTCCTCCGGGTGCTCCGGTTTCCCCCACAGTCCAAAGACATGCGGTACAGGTGAATTGGGTAAGCTAAAGTGTCCATAGTGTATGAGTGTGTGAATAAGTGTGTATGTGTTTCCCAGTGATGGGTTGCAGCTGGAAGGGAATCCGCGGCATAAAACAAATGCTGGATAAGTTGGCGGTTCATTCCATTGTGGCGACCCCAGATTAATAAAGTGACTAAGCCGAAAAGAAAATGAATGAATGAATGAATGATCATTTTTATAACTATGTAGATGTAACATTTAATTTGTACATTATTGTGTTATGTTATATATATAATATATAACGATGGAAGGAATATTTTATGTAAAGAATATAATATTTATAATGAATTATGGATTTAAATGTTAATTATTTCAAATATAAAATTATTATTCCCATAAAATGAGCCAAGCAAAGCAGAATCAGCTTTCTTAAATAACATCTTTCACAACGTCGAAATCTGTAAACAAAATTGTATAGCTCTTACACTATTATTTGCAATACTATTATATTTACATATACAATATTAACAAAATAACAATACAATATTTACATTAACAATAACAGCAGCAAACCTTACTTGTATATTTGATAGCTGTTTCTCACTTTCATTCCTCCCTTTATGAAACTGATCATATTTTCATCCTGAAGAAAAACATAGTTAAGAGAATATCGTAGTCAACAACAATGTTTCCTTCACATAAATGACTACAGGCCAAATCATGTTTAATATCAGAAGCAAAAGTGAATGTACCACTAGGACAGACCTGAAGGAAAGTGAGTGCTGCCCTCTGGAGGAGGCATTCGGCATAGCACACTTCAGCATGGAGCTCCTCTGAGGAAAACACAAACGTAATGCTTTTACAGTCTCTACGTCACACAGCCTTTTCAAAAAACAGCCACATGATCTGGTCACCATGGATAGAGGAAGTGATTGCAAAAACAGCGCAAATGGCTTAAATGGTGACTGCAAAAACAGAGCTATCAAATTAAAAGAAAGGTTTGTAAAGGGACAGTTCACCCAAAAAATGAAACCTCATCATTTGCACTCCCTCTAATTATTCCAAATATATGTAAGTTTCTTTTTCTTACTGAAGATAAAACACTTAAAAATGACTTTTGCTGCTTGTTCAAACTACTTTTGGGGGGAGAACTTAATTATTTTGTTCAATTCACAGAAATTTGTAAAATGATTAAGTTAAATTAATCAATTTGTGTTGGGACAACATGAAGGAATCGTGTGGAACCTACCATGTTTTACATTGAAGAAGATATTTTGAAGAATGTTGGAACCAGCAACCATTTATTTATTATTGTTTATTTATTACAATCACAGATAACTGACTACCTGTGTCCAACATTCTTCAAAATATCATCTTTTGTGTTCAAAAAAAAAAAAAAATCAACACTAAAAGCTGAGGATGAGTAAAAACGATTATGTGATTATTATTTTATTTTGGGTGAATTATCTCTTTAAACGGCAACCAGTCATTTAGAGAAATATGAATATAACAGGCACCAACCTTCAGTGAAGTTTTTGCTGTTGAATGAAGACTTTTTGCGGTATCTGTAATAATACACACATCCTTATCAGTCTTGTCATAAAAGAACACAATGATGCCTCAGTAGTGGTTACTAGGTAACACACACTGTTGGCACAGTTGTTTGAGGCTGGTCTTGTGTTCTCTATTACAGTCCCAGTGTGTAAAAGCTGGATCCACTGCAGCAGACAAACTTGCAGTTGACCCAATAGCAAAAAGCCCAGCTTGATTCATTGTATCCCTGAGGCCACATAAATAGAGCAGTTGGATCAGAGGAAGAGACAATGGCTGTCTGATTTCTGTCTGCCTCTGAGGGACAAACATGAATTATTCTGTTTCTCCATTTGAAACCCATTTTTCTTGGAAATACTTTATGATGGCATATATATATATATATATATATATATATATATATATATATATATATATATATATATATATATATATATATATATATATATTTACTTACACACAGTCCTCCGCATAAATGAATACACCCACTTTTGAAAATGAATATTGTTATCCATTTCTCAGTGATTATTGCCAATAATTTATGGTGCATTTAAACAAAACAGTTTTATTAAACAGTTATATCTATTAAAATATGAATTTCAACTAACATCAACTAACATCCTTAGGAATAGAAATATAATACATTTAAATTAAAATTAGTTATTGCAAAAAAAATACAAAATTTGTATATTTTTTATGGTTCTCTTGATTTAAACATTTTATTTACCATTTCCCACAACATATTAATTTGAGTTTACTCATTATTGGGCTGTGATTAAGTTTGTTTTGCTAGATTAGTTCCAGTTTCAGCCTTGGAAGTGACTAATCTAATGAATATGCACATATGTATTATTGTGGTCACACTTTACAATAACATTTTATTAGTTATTATGTATTTACTAACATTAAGTATGATCAACACTTGTACAGCATTTATTAATCATAGGTCAACATTTCATAATGCATTATTAAAATACAAACTCATGCTTGTTAACATCAGATAATGCACTGTGATTGCACAAAAGTATTTCCATAAACTAACTTTAACAAACATGAACAAATACTGTAATAAATGTATTGTTCATTGTTTGCTTATGTTATGTTTGTTTATGTTTGTCACTGATACAACCTTATTGTAAAGTGTTACCATTATTGTAAAGCATCTTATAGTATCCTATGTTATTCAAATATTAATTTAAAAGAGAGATCTGTGAGGGGTACACTCATTTATGTGGAGCACTTTATACACACACGCACGCACGCACGCACGCACGCACGCACGCACGCACGCACGCACGCACGCACGCACGCACGCACGCACGCACGCACGCACGCACGCACGCACGCACGCACGCACGCACGCACGCACACACACACACACACACACACACACACACACACACACACACACACACACACACACACACACACACACACACACACACACACACACACACGGATTAAAATGGGTCCTTGATTATGACTAGGGCCAGGCAGAATCTGCAAACATTTGTTGCTATTTCTGCACAGAAATTTGTAAAAAATCTGCGGACTTATGTGGAATGATTTTGGGGAGTATCGTAACTAAAAACTTATATTTCACTTAATATAAACATTAAATTTAACTTAAATAATACCTTTTTTACTTTTATTTGATGTTTACAATGCAAATCAAATTAGATCCACTTATTAAACAAAGCAAGTCTCTCATTTAATATATCTTTTCTAGACAGAAAATATTACTTTACAAAATGTATTGTAAATAAATCATGTGAACATTTTATATTATAAGCAATAATATCACTGAAATTCATTTAAAAACTGAATAATATAAAATTACACTCATTTACACAAGTAAATAAATAGACTCAACGATGGGCTAGAAATCTGCGGAAATCTGTTTTGATTTTGTGTGGGCCTAATGATGACTTTTTTTTTACTTTTACTCTTGTTCCCAACTTTTATGAGTGTCTTTCTTCGGTTGAACACAAAAGAAATAACAAAGCTAGAAACCTGTAATCAATGACTTCCATAGCATTTGTTTTTCCTACTATGGAAGTCAATGGTTACAGGTTTTCAGCTTTCTTTAAAATATCTTCTTTTGTGTTCAACAGAAGAAACTCATAAAGGGTTGGAAGCACTTGAGGGTGGGTATATGACAATTTTTGGGTGAACTATCTCTTTAAGGAATACAACAAATGGCTGGTAGGGACCAAAATAGGTAACGCCCTGGGTTGGTGACATCACAAACCCTGAATTTACATAAACCCCACACCCAGGCATGACGTTAATGGTGTTCCGAAATTTTCTGTGGCTGAGAAGTTCGTAGACACTGAACATACATTATTATTCATGAGTTTCCTGTGAAAGGGACTCTGAAAATATTGGTGCAGTCACAAAATTGCTTACGGCTCACAAAAGTAATTGATTTTCAGTATCAAACGATGTAAGCTTAAAAAAATAATTGTTTCAAATATTCACAAAATGTTTGAAATAGTCTCATGTGTACGTGTCACCGAATTTCTCAGTCACAGAAATCTTCAGAACACCAGACAATGTGTACTAGCCAGTTAGCCAATCAGAACATAATGGGCCAGCTAACCCATGAGGGAGAGGCTTCATGGAAACTAAATTTCAACAGACCAAAATTGTGTCAAATATGTGAAAAATAAAGCAATTTAAATAAACAGGAAAACATAAACAAAGAATGAATTGATTGGAAAAACAATGGATTAAAATGATTGATCCCTCTTTTTAAGTTTTGGAGTATGTATCAGTAGTACTACAAATCCAGTTAGGATTAAAGCAGTGATGTATATTCAGCACATATTGTCACAGAACTGGTTTTCTGTCCTGCATACTGTACGCAGTGCCATTATTTGAAGCAGACAGTGCATAGATGCGCAAAAAGCTGAAGAGTAGCTATGAGTTTTGCGTGATCAGCTGACAGTGGCGTTCCAGAGCCACAGGGCCTGAATGACGTGGCAGAGTCACAGAGGGTGTGTGTGTGTGTGTGTGTGTGAGAAAAGACCAGACTGTCACACCCCTTCAACACAGTGTGTCGTGGGTCTCTGAAATTCCTCCGCCATCTGGGATGTGGTGGCAGCCACTGCTAAATTCTGGCATTACGTCACTAATACAAATGACTTAACCAAGAGGAACCCAAAAATAGTTCATGAATACAACTAGTAGTGATTTGGTCTTAAAAAGGAATACAATCTCTGTGTAGACTATAGTATGAGACTGTATGTAATAAAGTTAAGACACAGGAGGTGAATATGGTAAAACAAATATCACCCATGAAACAGAAAGGATTTGGGGAATCTATTTTTAAAACATAAAAACAAATACAGGTTCTTACTTTACATACGTTTTTGCATTATATTTTTTATTTATCTCCATGTGATAACATCTGAAATGAATGCATGAAATTATATTTGTAATAACACTGTTTTCCAATCCCTTACACCTTAAACCACCTTTAAATCTACCTATAACATTAACCATATCCCACCTTAATAGCATCATACGTGTTGTACAATACAATATGAACACAGTGAGTTCATTGTACCTATCGTGGTATCTAGAAACTAAGAAGTCTACTTAATATAAAGTGGGACTGAATATACAGGGTGGGCCATTTATATGGATACACCTTAATAAAATGGGAATGGTTGGTGATATTAACGTTCTGTTTGTGGCACATTAGTATATGTGAGGGGGCTCAAGAAAAAATATAGTTACGTTAAAACAAAACACACCATTGTTTTCTTGTGAAATTCCCAATAAGTTTGATGTGTCACATGACCCTCTTCCTATTGAAAAATCAAAAGTTGGATCCAAGATGGCCGACTTAAAAATGGCCACCATGGTCACCACCCATCTTGAAAGGTTTGCCCCTCAAATTTACCAATGTGCCACAAACAGGACGTTAACATCACCAACCATTCCCATTTTATTAGGGGTATCCATATACTGTAAATTGCCCACCCTGTAGAGATGAATAAAACTGTAACATTTTGTGTATGTTACACCACGTCGTAACTACACTCGACATGATGCTGTCACCATTGGCTTGCTTGGTTTGGGACTTGTAAAGCTGCACATCGATGAATTTGCTCTTCAGTGTTTGGACTTTCAGCAGTGAACATTAAACCACACTGGACTGAACTTTAACTCTGAAAACTGGACTGATGCTGTTTCAATTTACTAGAATTTCTATGTTAAGCTGCTCTGACACGATCTACATTGTAAAAGCGCTACAGAAATAAACATGAATCAAATTGAATTGTATGTTGCAACGTGATAAAAGCCATCTTTTGCATGTCAAAAGTAGTTTGTCCTAACCTTCTGTGAAAGCAATGTGCAAAGTTTCTGTTTTAGAAACAGCTTCAATTTCTGTGACGTCACGATTGAACAATAGCCTAAACTACTATGATTACCTCAGGTGCTGATTATGGACTTTATTCATTGTTAAAATTGTAAGCTTGAATACCATATAATGTGACATTATAGCTATGCTGAAAGCACCAGTAAATAGTTAACCTGAGATATTGAAAATACAATCTTAGCAAACACAGTTTATACAAAAAATGCCTGAACTGTCTGTGACTTTGAAATACTTTTAAAAATGGTAACAATGTTTAATATTTATGAATTAGATTATAAACCTGTACATTTCATTTCTGTACTTCTAAATGGTTGGTATTTAAATGTTTCTGTCATGTTACATTTGTTAGGACATGGTGTAAGTGTTGCTAAAGTAGAGATTTATGGCTCAGTGGAGCAGAAAGTAAAAAAAAACTGTTTAAATAGATGTAATTGCGTGCACAAATTAATAAAGTGCGAAAAAAGAAACAGTTAATGCTTAATTTGGATGTAAAAATACTTTATAAAAATCCAGAAAGCTCAACAACTCAAAAAATTGACTGGGGAATGAAAAAAACAATATGTTTGTTGGCAGTCACTCACTTTAATATAGCAAAATCTATTGATGAATCATTGATCCAAAGTAAGATATTTCACTGCTTTCACTACCTCTGACAGAAATAGATTGGGAATGTTTGTTTTGACCATCGTATATACGCAAAAAGAAAGATTACTAGAAACAGAATATAACCCACCGTTGACACACAGCCTGTGCCTCCTTCATTGTGTTTCCTGCAGCAAATATGTCCTCCGGGTTGAAGGTCATCATGGCCTGCATTTCCAGTATAGTGGCATACGTGAGTGCGTGATACATGCTGTCTTTATTCCTGCCAAAGAGCACAAAGAAGATGCATTAGATCTATATATAGAACAATGGAGAGGGCGGTGTGACGGTAACAGAAAATCCACCTCCAATACACTCAAGAGCATTATCGGTAACAGTAATGAGACCTGGAAATGGAGGAAGGTATTTGTGTAACCTGACCGTCCTGAACACTGTGGCAACTTAATACTAATACGTTTCTGTGGATTTTTCACTTTGATTTCTCAAAGTCTCAATTTATTTTCTGTAACATGTAAAAATTCAAAGGTCCAAATCTGAATTTTCTTCAATGTCAAAGGTCGGAAAAATTGGTTATAACAAAACTTGATTTTATGAAACATTCACATGCATAAATCAACCATTTAAAAAATGAAATGCCCTTTGCATTTAAAAAGGTTAATAAAACATAACAATTGGCAAAATGTAATTTAAGTGTCAGCAATTTTTTTGAAAAAACAACTCTCTCGTTAAAAATCAAACAGGACAGTTTTGTGCTGTACTGGAGCAAAATTAATGCATAACTCCGTCTAATCATTTTTTAAAGCACAAACTTTATTTAGCAAGATTTCTTTTCTGAAAACTGACATAGACCAAAATTGTAACATTTGTGACTTTATTAAATGTTTTTATGACGATTTATACATTGAATAATGTAATTTTACATTGAATTTTTTACTTCTGTCCCAGAAAACTTTTAAGACTCCCCAGAAAACCATAAAGCTGTTTATTTAAATTGTATAACTGCTGTTGAATTTATATATGTTAGTAATTTATTCGATTTTATGTAGATGTAATGCATAAAAATATAATTTTTTAGTACATCCAAATCAATCTAAATTAATGAATTCTTTCCAAATAAAGCCATTCATGTCATCTTTACTTTATTAGGTTCACCTGTCAAACTGCTCATTAACGTAAATTTCTAATTAGCCAATCACATGGCAGCAACTTAATGCATTTAGGCATGTAGACATGGTCAAGACGATCTGCTGCAGTTCAAACTGAGCATCAGAATGGGGAAGAGAGGTGACTTAAGTGACTTTGAATGTGGCATGATTGTTGGTGCCAGACGGGCTGGTATGAGTAATTCAGAATCTGCTGATCTACTGGAATTTTCACGCACAACCATATCTACGGTTTACAGAGAATGGTCTCAAACAGAAAAAATATCCAGTGAGCAGTAGTTCTGTGGGTGCAAATGCCTTGTTGATGCGAGAGGTTATAGGAGAATGACCAGACTGGTTTGAGCTGAAAGAAAGGCAACAGTAACTCAAATAACTGAATGCACAACACATTAAATCTTGAGGTGGATGGGCTACAGCAGCAGAAGACCACACCGGGTGCCATTCCTGTCAGCTAAGAACAGGAAACTGAGGCTACAATTCGTGCAGGCTCACCAAAATTATACAATAGAAGTCAAGGTCTAATGAGTCTCGATTTCTGCTGCGACATTCGGATGGTAGGGTCAGAATTTGGCGTCAACAACATGAAAGCATGGATCCATCCTGCCTTGCATCAACAGTTAAGGCTTGTGGTGTAATGGTGTGGGGGATATTTTCTTGGCACACTTTGGGCCCATTAGTACCAACCCCATTAGTACCAAATGATCACAGCGTACCCATCCTCTGATGGCTACTTCCAGCAGGATAACGCACCATGTCATAAAGCATAAATCATCTCAGACTGGTTTCTTAAACATGACAATGAGTTCACTGTACTCAAATGGCCTCCACCGTCATCTTATCTCAATCCCATAGAGCACCTTTGGGATATGGTGGAACGCGAGATCCGCGTCATGGATGCGCAGCTGACAAATCTGCAGCAACTGCATGATGCTATCATGTCAATATGGACCAAAATCTCTAAGGAATATTTCCAGTACCTTGTTGACTCTATGCCACGAAGGAATAAGGCAGTTCTGAGGGCAAAAGGAAGTCCAACACGGTACAAGTAAGGTGTACCTAATAAAGTGCCAGGTAAGTGTATATTGCAGAAAAACAGAATTTTGCAATGTCAGATTTTTCCAGTATCATGCAGCTCTAGGTCATACACTCACTGGATGTCATGATAACAGCATCACACAGAAAAACTGTAACTTTCTGTCAACTTCGGACTATCATCAAAAATACATTAAAAATTTACACAATTACAAGTTTAACATTGTTTTAAAGTGGTAAATCAACACTTTTAATCCCTTATAGACAATTAGTGCTCTTAAAATATGAAATGGAGAATTGAATTGCTACATTGAGAAGCCCTGATTTACAATGTTAAACATGTTTTTTGTTGTTGTTTTGGCATAAAATAAAATAAAAATCATGTTTATATTGATTTGCCAACAACACAATGGCAAAGTTTTAACTTCACAACCCTTATGAAACAAATATTAGTTTGATCTATCAATCACAACAAATGAAAAACGTTTCAGTTCTTCTTTCAGCACACAGAATAGGAGAGAATGTGACACTACTGGTTCAACATTCCTGGCCAGAGAAATGTCTGGATAAACAGGTTTACCACTTTACTTTGCAGAAGTGGAATTGGAATAATGTTGATGTGACAGTACAGGATTGGAGCATAGTTTACAACAAAATAATACATTTTACACCTCATCACCAATATTATTGTGAAGCTTTCTGAATGTTTAATGGCTGCATAACATGCAAAACATACAGGTAACAATATATCATACTATAAGAAAAATATACTACTATATAAATATCATAGTGTGTAATGAGGTGTTTTCTTGTCAACGTCACATCAGATGCCCACATTATAGTTTCAAGGAATTTCAACATATCAAGTTATGAAATGTTGCAGAAAAAAAGATAAATGAATAACCAGGAAGATCATCTGTTGTTTTTCAGTTCTGAGCCTGTACAGACATGGGCATGCTTCAGAGTTGAACATTTCTCGATTGCTCTTTCCGCCTCCGTTTGTAGCTTTCTCTGTGTTTCTTTTATTAGCTCTGTTGGAGCAGCCCTGCCCTTCTGGCTGGAATGAGGTGCGACTAAAACAAGCCTAATAAGTAAATCAAAAAACTGTGACTTCACTATATGCATGTTCAAACAGCAAGCTGCTGAATGTTTAGTGAGATCCTCTGATGGTTTAAATGAATGCCTGACTGATCAGCATTTTGATGTATTACGCAAGTATGAATTGCACTCATGTATGCTGATATCTGACACAATATACAGACTGAAAGATGTCTTTCACATTAAAACATACACTTGGTAATATTAAAAATGGCCCCTGGCGAGTAAATTCTGCTTGTCAGTTGACTAGTTTTAATAGGAACTGCAACATAATGCAAGGTTGAAATTATGATGATGACGATCTCAATGATTTTAATGAAGTGATAAACAAAACATAAACAAAGGTAAGTAAATTAAGTAAATAAATAAATAAACACACACAAACACAGCCATTATATTGCCGAATGTGACTTGGTAATCATCATGACTTAGGTAAAATATTGCAGTAAAATTAAAATGGAGAAAAATTTAAACTTTAATTATTTAAAAATAAATAATAGTTTTAATAGTTTAAAAATAAATAAATAAAAATATTTATTGCAAGCAGATAATGATATTCTGACAGTCAAAAATGTATGAGGAAAAAAAAAAAAAAAAAAAAAAAAAAAAAAAAAAAAAAAATATATATATATATATATATATATATATATATATATATATATATATATATATATATATATATATATATATATATATATATATATATATATATATAAACACTAATTTACATTTTTAACAAAACAAAACACATAGCACCAAGCACAAAACAAAACACATAGCACAAAACAAAATGCATAGCACAACAAAACGAAACACCTAGCACAAAACAAATCAAATCAAAACACATAGCACACAACAAAAGCACAAAGTACAAAACAAAACAGCACAAAACAAATACACAACACAAAGCACCACACAAAGCACAACACAAAGCACAAATCAAAACAAAAAACACAACAAAACAAAGCACAAAACAAAACACAAAACACAAAACAACACAAAACACAAAGCACAAAACAACACAAAGCACAAAACAAAACACAAAGCACAAAACAACACAAAGCACAAAACAAAACACAAGGCACAAAACAACACAAAGCACAAAACAAAACAAAACAGCACAAAACAAAACAACAAAGCACAAAACAACACAACACAAAGCACAACAAAACCCAATCCAACACAAAGCACAAAGCAAAAAATACAAAACAAAAAACAAAACAGCGCAAAACAAAAAGCACAGCACAATGCACAACACAAAGCACAAAACAAAACCCAATGCACAACACAAAGCACAAAACAAAGCAACACAAAACAAAACAAAACACAACAAAAAGCACAAAAAAAAACAAAAAAAAATCAAATCCAACACAATCACACGGCAATTCGTAACTTTTTGATTTAGTGGCTAATTTGTATCAATTCGTACAATCTAATTCATACATTTTAGTACAATTTTCTCGTCACCCAATGACGGTTGGGTTTAGGGGTGGAGTTGTGTGCCACGGCTCCTTATTAAAATTGTACCTTTTATGTACATCTTAACTCGTACGAAATCGTAAGAATTAGCCACTTAACTGACGAAACGCAAAATACTGACGTTTTCTCGTGAGATCAGGCTGACAAAACACAAAGCACAATACAAAGAACAAAACACAATACAGCACAAAGCACAAAACAAAAAAAATACAAAACAAAACAAAACCAACAGTAAAGTCTAGATGGCATAGAGCTGTGGATACTCACATCAATATAGCATTATTTTTGTGACACTGTACAACAATAACATTTTTACATTACTGTGAAGGTTGGGTTTAGAAGTAGGTAGGGGTAGAAGTTAATAAAATATAGTTTAATAGGTAATTTAATTAATAACGTTCTGTATAATTATTGTTTGTACATTAATGTAATGGTTGAACTTAGGGTTGGGGTTGAAGCAGAAGTTAATAAAACACAATTTAAGGGGAAATTTAATGAATTATATGAATAATACTGTGTATAACAACTGTTTTTACATTACTGTGATCGTTGGGTTTAAGGTTGGGGTGGGGTGGGGTAGACATTAATAAAATACAATTAATGGATAATATAATAAATTAAATATGCCTTCTAGCAACAACCGATTCAACAGGTGTGTCTTGATAGTGAAATTCTAACCTCTGATGACTAAACTGAAAAATAAAACGAGATGAAATAAAAGAATACCAGTATAATGATGTGGTCAGTTAGATTAAGTTGGACCCTGAATCCAACCTAATTAGATTGATAGATGGCAAATATCACAAAATGGACCTTACAACACACAAAAAAAACACACCCATCCACAAGAGAGATTAATGAGAAAGGTGAAAAGGCAACATGTTGTACAACACAGCATTAGTGTGAATGCAGGGTGTGGTGTGAGGAGAAGAAAAGATCTGGAGGTCAATCTCAAGAGAGCTGAACTGATTCAATACGTTTTATGTGAGATTTGCCTGAGAAACACCCAATGACTGAAAGTAGATTGAATTTTTTATTATTATTTTTTTAAAAACATGTACAGGAACAATTCAAGATAAAAATAGTACATTTGCACTTGCATAGACAAAAAAGATCCAAAACCAGAGATTCTCCCATCTTTATAATCATCACAGGTCGTAAAACAACAGTAAAGTGCTGCAGGTCAAACACACAGACAGCCGTACCTGCTTCGTAGTCTGCTCAGAGCCTCATCAAATTGATTTTGCAGGAACAGGTCCAGTGCAGCCATGCAGTCTTGAAGATCCGCTGACAGGTCAGGCTTTTCTGACCTAAAAGAACACAAGGAAAGAAAATTGTAAACAAATGGTCCTCTCAAAAAAACACCTCATGATTAATAACGATTTTACTAGTAATGATATTGCTGCTGTTTTTATGATGCCCTAAAAAGCAATTAATTATATTTGAAAATAAATAAACCAATAAACAAATAATACATATGGATTATTATTAATAATAATAATAATAATAATAATAATAATAATAATAATAATAATAATAATAATAATAATAATAATAATAAAGGAATGGAATAAATTAAAATGTATATAAATGTTGATTTATTAGTTATTCTTATTAATATATAATTTATAATATACAATAATTATTATTTTTTATAATGCAAAAATAAACAATGTTTTCTCGCTAATGGTTATTTCATTTGATTGAATAAATAAATAAATAAATAAATAAATAAATAAATAAATAAATAAATAAATAAATAAATAAATAAATAAATAAATAAATGTTGACTACACTTACAATAATTATTATTTTCCTAATGCAAAAGAAAAAAAAAAGATTTATTGCTAATGGTAATCCATTTAATTGAATAAATAAATAAATAAATAAATAAATAAATAAATAAATAAATAAATAAATGTCAATTAATCATACTTATACAATCATTATTATTTTAATAATGCAAAAGAAAAAAGGAATACAAACATGATTTATTTCTAATGGTAATGAATTTAATTGAATAAATAAATAAATAAATAAATAAATAAATAAATAAATAAATAAATAAATAAATAAATAAATAAATGTTGATTTATTATACTTACAATTATTAATATTTTATTAATGCAAGAGAAAAAATAATAAAAACAAAGATTTATTTCTAATGGTAATGAATTTGATTGAGTGAATGAATGAATGAATGAATGAATAAATAAATAAAGATTTATTATACTTACAATAATTATTATTTTCTTAATGCAAAAGAAAAAAATAAAAACAACAACGTATTGCTAATGATAATGCATTTAATTGAACAATTAATTATATATATATATATATATATATATATATATATATATATATATATATATATATATATATATATATATATATATATATATATATATATATATATATATATACACATACATACATACATACATACATACATACATACATATACACACACATTAAATAAATATATGCACATCGATTTATTGAGATATTCATTCTACTTTCTGAAATTATTTTTTAAATTACAATATTAAATATCACTAATAAACAAATACAACAACATTAACACTAATCAAAAGGTGCAGATCATTTCATACACACAAAAATCAGTTTGGAACAAAACCACTGCACTCTAAGGCAACACAACAGCTTGTGAAGTGACACAAGGAAGTAGTGATCAGGTGTCATGTTATCCGGGAAGCCAAAGGCAGCAGGCCTTTCTAAGCATCTGCAGAAAAATCACACACTGCCCCCAAAAAGCCTGTTTCGTGTGAGTGTGAAGTCACCGCTATACTGCAGCGAATATCCCTCCAGAGCTGCTCGATTTAGATACAGCAGCAGCACTAAGGCAGATGTCACCTTCACACACACTGAAACACTGGTAAATGAGAGTGTGTGGTGTCAACTCAAAAATATACTCAGAATGTGATTCATAAAAGACAGTACACTGATGGAGCCAGCATGTATATTGTAGAAAAACTGGAATATCATTAGTCTCTTGAATAGACAGCAATGCAACTCAGATCTGCAAACTCGTTTTACTGTTAAAGAGATATTTGTGTTGTTTTCCTCTATTGAACACAAAAGAAGATATTTTGAAGATTTTTTGAAGTGGAAACCACTAGCTATTGACTCCCATATTAATTTATTCCTACTGTGGATTTCAATGGTTACAAGTTTCAGCTTTCTTCAAAGTATCTTCTTTTGTGTTCACCAGAATAAAGAAACTCATAAAGGTTTGGAACCACTTGAGGGTGAATAAATAGTGAGTGATTTCATTTTTGGGTGAACTATCTCTTTAAATAAAATAATCATCATATAAAGTAGAATAGGGTGGTACGGTGGCTCAGTGGTTAGCACTGTTGCCTCAGAGCAAGAAGGTCACTGGTTCAAGCTCAGTTGGCATTTCTGTGTAAAGTTTGCATGTTCTCCCCGTGTTGGCGTGGATTTCCTCCGGGTGCTCCGGTTTCCCCCACAGTCCAAAGACATGCGCTATAGGTGAATTGAATAAGCTAAATTGGCCGGAGTGTATGAGTGTGAATGCGAGAGTATATGGGTGTTTCCCAGTACTGGGTTGCAGCTGGAAGGTCATCCGCTGCGTAAAGCATATCCTGGATAAGTTGGCGGTTCATTCCGCTGTGGCAACCCATGATAAAGGGACTAAGCTAAAGGAAAATGAATGAATGAATAAAGTAGACTGAATACACAAAAAAACAGAAATGAAGAATAAAACTCATCACGTTTACAAATTGATAAGAGCTACATGTTAGATTCAATGCTATTGTTTAATTAGATTATAACAAACTGAACTTAAAAAATGTAAAAAAAGTTTCAATTAAAGTCTGCCGACTGATTTTTATGTGAAGAGCTCAGGACATTTCTGCCTGAAAGATCAAAAGGATGTATTAATGACATGTGCTCCTGAGAGACTTCTTTGTTTTATTTTTAATTTAATTTTGTTATTAAAAAGAAGGAGTGCAGCACACACATCTACATATCCATCTTAATGCGGTCTACAGTATAGCACTGTAAAAGTATTTCAAACTTACTTTTCATAACAAGAATAAAACTGAAACTTTGACAAAGAATTTCTGATTTCCACAGGCATTTCAATAAAATTTTAATACTTTTATTCACAATGTTTAAGAGTTTTATTCATTTTTATCCTTATTTTAATTTCATTCCATTTTCACCACATCAGTAAATTGTCTATACACATTTTACTTATACTTTTCCGACAGCATTTAAATCTAAGATTTTAATTTTAATTATTAGCATTTTTTTACAGTGATATTAAACATTGCTTTACAAGTTTCAGTAATTGCTTGCTAACTCATTTAACTGTGATTGTAGGTTTACAGATACACAGAGACAAAAAGATGGCTGAAAGCAGCAAGACATTCATTCATACATTTTCCTTTGGCTTAGTCCCTTTATTCATCAGGGGTCACCAAAGTAGAATGAACCGCCAACAGCACATATTTTACACAGCGGATGTCCTTCCAGCTGCAACCCAGTACTGGGAAAAATCCATACACACTTATTCACACACATACACTACGGCCAATTTAGTTTATTAATTAACCTATACCTCATGTCTTTGGACTTTGGGGGAAAACGGAACACCAGGGGAAAACCCACGCCAACACGGGGAGAACATGCAAACTCCACACAGGTAAGCTAAATTGTCCATAGTGTATGTGTGTGAATGAGAGTGTATGGGTGTTTCCCAGTGATGGGTTGCAGCTGGATAGGAAACAAAATGATGTTTTCAATCAAACAGTATGTTTATTACTATATCTATATATGTTCATGCACAAATAATAGCCTAATGTAAAATTTGTATTGGGTACACCATGCGCTATTAGGGATGAGTCATCTGCAAATGTCTTATTAATTTGGATGTCCTCATGTATTTATTAGCAAGAACTTTGATGCAGATAACGCACTGTAGCTGGGTCAGACACTCTGTGCTTCGAGAAAATGGAATAAAACCATAATTCAGCTAACTATCTTAGCATTTCCTGTATTTCGTGTTTCCAGTATTGCTAGTGCTGTGACCCGAAATGTTTGGAGGTTCCTCACTGGGGTTCAATATGCTTGGGTCATTACTATTAGCTGCTGAAGGCGAAATTGCATACTTCCATACTATATAGTACGCTAAAATCAGTATGCGAGCCTAGTATGTCCGAATTCATAGAATTCAAAAATCAGTATGCGAGAAATACCTGGATGACTTACTATTTCCGGCGAGATTCTGGAGTGCGCATCCCGAGCACGCTGAGCTATCCCATGATGCCCCGCAAGAGAATTCATGAATGGGAGTGAAGCGACGTGACCATGACAAAATGGCGGATGTAGTACGTCCTAATTCCATTCATACTTTTCATATTCATACTGTATAGAACGTACTTTTTTGACGGCCGAGTAGTACATTTAAATTCAAATGCAGTACCTACTGAGTAGTAGGCGGTTTCGGACGTAGCCTCTGTCTTCTTTGTGGAGGACGAATTACAAATTTGTCCATTTGTTGGTCAGCCAGGGGATAAAATGAACTAAAGCAACATGATCGTTCTCCAAATTGTCCACTACTAAAAAGTTTTTTAAATATGACGCAAGCCCCACAGAGCTCGCTAAGGCCCCCTTGTGGTCCGGAACCCCCCCTGTTGGGAACTGCTGCTATATAGTATGGAAGTATGCGGTGTCGGATGCAGCCCATGTGTAGATGTTAGCATTTCGAAACTAATGTATCAACACAAAAGAATGAAATATGGTTATTCACCATAAAAATTAAATAAAACAAAGCATTTTTACGGTTTCTACTTAAGCATACAATTCTGGTGATCACAGCTGCAGATTTTTTACCGTATACTTTAGTTTATTGACCTAACAGCTCACAAAACACACTTTTCATTCATTCATTCATTCATTCATTTTCCTTTAGCTTAGTCAATTATTTATCAGTGGTTGCCACAGTGGAATGAACCGGCAACTATTCTGGCATATGTTTTACGCAATGCATGCCCTTTCAGCCACAACCCAGTACTGCTTATTTAATTCACCTATAGCGCATGTCTTTTGAACTGTAATGGAAACCGGAACACCCGGAGGAAACCAACGTGAACAAGGGGGGGAACATGCAAATGCCACACAGAAAAGCCAACTGACTTCTTCAGCAATCTTCTTGTTGTGAAGCGACAGTGCTAACCAATGAGCCACAGTGTCGCAAAACAGACCTTTGTAACTATTAATTCAAAGAAGTTGCATTTTTTTCTACATAGGACATCTCATGCCAATAGAAAATGTCAGTATCTCAGCATAAACTGACAAAGAAAATCCTAATTTAAGAGCAGAGAAGATCAGCTCCGCCTTTCTTATAGACAACAAGGAGGAAAATGTCAGAGAGATAAAAACCATCAAAGCTCATTGTATCTCTGCATAAGGGACACATTCTTCAAATGACAGCACCATTCGAAATTAATTTCCAAATTGAGTTGAAATTCGTAATGGTCTTGACCTCGGCCTGTTAAGATTACAGCACAGCCTCCTAATCCAATAAAACCAGACAACCTCTTTTAGTTCTCTGACCCTGAGGCATTCTGTTGAAAACAACTATTCATAAAGCATTTCTGTATGTGGACAAATGAACAGGGAATTGGGAGTATGTAAAAAAAGACAATGACTTTGGCCTTTCTCCACTAAAACAAATCGAATCAATGAGTGTGTCTAAATTAGCAGCACGTCTTTGCATTCCTGATGATGGCCCGCACAGAGATGCTCTTTATGGATCTGCTAGGCCAATAACAGCATGACTTGAGTTGCTATTAGACCTATAGAAAGAGAGATGGGGTTTGGCTGACGGGTTTCTCCACCTCCTAATGCCTGGCAGATGACTTCAACACTGTGATCTTACTGCTGCAAACACGGAGATGGTTTCCGGCTCAAAAAAATGTCTTCGCAGCATAAAATAATCTGAGAGTTTTAAGAGTTTAGGATGGTATACAATAAGTCTGGTCTATTTACAGTGTAATATAATTAAAAACTGACTTATAAGTAGGTATTTCACTGTTACTTAAGAATTTGATATTGAATCATGAATAATTAGTTAACTGTGCATTCGCATTTCCTCTATTTGTTTTTAAATTAAGATTTAGTTTGATGCCATTAAAGAAGCCAATTTAAAAGAACTCAATCATTACATACAAAAACAATTATACATTTTTCCTATTGTACATAATGTCTAAATCTACTTTTAAAACTTTCAGAAATTGCTATAAAATAAGTGTTGCTACCAAAAAGGCTGTATTTGTTTGATCAAAATATACTTAAATATTAATTTCTGTTTTATTGAAAAAGAAAATGAAGAGTTCAGATGTAAAAACCTCTAAGTGCCATCTGAAATTTGTATTGAAAATGAAATTTTTTCTTTGTAAAAACATTAATATTGAGAAATATTATTAACATTTAAAAGAACTCCTCTATGTTTTCAGTTTTTATAACTTAATACATAATTATTATTTAACATTTAACGTTTTTTATATATATATTTTAACGTCTTTATATACATATATATATAATATTTATAATAATTTTATTTCATTTCATGTTGTAAGATTTAATATTATATTAATGAAATAATGTGGTATAGGTGAATTGGGTAGGCTAAATTGTCCGTAGTGTATGTGTGAAAATGTGTGTATGGGTGTTTCCCAGTGATGGGTTGCAGCTGGAAGGGCATCTGCTGCATAAAAACATACAGTATGCTGGATAAGTTGGCGGTTCATTCTGCTGTGGCGATGCCTGATTAATAAAGGGACTAAGCCGAAAAGAAAATGAATGAATGAATGAAGTGATGTTATAATCAACTCAACTTTTTCTGTTCAAATTAGATAAGACATAATTATTAGCCCTCTTGTCAAATGTAACATCTTTTCTAAAAAAAAAATGCCAATGTTTTTATTTAACAAAGATACAAATTTGGAAACATAATAGTTTTAATAACTAATTTCTTTTGTCTGTGCTATGACAACAGTACATAATATTTTACTAGCTTTTTCACAACATACTACATCCAGCTCAAAGTGCAATTTTAATGCTTAGCTACATTCTTAGGGGGGTTAATATTATTGACCTTAGCAATATATGGGGGGTGGGGGTCCAGAATTTGTCCCATACATAAGCCATCACAAATGGTGAAAATAACCCATCGGATGCTCTGTTGGGTCTCGTGACTTGAGCTAATTAGACTTGATCAATGCAAATAATTCTTTTTCATGAGTCCAACATTCAGCTGTGCAAGAAGAGACACAATCTGACGTAAGAGAAGTCATCTTTCACTATTGATCTACTGTATTGTTTTTAAATAGAGAAAACATTTTACAAGTAACGTTTACTCTAAATCTTGGACCTTATTCTTGAAACAAAAAATGACCAATAAAAAGTTGTGAAGTACTAAAAGTGGCATGTTTTAAAATGTATTTAAATACTAATTTTTCTAATGTTATTATCCATTAATATTCAGATGTACTGTTTTATTCAAGAGAATTAAATTCGCACAGAAAATTCTGACTGAGGACAGTTGATTGTGCTGGCCAGTTTGTTATTTGCCTAATAAATGCCGATAGGCTACAGTTTTTCATTTAAAACTTTAACAGATTCCTATTTTTTCTACTGATGTAATATAATGTAATAAATTTACTGGTATTACTGAAAATATTTCTTTGTTCTATGTCTTCAAGAAATGTTTTTGGTACATCAAAAAGTGCGCTTATGATGACCACCCGGCAAGCGAATCCAGCTAAAAGTTTTTTTTAAAAATTCCAGCTAAACTAAAAGAAACAAGAACAAAAATATGAGGAAATGCTATGAAAAAAATTCTTACTTCGTTAAACATCACTTATACTGTCACTTACACTTATACAAACACACTTTATACAAAATACCACAAAAATAAATTTCAGAAAAGGGCATTTTCTTAGAATTAAACAGTGGTGGAAAGAGTACTGAAAAATCACTCAAATAGAAGTACCATTACTTGCCTAAAAATGTAGTGCGAGTAAAAGTATCTGTTGTACATATTACTCAAAATATGAGTAAAAAGTAAACCTTTTAAAAGTACTCAAGAGTAGTGAGTAGTGAGTATTACGCTGTAAAACTGATGCATTTACATGTAATTTGTGAATGTGTGTAAACGTAACATTCTGTAGTGAATTTAGCTATTGTCCAGCAGGCACACAGTCATAAGACATTAATATAAGGTTAGATTTAGGTTTTGATGTCAGGTGACCAAAACTCAAGTCTAGCCAGCGTCTAAGGACGTTATTTTGATGTCCAATAACGATGTCAAATGACCTTGATATGTGTTTGATTTTAAGTTGTGTTAGAAAGTGACCAAAGTCCAACGTCGAGCCAACATCTTAAACCAACATCATATTGATGTCAAATACTGATATTTATTCGTCAGGTATGGCAACCAAAATCCAACGTCTGATAGACGCCATAGCAGTAACGTTCACACAACGATAAGTTGTAACAGTATTAGACGTAGATATTTGGTTGATTTTAGGTTGGACACTGACGTAGGCCAGACATTTGGTTCTGACGTCAACCCAATTTTCATTTTTAAACAAAATGTCTTGAGGTAGTTTATTATGATGTAATTTACTTTCTGTGTGCGATTTGATTGGACGGGAATCACAGACTGATTTTTCTAATCCCCATAGACAAGTAAGGTTGAAGGAAAGGAGTGGAGTAATAGTACCGATACTGCACTAAAAATGTACTGATGGAAAAAGTCAAAGTAAAAACTACTCAGTAAATTCCAATTCCTAAGAAAAGCTACTCAGTTACAATAATTTGAGTATTTGTAATTTGTTACTTTACACCACTGGATTTAAAATGCATTATCTGAAAAACAATTCTATTCCCATAAGTAAAACTTGAATCATCTTATTAACAAGCAGCCTTTTAAATCAATTACCCTCCTAACGATAGTATATTTCCTCTCTGACTCTCTGATACAGTATGTGATAGAGCAGGATCATTTGCATGAATGAACAACAGCGCATGCTATGAGTCTGGCTAGCAAAAAGGAAGTAGTCTGAGATTTGTTTAGAGACTACAGCAGAGGTAGAAATGAACGTCCGCTCTCCCTGTACCATCTGCGCAGCTCTCGACAAACTAATTGTTGTGATGCTAAGCGATTCTGAAAAGCTGATGCCGCCCGGGAGCTAATTGACTACTGATGATCATCACCGGAATGATTGGAACAAACAAGCTGACTCTAAAACACACACACACACATGCAGTGCTAAGAGACCAAACAGTCTCACGATACACTTGATGCTATACACTCCAACAATAGAATTCTATAACACAAGCAAGGGCATCCAAAACAATTATACCTGTCTAATGTTTCCAAACCTTCCCCGTTTTTCCGGTTCTGCAGCCTGTAAAAGCATTCCCCTGTTAAGAACGCTCAACTACTCTTCAATCACTGCTAAAAACATACGCTCTTACCCGTTTGACAGAGTTTCTGCCTCTCTTGACATTTTCATCTGGTACAGTGAGATCGAGGAGAGAAGGAGACACGAAAAGGAGACGCAGAGTACTTCACAGTGTGTGTAAGAACAGGCCTTCGCTTTGGCTTCTGTCAGCAGAACAGCAGCTTCCCTCTGGCTAGAGCACACACACATTAACGCACACACACACACTCTTTCACTCACTCAAGCTGCAGAGAGGACAGAGGGAAAGGAACGCAGAGCTTAATAAGATTGGGATGACTATCACACAGAGAGAAAGTGAATATTCTCATTGCCTCTTTTTCTCTGTCTCCCTGCCTACACACACACAGGAACACACACACCACCACAGCCTCCTCCTCTTCTCAGTATCACCCTCATCCTATACACTGCATCCTGGGTTCTGATTGGTCAATGGTAAACGGAGGTGGCTTCAACTTTTCAAGATGCCGCCTACAAATGTTTGTGAAGTGGACATCACGCTTCTGTGGTCAAGTGACAATCTGAGCTCCACAGCAGTCAAAAACACTCAATACAATGACAAGCCTGTAAATCAGTGGAGATCATGAGACACTGAGGACAGCTGCGGACCGCAAAATCAACACAAGGAAGTGACATGGCCTGTGGCGTGTTCGGGAGAAAGGGAGAGGCAGTTAATATAAGAAATGCTTCTGTTTAGTATATATCGTGGAAGCACATGA
The DNA here is from genome assembly GCF_903798145.1 of Danio aesculapii. Classification (NCBI taxonomy): domain Eukaryota; kingdom Metazoa; phylum Chordata; class Actinopteri; order Cypriniformes; family Danionidae; genus Danio; species Danio aesculapii. The sequence continues at coordinate 36,797,911 of NC_079442.1, read as the reverse complement.
CAAAGCTGATTGGCTGATAGGATCACAAAGTGAGCTGTGATGCTAAAGGCAGCAGGCAGGGAAAAATTGTAAATCTTAAAGAATAAATAAGCACAAAAGCATTTGATTTTCATTGTTAAATGAACATTTGCTGTTTGAAAATCTTGCAAAATGATTCAAACTAATGTTATAGATGTTTTTAAATTCAATTGTTGTTAGTACAAATTTAAATAACAGTTTTCTCTTATAAAACATATCCAAATGTAATTTATTCCTGTGAAGGCAAAGCTAATTTATTCTGAATGACTCTATTTATCAACATCACAGGCAATTTTGCTGCTAAACATTTTCACAGAAACAGTTATGAATTAATAAAAGAATTAATATATATATATACACACACACACAAATGAAAAATTAAGAGACTTTTAAAAGAAATAAGAGAATTTTTCATTTTCTCTGGGTTTTTAGTTATGTGTCTGAGTAAAATGTAAGCTTTATTCTGTGAACAACTGATAGATTTCTTCCAAATATAAAAGCTAGCGTTTAGATCACTTTTTGTTTATAATAACAAAAAGATGTAATGTTTTTGGATATCTTTATATTAATTTTTAGACAGAACAATACCAAAGTCCCTTTAAAGGGTACTTATGGTAAAAAATCTACTTTTTAAGCTGTTTGGACAGACATATGTGTATGTATAGTGTAAAGACAGTCATATTGGGGTGATATAAACACACCCACTCCTTTTTTTTTTCAATTTAACACCATAAAAACGGTGGACCAATTGGAGCGGTTTTCACACGGACAGCAACTTGACATAGGAGCACGGTCCCCCCGCCCACCGGATTGATTGACAGCTGCGTATTAACATGTCCCGGTAGTCACGTGTATAATCATATCAATAAGACAGGACGAGCGCAAAGCAACCAGGAATAAAAGATCTGTTCAGTTTTCTAGGATCATCAATCATCATCAAATGTGATCAAGAGTGAGTTTTACAAGTTTAAAATGTTTTAAAACAGTGCATGTGTGTAATGAATTACAGCAATTTACTTCAGCTTTACTTCATCACCACAGCCGCGTGTCAGAACAATTATAAAGGAAGATGCTTCAATCCCGATTTGTGGACGTTAAATCAGGTCTATTTTGTACATTAACAAAACAGATATCTATACAGCAGTGGATATTAACCTGTATCCTGTCACATTCGCATGCAAAAAGAGTGCAAAGCTAAACGCGCACGCTGTCCGCACTGCGTGTGTGTGTGTGTTTCCCCGTGCGTGAACTTTGTAACGACATTGTGTGTGACTCATCGTTGCAACGCCACAACAATTGCATCAAATACTAATTTCTCAGTTCTTACTGTACTATTTCTCACAAATGTTACGCGAGATATTCTTCCTTTATGTCTGTCTGCTGTCTGGAAGGGAGGAGACTGAGACACACTGAAAGGCACGTAGAAACAATGGGCGGGGAGGACTAGCCTTAAAGGCACAGTTCACAATAGTCGCCACCTGGTGCTCGAAGGTATAAAAGAGAAACTTATAAAGGGTATAATAAAAAATCTGATGGGTGTTTTGAGCTGAAACTTTACAGACACATTTTGGAGACACAAAAGACTTATATTAAATCTGGAAAAAGTAGTAACCTAGGTGCCCTTTAAGATAAGTCATTTCACTTGACAGCCATCTTTGAAACACTTCTCGGGCAGTATGGGTTGTTGTTAGATCAGATACGATTGCCGCCAGAAGTTAACGAGAATTATTTATATTATTCATTAAATTTCCCATTTATTGTATTTTAGTAACATCTACCCCAACCCTAAACCCAACCGTCACAGTAATGTAAAAACAGTAGTCGTACCGAGTATTATTTATGCTATTTATTGAACTACCCAATAAATTGTATTTTATTAACACCTACCCCCACCCCAACCCTAAACCCAACCGTCAAAGTACTGTAAAAATATTAATTATTGTCATACAGTGTTACAAAAATGATGCTATATTGATGTGTGTATCCGCTGCTGTATCATATCTAGACTTTACCGCCAGTATGCTCTGGTATTCTGCCTGAATGGGAAAACATCAAATTCTCCAAAACTGTTAGCCAAGCTCACGATTACATTACATATTTGGAATCACCAATAATATTAATCAACAGCCGTCTCAAACGTTACATTTCTAAACGTCCGAATCAAACAAAATCTGCATATTTTCAGGTTGCCCGAGCTAATGCGCATGGTCATTCGAAAGGAACGAGATCACGACACCAACCTTATTTATAGCTGTTCTACACATTTTCATCCTCTGAATAATGATCATCTGATCGCGCTGCTCTTCTGAAGTAATTCACAACTTGGTCTTGATGGCAAAACTCCTCCAGAAATAACAGCTTTGTTTACACGTTTGTGGCCATTTTAGAGTAGTTGCTGTCATGTGATGTGCGTTTGACAGGATGGACTGTACCTCGCATTCATTTCATTTAGATTACAAAACCAAAAAAACTTTTGTTTTCAAATGCACTGGATACATTTAAAAGCATAGATTTCAAGCTTTATGTGGATATATCACTTATGTCTGTAAAGCAACTATTCACTGAGATTGACCTCCAAAAAAACATGTCTGGTCTGAGCTTTCCCCGCAGAGAAACATCAGTCTATAGCGATCGATGATTGGCCACTGTCCTAGTAGGCGGGGCTTCATTCGCCATAGTGACCACTATAATTTTCCCCATTCGGAACTATACAAGTGAAACGTCTTGAGTACTCTATAGTCTTTGACAATACCATTGTTTAAACTTTAAAGTGTTGTCAAATCAAGACTTGGTGAAAAGACCCTGATATTCAAAATTACAACATAATCAATTGTCATGAGATTCTTTGAAAAAAGAAAAACAGACAACTAAATTTTTTTTAAATTATTTTATGCTGTGTATTAAAGAGTGCTTGCAAAAAAACAAGATTTATGATTGTCTCTTTCAATGCAATAATCACATGTACCTACGCCATTATATTGTTGCATTTCCAGCACCCGATTAGAGTAATGATCATCCTAACTGCCATAACCCTCAGATTACATCTCAATAACCCTCTAAATTAGCCTCCTCTTGACTGAAGACCAAGCGTGATGGAGCTTATACTGTGTTGGGTTTAGTACAGCTGATGTGGAGGCCATCTGGAGTGAACATCTGAATAATATATGTGAAAGACAGTAGAAACCTGCCCTTTATGAGAACAATCATTAAATCTTCTTAACGAGATGTTACTTTCAGAGCTTGACTGTGTGACACTGAGTAATAAAGGATTGAGGATATTAAGAACCATATGCCTATATAAACCTATTATTTTTCATATGCTATCAACCGATTTTGACATCTCTTATAATTTAATACTCATGCAATGCATTGTGGGTGGTAACACGATAGTGTCGTATTACCTGTCACACCGCTGAGGCTTATGGGAGTATTAGTATTTGTGTTTCACCTATGCATGAACTCTCAAGATTCTAGATTTTTTCTTTACCAAAAATGACTGTAGCAAGATGCAAAGAAGAGTTTGTAAAAGAAATAAAGAGGTGTAAACCTACCCATAATCAGAGATGACAGAGTCCAATCCATCTTTCTCTATAATAGGTGACCTAATAAACAAAAGAGGAAACAATTTTATAGACACTGATAATATCATCAACTTCTCATGTCAGATTTCTGTTAGATAGCAATTTATTTGATCGGTTAACACAAAGTGTATGCGCAAAATTGTGAACAACACCTCAGATTTCCTAGGTAAAGATTTTTAAAAAACAGATGAAATTAATGCTTTTTGATAACACAGAAACAGCTATTCTTAATAGCAAACAAATTAAAACAAAAAGACATAAAAACTACTGTCTCAAATAAGCTTTATAAGAAAACTAAATAATATTAATGACAAACACTGTCAACTTGATGCCAATGGATTAAAGATGTTGCAACATATCTACAGAGCGCTGATCTTAACTGCCATTTTTAAGCATTAATTTTTAGCCCCCCTGAAATATTACCCCCCACGCCAGATTATTTTTTCCCTAATTTCTGTTTAAGAGAGAGAAGATTTTTTTTCAACACATTTCTAAACATAACTCATTTCTAATAACTGATTTGTTTTATCTTTGCCATGATGACAGTAAATAATATTTTACTAGATATTTTTCAAGACACTTCTATACAGCTTAAAGTGACATTTAAAGGCTTAACTAGGTTAATTAGGTTAACTAGGCAGGTTAGGGTATTTAGGTTATTAATAATTAAGTTATTGTATAGTTTTTATAGTATTGGATGGTTTGTTCTGTCGACTATCGAAAAAATATATAGCTTGAAGGGGCTAATAATTTTTACCCCAAAATGTTTTTCTTTTTATTAAAACTGTTTTTAGTCTACCAGAAATAAAACAAATAAGACTTTCTCCGTAAGAAAAAATATTATCAGACATACGGTGAAAAATTCCTTGTTCTGTTCAACATCATTTGGGAAATATTTAAAAAAGAAAACTAATTCAAATAGGGGCTAATTGTATATAGACAAACATATAAAAGCCTCAAGTATATCATGATATTGAAAAGGCCGACTTTTGCACATTACAGTACAGTCCATCAAGGCAAGGCAAGATTATTTATATAGCACATTTCATGCACAATGGTAATTCAAAGTGCTTTACATAAACAGGAATAATAAACATGCTTTTAAAAATGATTAAAAACAGATTAAAGTGTGTTAAAACAGGTTATAAAAGAATGAAAAAGAAAAGAAAAACATAATAGCACAGTGCACATTCAGTAAAGGCACAGCTAAACAGATGTGTTTTCAGTCTTGATTTGAATGTGACTACTGTTGGAGCACATCTGATCATTTCTAAAAGCTGATTCCAGCAGCGCGGGGCGCAGTAGCTGAAGGCGGATTCAGCCTGCTTTGAATGAACTCTTGGAATTTCTAATTTATTTGATCCTTAAGATCTGAATGATCTGTTAGGTTTGTATTCAGTGAGCATATGTGTAATGTATTGAGGCAAGTAATAATACAAGTAATAATACTTTAAAATCTATTCTGAATGTAACTGGGAGCCAGTGTAAAGTCCTAAGGACAAGTGTGATGTGCTCTGTTTTTCTGGTTCTGGTCAGAATCCTGGCAGCAGCGTTCTGGATGAGCAGCAACCGTTTGACACTCTTTATGGGAAAGCCAGTGAGGAGGCCGTTACAGTAATCCATTCTGCTGTTGATAAAAGCATGAACCAAGTCCTCACTGGAAACAAAGCATCTAAATCTTGCAATGTTTTTGAGATGATAGCATGCAGACTTAATTACTGCTTTGACATGACTACTGAAACTCATATCTGAATCCAAAATAACACCAAGATTCTTCAACGTTTCAAGATCAATACAAACATGAGCAGTGAGTTGCTGGCTGCAGTTCACTTAACTGCCACTAGCTTTACTAAAAACAAGTTTTGTACAAATCTACAATATAAGGGACAGTCCACCTAAAAACTATTTTTCTAGCATCATTAACTCAGTCTCTACTAGTTCATTCCTTCTGATAAACACATTCATTGCAATAATCTTTGTAAACTGGTGACCACTGACTTCCATACCAGTTTTCACCAGTGTTCAAAATATCTCCTTTTGTGTTTATTTTCAGTTTAACTATCGCTTTAATTGTTGCCTGTGTAAAAGATCACATATCTTGTGTAGAAACGCATGTTGATGGGACACTTACTGGGATGGAGATGTGGGACTGTCCAGTGACTCTTCAGTTTTGAGTTGATTCCTGAAAGCAAATGAGAACGTGAGCAAAATCTGGGCTTTTTTTCTTAATTGTTGAGCCATTACAGTCTCAAGATCCTATTTCATCAGCTTTTAACAGTTTTCTAAACATGACACCCAATGAATGACTCATTCACTGTTATGTTAACACAGCCTCCTATCTACAAAATCTGTGCGCACTACATAAACATACACACATTTATTTTTCAAGCCAATGTTAGTGTTCAGGAAAAACAAATAGTCGCATTTCAGAAATTAGTAATTTGGCTTTAGCGAAATGATTTTTTTTGTCATAAATGACGGTGTCAGGAACATCTACTTGTCTGTTATAAAATAATAAACACAGTTAAGCATTAACGGACAACAGCAAGCAGCGCCTGTGATGTCATTGTGTTTTTTATATGAAGGAAGTTGAGCTGAAAGGAACAGGTATGATCCAATCAGCTCTCTCCAAATCTTATACATGATATGACATCACATGCTCCATTGTTGACATATGCCTTTTGATTAACCTGACACTCACCATGTTGTTACGGTTCACATAACTCCAGAAAAAAACTACTGAAACTTTTTTTTTACTTGTATTAATTAGAAAATGTCAGTAATAGGATGCTTTTTTTCTAATGTTGCTAAACTTTTACTTAATGACAATAACAAGAATCATGAAAAAGGACTATACACAACAGAATCTTCTTATTTTTTTAACATTTCCTTTGTAATAACAAACAAAGTCACTTTATAAAGACTTTACATGTTATCTAAAGTCTTATTTTGTTTATTTTTCATTAAGTCTATCAATTAACATTTAGGTGTCTGGCATTAAACCATTGTATAATGCTGTTTTTATCAGTTTCAATGCCTTTGGAGTTTCTTTCTACAGATAAAGTCTATGTCATTATATTTTTAAAGCTGTATAAAATCAACTATAAGCATTATGTTCGTTAATTCTAAATGATTGTGTTACTGAAATGGCAATATACAAGTACCTATGAAACCTGTACAATATAACCTGTTTGTGATGTACGAATGCAGTGATTTGTTATAACACATCGTTCATCAAGCAGCTGAAACCATTGTACTGACGTCCGTAATTCTCTCATTTAAGCAATTTGTCTTCCTGTATGTAACTTACCGCACAATTTCCGTCCCCCTGAATACAAAATGAGAGATGACAAACTTACTTTTGGTCGTCATTCTTCTTGTTTCGTCTCCAGAAACTCATGCCAGAAGAGAAGAGAGGATTGTGAATCCAGCAAGCGCGTAAAGAGTGTGAGAGAGAGTCACCTGGGCATTTGTTACCTGTCCTCGCCTACAGTCCTACAGGTGATCGCTGAACTTCTGCTGGAGAAGCAACAGCGGCCGTGTGTGTCTGTGTTTTTTTTTTTCGCATGTGAGGCTGACAGGGAGGTGTGGAGAAACCCATTTCCACAAATAAAGAGATCGTTTGCGAAAAAATGCTGGAATGCCGCGCTTCAACTCTTGCCCGGTCTTAAAGCCCTCCGGATTCACCAATGGCAGTTAGAAATTTGACGCAGGTTAAGCAAAAATAAAATAAGCGACAAAAAAACACATCTATTGTAGCAATAAATAGATTAACCGCAAAAGCCTTTGGGCTATTTTGGGTAATTCCGCCTAAAATTGCTCTTCCGAATAAAAAAAAAAGCTTTCCATTACAATTATGGTATATATAACACTATGTATAATAATAATTACTAAACTAATGACATTTTGGATACTTTTTTGCTGTACCATAGTTGTTGTTGTTATGGTATATCAGGCAACGCAAACAAATTAAAATGTTCTTAAAATATTGAATAAAATCTAAAAGTTGTGGCTGAATCAATTAACGATTAATCAAGTCCTCCAAATTTATCCCATTAAAAATAAATAAATAAATTGCTGAAAAAAGCAGCGCCTAGGCTGGTTGGCTGGTTTTAGCTGGTCGACCAGTCAGGTTTTAGAGGGGTTTTGGCCATTTCCAGGCTGGTTTTGGCCATTTCCAGGTTAGCTTCCAGTCATTTCCAGCCTGGTCTTAGCTGGTCAGGCTGGGAAAGGGCCAGCTAAAACCAGCTTGACCAGCCTGGCTTAAGCTGGACATAGCTGGTTTTGACTGCGCTCCCAGCCTGGTGGCTAGGCTGGTCAGGTTGGGAGATGACCAACTAAAACCAGCTTGACCAGTCTAGCTACCAGGGGGGCTGGCGGAGTTTGCATGTTCTCCCCGTGTTCGTGTGGGTTTCCTCTGGGTGCTCCAGTTTCCCCCACAAGTCCAAAGACATGCTGCATAGGTGAATTGGGTAAGCTAAATTGTCCGTAGTATATGTTTGTGAACGAGCTTGTATGGATGTTTCCGAGTGATGTGTTGCAGCTGGAAGAGCATCCGCTGCGCAAAACGTACTGGATAAAATGGCGGTTCATTGCACTGTCGCGACCCCAGATTAATAAAGGAACTACCCAGAAAAGAAAAAGAATGAATGAATGTGTGCGTGTTTGTGTGTGTGTATGTGTGTGGTGGGGAGATGTCCTATTTATAGATGACAATTTCAACATTTACCCTGGTGGAAATGGCTGGAACCAGCCTGAAAATGGCCAAAACCAATCAAAACCAGTTTAGGCTGGTTTAAGCTGTTTTTTTCCAGCAGGGTAAATATTGAAATGGTCACCTATAAATAGCACACACTAAAATAAATCTTTATATCACTGAATCAACCAAAAGCCCTTCAATTTTACAAAAATAAATAAATAAAATACACATATAAATAAACGAATAAATAAAATACAATATAAAATGGGTCAAATCAGGTAGAAATAGCTCAGCAAGGTAATAATTGCAGGTACCACTTAGCATTTTCTTGTACGTGATGTTGAAATCACATCCTGACTGTGAGATAAATTCACCCTATTGTAAAAATAAACAAATAAACTCAACTTTCCATACAAATCTTGATTCAATAATGCTCAAACTCTGATAAAACACGCATAAAAGAAAACGAACCACCATGTTTTAATAGTTTAATATTTATTTTGTTTTAATTACATGTTACTTAACATATTTAAACAGTTGCCTCCAATAAGGGACATTAAAAAAATAAAATACAATTAGCCTGTTCTTAAAAGGCAGTCAGTGGCCAACATATAAGTGGTTTTCTTTTAGAGGCACACAAAGCTTATACTTACATACATACATACATACATGATCAACAACAGACAGAGCGTGAGAGATCTTTTTAACAATAAGCAGGGCAGAAAATAAAGAAGCAGCAGCCATTAACAGAAGGCCAAGCATTGGTTTGAAATGAGGAGTGTGAACATGTTTTTATTGTTTAATGCTCTATTAACAGTAGTGCTCAGACTATTCATAAACTGCATTTAAATGTGTGAGAAAAGCCAGATTAGACACGAGGTTTGCGATTCCCTTCTATCATTATGTTCACATAGTTCTGTGTCCAAAGCCAAGCTAGATTTCTGAACAAAGAGAAAATGTTTAATGTCAAAAGGCAATACTGAAAATATCGGACACAGCGGTTAAAAGGGAGCACAGACTTCCTTATATAAAGTCTGTGTGAAAGAAAAGCTTCACAAAGCAAATCTATTGTAGTCACCAAAGACTCCAGAATCCACCTAAACCCATGAGACTGAACCTAAGGAGCAGGTTCTTGTGTTTCAGGCAAAATGTGTGTCATCTCAGTGGCTCCACCTTCTGGTGAAACTACATAATTATATACAACTGAAATGATCACAACAGTATTGGTAGCAAGTCTAAAGTCATTATCTGTAAGGCTTATATACCAATTTGTGCATATTAAACGAGACCAACTGTGCACTATTGATCCCCAGAGTGTGTTTTAAGTGTCTTCTGAAATGTGGCAGTGACTGGATGTTGTGCAAAAAAAAGAAGAAGAATAAATGGGCAGAAGCTGCTCAAGCCAATGATTCTTCTTTTCAAATCGACAATGAAAACATTGCATTGTAGCATTATGAAGAAGTGTAATGCTATGAAACTACTTAAAAAGATTCAATTGTTGTTTTGGGGTCACTGATTTTCTCTCGCCAAGGCAAGGATGAACAATGAGGCACTATAAAAGATATTAAAGCCAGTTTAAAAATGGCTTGATTTTTTTATTTTACTTAAAATTCAATTTCTGGAACTGGATTTGTTCCAATATTGTGTGCCACAATTACATTTTTAAATCATTTTTAAATGTCATCAGGAATAAGACAGGGATATTTGTTTTAATTAATACTTAAACTTCATGTACTCTGCATTGTTTGTTTTTATACATATATAAAATAGATGATGTTTAGGATATGAATACACACGTAGTATAAGATTACTGACAAACAATTCACAAATATGTACAAGTTCATTATTTATAACTGATATTTATAAATTTGCGACGTCAAAAAACAACTCTAGAAGTTTGTCGTGATTTTGATTCTTCAGTGAATGAGTTGGAGTAAAGAAAAGGTGTAAAGATTATAAAGATCAAACTTTTGTTCGTTTGTAAATGTCATCAATGTTCTCATTTAGTAGGGTAGAAATTCAGCTCCATTAAAAAGTTACAAGCACCTCATTTACTGCTGAAATTCACAGGTCAAGTGGCAGATATGAGGTTTTTATAGCATGTAGGATATGTTCCTGAGAGAGGACAGACATGCCGACAATAGAAACCTCTTGTGTCTATGGCTAAAACTGTGGTGGGGAAAAGTGAACGAAGCTGATCAGCTTGTCTGCCTGTAAACCTCGAAAAAATATGTTTAATATTGGCCAAAAGAAATTGAGAACAGCACTTGTTGTTGCACGTTTCGTCACAGAACTAAAATACATTCACTGCATTGATAATAACCATATAATATACTTCAAATAAATGAGGGTTAGAAACACTTGTTCAATTAAACCGAGCATTAAATGATCTAAATAGAAAGCGATAGATTACTGGAAGTCTTTTGATCTGAGGCGTCTTATTTCAAAACATAGGAGTCACCAACGTTTTCAAGCCATTGGTTGAAGTGAGAGTGTTACCTTTTTTCTCCGTCTCGACTTGACCTTCATACTTTTATCCAGCCCATATCCGGACAACTGGAGAACTCGGAGGGATGATTATTCACGTGGCTGGAGATAAAGGTGGAAGGACTGTGCTATTGGTGGTTGTTCCAGCTGTTTCCTCCGTATTGACGTGGCTCGGGTCTTGGGAGTGGTGTCCCGCTTGGGTCAGGATAGTTCAGATTTACTCAGGGCGATGGCCAGCTCCAGATCCTCCTGCTCCTGCTGGGTGAGACGAGCCACTCGCTCCCGCTCTTCTCTCTCACTCTCCCGTTTGGCCCACTCTATCATGTCCTCCTCCGTGGGATACTACTCCACACACACAAACACACAGAAACATACACACACCATAACCCCATCAGACAGCCTGGCAAATTTACACCTGTCTGAAGTAACAGTTATTAAGGGAAAGGGGTCATGCAAATACTACAGACTCATTTGGAAATGTAACAAATTCAAAATGTTTACAGTCTGGTAAGAGTGAGATGCTACAATTATGCATAGCGGCTTCATTAACTATACAAATGAGATATCTGCTGTTTAAATTTACAGTTCACTCAAACAAATTTATTCACACAAATTAAAAATGTTAATATATTCAAATTAGGGCTGCACAAAATATTTTTTGAGTATCGATATCGCAATGTGCACATTTGCAAAAGTCACATCACAATATCTGCAATGTTGAGTCTGAATTACATTTGATCAGGAGTTACAGAATTGTATTTAAATACTGTATTTATACTGAATTTATTCCATTTATGCCAAAAAAAAAGTTCTTACATAAATTTTTTGTATTGTTTCTAGTCCAAATATCTACATTTCAAAGGAAAAATAAGATTAGCTTATTTACCCCACCTGCAGATAATTTTACTTGTTTTAAGGAAAAACACTTAATTTTGACTTATTTCTTCTGAAGGTGAAAGCAAAACAATATTTTTACTTGATTAAGAATTTTTAGATATTTGGTCTAGTAACGAGACAAAGCAATGAAAGAAAAGCATTTTTTTGCATGGTGATTACTCAATTTTTGTACTTGAATACTGTTCGACTCCCCAGAAAACCATCAAATAGAGCTATTCAAATGATCTTATAAAACTGCATTCAAACATTGCAATATTTATTGAACATAAATAAAATATCACAATTTCCAATATTGTGCAGCCCTTTTTCAAATTAGGTATTTAATACTTTTTTCTTTTATCATTAAAACTATACTTAAACCTATAATTAAAGAATATGTAATTATATTCCAGTCATGGTTTTCTTTTTCTTTCTTTTTTTCTATATACAGTTGAAGACACAGTTATTAGTTATTAATAATTATTATTAATTCTTTTTCAAAACTTAAATAACTCCCAAGTTATTTTTACTAGAATGATTTTTCCAATAAATTAAAAACACAAAATTTTAATAACTAATTTCTAATAACTAACTTTTGTCTTTGCTGTGATGAGTGTATATAGTATTTTACTAGCTTTTTTTTTTACTTTTACTTGTATTCAGCTTAAAGTTTATTTTAAAGCCTAACTAGGCAAGTTAACAATTACACTACTGTTACATAACAAGTTACATTACAGTTAAGTTACATTAAAGGCTTAATTAGATTAATTAGGTTAACTAGGCAGGTTAGGGTATTTAGGCAATTTTTTGTATAATGATAGTTTGTTCTGTACACTATCAAAAAATATAGCTTGAAAAGGCTAATAATTTTGACCTTAAAAAGATTTTTTAAAAATTAAAAACTGGTTTTATTGTAGCCAAAATAAAACAAGTAATACTTTCTCCAGAAGAAAAAATATTATTAGACATACTGTGAAAAATTCCTTGCTCTGGTAAACATCATTTGTGAAATATTTTAAAAAGAAAAAAATTTTAAAGAGGGCTTAATATATATATATATATATATATATATATATATATATATATATATATATATATATATATATATATATATATATATATATATATATATATATATATATATATAGTTTTCAACTGTACAAATTAAATAATTTTATTGCATTTTTCAAGAATTTGCATTACTTGAACTATTTCTTTAAGCACAGCTTGGTCAATGTGAACATCAACCAAACCCTCATCATCAATTTAGGGATAATCTACAGTAGATAATAAACGGTCTCAATAAAAGTATAATGGCATACACAAATCCCACAAAGATCAACATGCAAAAACGGTTACATTTTGAAACATAAAAGGAACAGTGCTAATGTGGTACAGCTACTGACACAGAAGGATGGGAGATACAAGAAGTGTACCGTGATGCAATCCATAAAGCTTCTCAGCTAACATCAGCTCATAAGCCTGAAGACACATGAGACTTCATGCAAAACAAAAAGTCATTTGTTAACACAGATATCAAATAAAAGAAATACGTTTAATGATTACTCATTTCATTACTGATGTTTTAGTCTGACGTCTTATTCGTCTGATGTACTCATGTGTCTAGGCCTGGATTGCTCATACGGCCCATCATGAACATGCAGGTATTTCACACAGAAGTAAAGGTGTAGACAACAATGGATTGAGAGCCGTAATCACTACAGTTAGCTGGAAAGCAATTCAACACAAATCATGAAAACAAAAAGAAGACGTCTTTTTTTTGATGTCTCTTCATTTGCAAAGAGTTGTGCCATCATAAGGCTTAATTTATTGGATGCATCAACGTATAAAGAAAGCTCACATGGATAAGTTTTAATTTTAAAAATAATAATAATACAGAAAGGAGCAAACAAGTGCTTTTATAAGCTTAGCTGATTATTGAATTTGTCATATATAGAAACAAAACAAACTGTATATCTTCTAAAAATAAAAAAAGGTGGTGCAGAGAATGATGGGATGCAGATGGAACCAGGAACCAATGTGTGGGAAGTAGCAGCCCAACAGAACAGGTGGACACAGTGATTAGTTTGTGCAGTGCAAGGCAAGGCAAGGCAAATCAGTGAATAAAAAGTACGACAGGGCAATAAACGTGCAAGCCTCAACCAATGGTGGAGAATATGACAAAAGAGCACGGGGGTGAATTGAAAACAGCCAATAGCAAGCAGCCCCACCTCTCCTTCCACAGCCAGTGAGAACTTATATGCGTGATGTTAGGAATACTGCGAAGTCATAAAAAAGTAGGTTTAAATAACACTGGGGTTTTGTTTTAGTAGAAGCGTTAGCCATGATTCAGTTTCACTATTGGATAAATAATTTCATTACAAGCTCATATGTATTTACAAAAAAATAACATAAAAAACAGGAACAGTGACAGTTTTGTGGCTTTTACATAAAGCAAGAGTCAAAATATTGGACGAGGAGCCTTCCGGGAAAACAAACGGGCTGTGAGGGGTCGAGAGGTCAAGGCTGCTGCATTGCGCAGGTGAAATGTCAGGGTCACTACTGGGGGTCAGGAGAGGGAGAGGGGGAGGAGCTCACTTTGTCAAAGCTGGCGAATCGGTTGGGGTCGCACGGGGCTTGGTGGGGTGAGGAAGGGGCGAAGGGGTCTGGTACCGAGTCTTTAGCGGGAAGGGAGGAGAACTCTGCTGATCCCTGGGCCTTGAACAGACCACGGCGGTGAAATGACTCGGACGACTCCGATCGGTGGATGTTGGACCGCTTACCTTTAACACATAGACATAGAGACAACACAGCACTCAAATACAGGTGATGTTATGGAGCCTGGGGGTTCATATTCTTCTGAACAAAGCAAATAAGTCAGTCTGGAATCTGGTTTGTTCAGATTAGACATGCACCAACCGACTGGCAAAAAATGAAATAAAACAAAGGAATTGGTGTTTTTGGGTTTGCTTTTAGTTTTTTTTTTTTACTTTTGATCGACAACCTGCTGATTTTCACTTTAATTCAGCCAGTCTCTGTCCCGACTTGCATAAAATCAGCACTGCAATGATTTTAATGTTAACAACCAAGCACATTTACATTAACAAACTGAACAAATATTTACTTTTGTTCAGTCAATACTTAAATGACTGACGTTTTCAACATTAAATTAAACGCTGTACTAATATGTCTTTTGTGCTTGGACGGTTTGCATTATAACTCATATTTAGGTGATTATTTGAGGTTTGATATGTTATAAAAAGTGATGAAAATGATCAGGATGTTTATTATTTTCATTTGTAAATACCTCTATACAAAGCTATAGTAAACATCTATTTTTTAATTTACTATGGGCAATACGTATTCCACCTACAGGCAGAATTAATTAGTTTTTATTATGCATGTCTATTGTTTCTTAGACATTTATGTTTTTAAGTAAAATCATTTCACAAAGCTAAAGTGAAATCGTATTTATCTTTACTTGCAATGCAATAGATTTGAAGTAAACTAATATATAATTACAAAAAAATTTAAATAAATAAAAACAAATAAAAACAAATAAAAACAAATAAAAATAATAAAAATAAATAAATAAATAATTATTATTATAATATATATATATATATATATATATATATATATATATATATATATATTACATTGTAACTTTAAGTAAAAAAAGAATAAAATGATAATTTGGAAAAATATATAAAATAAAAATGAATAAATAAAATAATATTTTGCATCAGAAAATTTGTTTGCAAAAAAGAAAGAAAGACATGGTTAACCCGAATTGGCCATGAAAAATCAAGGTCAGTGCATCACTAGATTAAATCCATTTTACCTGGGGGTGGAGGTGGAGGTCTGGTCGGGGTTCCTGTTTTGGGTGGTAATGCTGGCGGTACATCTGACTGAGTGTCCTCCTTGAATAAATTCTTGTTTGTACTGGAGTCAAATGGATCATTGCCATTAGACTGAAAGGCAGAAAAAAAGCTCAACGGCTGCAGTCAGGTCCATTTAAATCATATGGTTGGCAACTGAGCTGAAATACTGGACTTCTGTTTATGTTCAAGATCCTTACCTTTGCTAAGCTGCTGAAGTCTGCAAAACCTCCGCCAAAAGTCTCGTTGCCAAATACTGCAGAAAAAGGGTCTGAAACAAAGTAAGGTGCGCCAATCTTTTATAGTTGATGAACTGAACTGATCACATGTAGGCAGTCGCAAACATCAGAAAACATCAGTCTTTTTTACTTAAATAAATAATAAATGCTTTAAATAAATGCTTAAACAACACAACCAGTTGAGTCATTACTATAGTTTTCCAAGTTAAAATTAGTAAATGTCCAGCCAATCAAATTCAACTGCTAATATTTTTACATATATCTCTGAAAAAACAGGGAAAACATGTTGCAAATTTGAATATTTATTTCATAGCTTAAAATTGCTTTTATGACAGATTTATTTGAACATACATTAATGCATCCTAAAATATGAATCTTGAGGTTTAAAAATCAATAGTGGATTATCAAATGAACAAAATCAGTATAGTAAATCCAGCTCTAATACCTGTTTTATCTGGGTCTGAGTTGGCGACAACTGTAGTTCCTCCAGGAGCAAAAGGATCGTTGGCGGATGCTGGTCCATCTCTCTGAAAGGAAAAAAACTATATCTAATCAGTTAAGGCACAATTTATGATGAGTGCAAAACAGAACACAGTTTATATACTGCATAAAGCAATTATGCACTCACCGCAACCATATCTGATCCTCCAAACGGGTCGTGTCCTGTGCCAGACGAGCTGAAGGGATCAGAGTCTGCCAGGGCGTCCATTTTGGATCCAAATGGATCAGTGTCCTGGAGGTTTCCACTACTAGAAGCGAATGGGTCTGGAGTGACTGCATTGGTGGTCTTGGATGTGAATGCATCGGGCTCTTTTGGGCCTGTGGTGTTGAATGGGTCAGAGGAGCTGAAAGGATCTCGTGAAGGGAAACTGCCAGAAGACTGCTTGAAAAAGTTGTCTGCTGCAAATGGGTCTGTGCCTTTAAAAGGGTCCCCGCCGAAAGGATCTGGACAAAAACAACATTTGTAAAATCTGCAAATAGATATTTTAAAAACACTTCTAACATGAATACGCACCTGAAATATCAACTTTTGCGAAAGGATCTTCAGTGAATGGATCACCTGCAAAAAATAGTTTTAAATATATTTACTAAGTCAATTAACTGTTACTACTTCTTAAAATAACTTGCAGAACATTTATTACGAGGACGATATAGATGAGGTATGCCAAAACTCGGTCCTGGAGGGCCGGTGTCCTGCATATTTTAGTTTCAGCCGCAATTAAACACATTTGAACCAGCTAATCAAGCTCTTTCTAGGTATACTAGAAACTTACAGAGAGGTGTGTTGAAGGAAGTTGAAGCTAAACTATGCAGGACACCAGCCCTCCAGGACCGAGTTTGGTCACCCCTGATCTAGACAATCTATTTTTCTAAAGATTTTAATTTGTAAAAAATAACATAATAATTAAGGAACACTCCACTTTTTTTTTTTCATCAAGTCCCCTTGACATAAAAAGTTAAGTTTAACCCTGTTTTAATCAATTCAGCTGGTCTAGCGGGTCGTATTTTTGCTACGACCCATGTTTATAAAAAAGATTATAACGCAAGATGCTAAAGGTGTAATTCAATTTAATGATTTATGAAAAGCTAAGTTAAAAGTGCCCCTGCTGGACCAGGAGATAAGCTGAATAGAAAAAATTGGTAAAATCCAACTGTTTAACTCTAGAGGACTTGTAAAACGAGCCCATTTAACAAAAAAGTTAAGTTTTCTTTTAATAATACATAATTTATTATTAGTCATATTGACCATTTTATACAGACATTTTAAGCAAACGTTTGCAGCCTCAAAAACAAGAACAGCATGTTAAAATATATACATTTTTCTTTTTTATTTGAGATTTTTTCATATTTTTCCCTAAATCATGCATCCATACGGAACCGTTTGATTGTGTTTTTGTTGATGTTTCTACTTTGTGTGCAGATCTTACTGTCAGTGAAAGGGTCAGACTGGAAGAAGTCAAGGCCAGGGCCGCTGGGCGGGTTGTTGGGTGGCACTGTGTCTAGCTGAGCAGTTTCTTTCTTCTCTGGCTCCACAGTCTCTGCCTACAAGACACAAATCAATTAGCATAAGTGTATGAACACCTACTCATTTTCTGACAATATGGCCATTATATCATCTAAAAGTAATACATCAGATTTGGGGGTACATATCTGCTAAAATAAAATAAAGAGATTACTTTTCACTTTTAGGTCATTTCATTACAATTACTTTCCTTAATAACGGTACGTAAATGCAACAGTTCTGTATTTTTTGTATAATAACTAATATGGTTTCCGCTACATTCATTCTTCCATGGCGGGGCGCCACACTAAAATTCATCCCGCCACGACTACATTACAGTCGTTTTTTTAAATAGTGGGTTATAATCGCACCAAAACGTATTAAAAGGTAAGTGAATTATAACAGCTCAAACTTTTCTGTGACCGTAGTAGTGCTGTGCGTTATTTGTTTAACCCTTTAAGGTGACATGCTGACTGACAGGTACAAGAGGCCAGCAAACACAGCGTAGCTTTCAGTTAAGATGAACACAGTTTCCATAATTCTATTTTATTTATAGATAAAAATCTATGGCTCT
Organism: Danio aesculapii; assembly: GCF_903798145.1. Taxonomy (NCBI): domain Eukaryota; kingdom Metazoa; phylum Chordata; class Actinopteri; order Cypriniformes; family Danionidae; genus Danio; species Danio aesculapii. The sequence goes on along the minus strand of NC_079442.1, from coordinate 36,779,554 downwards.
GCATACAATGACTTTGTCTTGCTGGAGTTTATAGCCGTTTCACTTTACTTCAGGACGCATTAATGACACTCTGTAGGTCTATTGGAGACATTCATAAATATTCCTAGCAAATCTAATAAATATACTCGTCATACTCGTTACATAAACAAGCTACATCGCACTTCAGAAGCTTTTATTTGAGAGTGCAGAGGAAAATCTGTACTTGGGCAGCGTATATTTCAGGGCGCGCAAGAAGTTTTGTGCACGAACAGAGGAAATCGGCACTCGAGCACAGAGATTCAAATGCTCGTACTTGTAATACTGCGCTCACGACATCTGTCAGTGAAATAATACCACAGGTAGTTGGTAAATCTGTGTAAAAGGCCCAACAGAGTCTTCTGCCACAGCTGGAAAAAATCCAAGAGGAAACACTGAACTAGATCTGTTTTTAACTTAAGAAGGTTACATTGACAACTGCACATAAAAAAATATGGTAAATATGAAATATGGTGTCATTATTTAGAAACATTTTGTTTTGATAGACACAAAAAAAAACAAAATTAAGCAAAAAGACACTGTTTGACTCAAATAAAACAAATTCTAAGAGTTCAATTTCTAATGCCTTTGCATTGAATTTTATAGGAATTTTATGTAATATGGAGGCAAGTAATTAAATTACTTAATGACTAATTAAATTTGTTTTGAGACTAAATAATTAGAAAATGAATTAATACAATTTTAATAATGAAATTAGGAATAAATTATTTTTTTCGGGCATTTAACCTAAACTGGTACCCATGTATGTATGTAATGTAACATGAATGCACAACTAATAAATAAATAAATATACACACATTTATAAGTATTTAAAATAATAGTTAATAATTGCAATAAAAACATTAACAATTCTGATCAACATTTCTGATCGTCTGTAATTCTTCAACCTTTGGTGTGCTGGTGGCAGGACGCTCTTCTGTATTTTGCCTCTCTTCATCTACCTCTGCCTCTTGTGTTGTGTTTTCCTATAACAAGAGAGGCATAAACAGACCGGCGTATGAGAGCCTATTTGTTAAGTAATGCGCAAGTGGCATTCTAAATATGCAATAACAGGAAGCGGTTTTCTGACCGTGTTCCCCTGAGGCCAGTTGACAGAGGAGGAGCTGATGGTGGAGAAGGTGCTGTTGTAAAGATCACAGCTGTAGAGTTCAGGTTTGGTCTCCTGTTCCTCTGGGCTGCTGGATGGCTCCTCGGCCTCGGACCCGGGCTGCTCCTCCGTGACCCTGAGCTCCTGTGGCTCATCTGTGGACAAATGCTCCTCTTCATCGTGGACTTTGTCTTCTTTGGGTGTCTCTGGTGGCTGTGCTGTAGGTTGAGGCCACTGCAATGGCTCTGGGTGCTCAACGGAGGGTGCCGCTCCGTTAACCAGTACAGGCTCCTCCAGGATTTTCCAAGTAAGCCGTGCAGTCACTTCTCTCTCCTCCATTTTAAGCTCAGACAAACGCTCCTGTTCCTATTGGGGAACAAAAAGCACTGTATTATGTAAGAAAGACGTTTTTTTTAAGCAAGACAAGTAGTGTGCACTTTTAGGAATGGGATTAAAAAACAAAACCCAGACCAAACCCAGTTGCAAACAATTAAAAAGCAGAAATAAGAGGACGTTCTTTAACCTATTTGTAATAAAACTGAACAAAAAGGTTTAGCAAACAGACCTTAGATGAGTTATGCTTAAACCTCATCATGATCTTTGTCTTCTTTGGGTTTCTCTAATTATAGTGATGATGATGATCATAACAACAACAACAACAACAACAACAACAACAACAACAATAATAATAATAATAATAACATTCATACATTTTCTTTTCGGCTTAGTCCCTTTATTAACCTGGGGTCGCCACAGCGGAATGAACCGCCAACTTATCCAGCATGTTTTTACGCAGCTGAAGCCCTTCCAGCCGCAACCTATCTCAGCGAAACATCCACACACACTCATTCACACCCATACACTATGGACAATTTAGCCTACCCAATTTACCTGTACCGCATGTCTTTGGATTGTGGGGGAAACTGGAGCACCCAGAGGAAACCCACGCGAACGCAGGGAGAACAATAATAATAACACAATTATTATTAATATTATTCGAGAAATTTTAAGACTGAGATCATGGTCTAATGATAATAATAATCATAATTTTCATCATGGACAGGCATGTCTTTTTTGGGTTTCTCTAATCATAGTGTTATATAATTAATAATAATAATAATAACATACAATTATTATTAATATAATTAGAGAAATTTGAAGACTGACATCATGGTCTAGTAATAATAATCATCATTTTCATCATGGACTACTGTCTTTTTTGGGTTTCTCTAATAATAGTGTTATATGATAAATAATTAATAAGAATAAGAATAATATGCAATTATTATTAATATTATTAGAGAAATTTGAAGAACAAGATCATGGTCTACTAATAACAGTAATAATTTTCATCATGGACTGGCATGTCTTTTTTGGGTTTCTCTAATAATAGTGATATGAAGTTATCATTACAACAAATATTATTACAACATTACAATTATTATTAATATTATTTTTTTACTATTTTACTATTTCATTTTTTGATTATTATATTATTTATTATTTTAATTATTATTACAACAATAAAATTATTACAACAACAGACACCATTACTATTATTATTATTATTATTATAGAAGGGTCTGTTCTTCGTACGTGGATTACTCAATTAGCTGGATTTGGTTATTGACCATTTGACATGATCCAGGATCATTTTGTTCTTCAAAACTGATCCGAGAGTTGTTATCATAGCAACAGTTCTGGTAAACAGGAATAAATCGGCTAATTTCAAGAAAACGTAATACTAAAAATATATACGAATACTGATATTTTCTTACAGTAGTAACCTATAGATTATACACACTTGGTAAAATAGTAAAATAGTTAAAAAAAAGTTAATATATACACATTTATAATAATTAATATTAATTAATATTAAACAATTAATCATATTTCTGTATATATACATATACATTTAAAAATATATACAAATAAAACTTATGCAATCTGCACTCCAAAATAAAAGTACAAAAACGCGGTGGTTCTCCTCAAGGGGACCAAAGTGACCATTCATTGATATGGATTTTTTTAGATACAAACATGTACTATTTTAAGGTACTGATCCAGCTTTAGTACAGTCTCTGTATGATCGACAACATGCACAATATTCAACAGTTTTTTTTGTTTGTTTTATTATATTAATAATAATTTATTAATAATAATTTATGCAGTCGTGTACATGTTTTGACAGCTAATATGCCAGTGATTTGATGCTTTGCAAAAGTTGCAGACACCTTTACCAATATCAAAATGCTTTTTTTGGTGCAAAATTCATTTTAATTCCTTACGCCGATAAAGAAATTAAAATAGGCCTAGGCTACTACAGTAAAGAAAATCTGATCTAAAATATAAAACTAAATAAATTGCTAAATACTCTCGACATATGAAAGTATAAAGGACGCAGCCCACAACAAATGTGGAAAGTTATTGCGTATCATATTTAACAAACCGTTTATTACACATTTGATGTAATTTTGCTCACATGGATAATTGAATATTAATTAGATGATGTCATTACGCTGCTGTGCCGTCAGCCAATCGTTGCATTGCTGATCATGACTTCGAGGATCGATAGATCTGTCCTTCACAACACATGCAGCGATCTCATATCAATTCATCCAGACATTTTAATCTGATTCGCGAACTTGTTTGAAGAACCAAATTAGCCAGATATCAGTTATCAAGATTAAAAGATCCAGGATCAACCAATTCATCTTAGATCATTTAAGCGAGGTACGAAGACCCCTGAAGACAAAGACCATGGTGTAATGATAATAATAATTGTTTTCTTCTCGTCTTCCTCTTATAATAATCCATAATTTTTATCATTTAATAGATCTTTAATAATGTTGTCACAAAATAAATACACATTAAACTGAGTAAATAAATATAACACAAATAAAAAATGACAAAAAAAAAACGTTGGGTTCTCTATTAATAATATTTTTTAAAATATTTACTATTTTACAATTAATACCATTAGATTTGACTAAATAATAAAAAAGGTTGATGAGCATTAACATGAACATGCTATGATGACGAACATTTATATTCAATCACGATGTAGCATTTAGAAGCGGTTAATACAGGTATATTACCAAGTCCTGAAAACTAAAAAATTGTTCAAAAGCTAACAAACAAACCTGAACAATCTGCGTGTGGGATTCTTTGACGGCGTCCTCTAGAGGGCATAGTTGAGCTCGAGCAGACTGAACCTTCTCTCCCAGCTGACGCGTTTCCTCCTGCAGATGGAGCAGCTCTTCTCTGGCTCTGGTCAACTCCTCCTCATAGTCACTGATTCTCTGCTCCTGCTCTGTGTGCTGCACCTGCAACGACTGGATCTGAACATACACACAAACACAGACAAGTGATAAAAGAGCAGAAAGCAGATCCGAGATCAGTGTACTCTGTGAACTGCATTGAGAGTGCATTTTTATCAATTTGGATGGAAAGTGAATTAGAACTCTCTTTCCACTGGTATTCAAATTTGCATATGAAAATGTTATGTAAAATTGCATGGGAGATTAGGATGAGAAAGTCCAAATCGCATTCAAAATAGCATGCAAAATTGCACATCCCTTTTCTAGTCACTCACTCTCTTTCAGCTTAGTCCTAGATTTATCATGGGCCGCCACAACAGAATGAACCACCAATTACTCTGTCATATGTTTTATGTGGCGTATACTCTTACTTTTATAGTCATCTCAACTTAAATTAGACTGCTTAATAATATGTTAAACTTTATAAAGCAAATTTAGCAGAAACCTGATTAACTTGTTAAACAGCCCCTATTATGGGTTTTTGAAAATGACCTTCCATGCAGTGTAACACAGCTCTAAGTGAAGTGAAATATCCAACTAAGGCTTAAATCTGAGAATGCACCGTGTTTAAAACTATTGATTCATCTATGAAAGTCGAATCAGAGTGGTTCGAATGAATCGTTGGGGTAATGAATGTTTAACCATGTCTGCGTGACGTCGATATGGAACTCAAGCCCCGCCGAATTGTTCTCACCCAGAAAAATTGAACCCCCCCGGCCCCGCCCACAAACACTGTAAAAGGAAATAGAGGAAGACAAACACTGTAGCAGATCCCGGTTGAATCATGTCACGAAGATGCTGTGCTCTGAAGTGTGAGGGAAAGTTAGTGTTATTTTCCCTACTCAAAGATGAGGCTGTGAAGAGTCAGTGGTTAGTTTATTTTTGCAAAAATACCTCAGGATTATAGCCACAGCCTTGTGCTGTTTCCTGTCATTTTTCTGACAAGTGCTTCAGCAATCTACACACTTACAATGGGGGATTCGTCAGCCGTTTGTTAAAGGGCACCTATGGTGAAAATCTACTTTTAAAGCTGTTTGGACAGACATGTGTGTAGATATAGTGTATAGACAGTCATATTGGGGTGAAATAAACACACCCAGTCCTTTTTTTTCCAAATTTAACAACAAAAACGGTGGACCAATTGGAGCGGTTTTCAGACCGACCTCAACTTGACGTGGGACCCCGCCCACCGAATTGATTGACAGCTGCGTATTAACATGTCCCGGTAGTCACATGTATAATCATATCAACAAGACCAGACGTGCGCAAAGCAACCGAGAACAAAAGGTCTGTTCAGTTTGCTAGGATCATCAATCATCATTAAATGTGATCAACAATGAGTTTTACAAGTTTAAAATGTTTTTAAAACAGTGCACGTGTGTAATGAATTACAGCGATTTAGCTTAGCTTTACTTCATCAGCACAGCCGCGTGTCAGAACAATTATAAAGGAAGATGCTTCAATCCCGGTTTGTGGACGTTAAATCAGGTTCATTTTGTACATTAACATAACAGATATCCATACAGCAGTGAGGATTAACCTGTATCCTGTCATATATGCATGCAAACAGAGTGCGAAGCTAAACGTGCGCACTGTCTCTCTCTCTCTTTCTGTGTGTGTGTGTATGTGTGGGTGTCTGCGCTATTGGTGTGTGTCTGCACTATGTGTGTGTGTCCTCGCTGTGTGTGTGCGTGAACTTTGTAACGACATTGTGTGTGATTAATGGGTGCAACTTACAAAAGCTGCATCAAATACTGATTGTTAAAGTTCTTACTGTAATATTTCTCACAAACGTGACGTGAGATCTGCTTCCTGAGGCAGCCGAGGGCGATGATTGAGGCATGTTGCTGACAGGCACGTGGGAACGGTGGGCGGGGAGGACTAGCCTTAAAGGCCCAGTACAAAAAAACAGCAACCAGGTTTTACCGGCTATAATACAGACACTTCAGACAGCTATAACAAATACTCTGATGGTTGTTTAGAGCTGAAACTTTAAAGACACATTCTGGGGACACAAAAGACTTATCTTAAATCTGGAGAAAGGGGTAACCTAGGTGCCCTTTAAAGGAAGCATCAGAAAAGACTATTGATGTATGGGATTTTGTCAGAACTTGAAAGGAACTTTACAGTACACAGTTCAAGGATCAGTTTCTTTCTCCATTTCACAAGTATAAGTGCGATTAAAATGGTTGACTCCTTGTTTTCTCTAGCTTGAAAATTATGTATTTTATTGTGTTTTGTTACTTAAATCGCTCCACGCGGCTTGTACTGTATCTGGTTAACTCTTTATATTCTCATATATTGTCTAAAACCACGTTAAAAATGCGACACCTGCTGCTTTGCTTGTAGATTAAAATGCGTTTGTGAGCTCGTAAACCACTGCTGTTTGTCGTTGCTATGGCCACCGTCAGCTGTTCTTAAACACATGCAGTGAATAGAGCAATATGCTGGTGTTAAACTGCATTGCTTTAATGCACTCCTGGTAAAAATTGGGCTCAAACATACTCTCTGCACTCTGACTACTTCAAAATTGTTGATAAGCCATCTCACGCTGTTCATATGACCATATGAACCCTGGTCTTTGGCTAAATGCTTCCTAAATTTTTGTAATTTTCTCTCTCTTACCAGTTGGCTCTCCTGGCTGCATTGCTGCTGAATGAGTGTGAGCTGTTCCTCTAGCGAGCGTTTCTGCTCATCCAGCCTCTCCAGCTTCTCCTGCACCTCCTGCCGCTCGGCCTGAAGGTGGCCCAGCTCATCTGAGCCCTTCTGAACCTCTTCCTGCAGGTCCTGAGGGAAAGAGATGCTTCATTTTTAGAGGACTATCAACACAACTTCATCGATCTAATAATAAACAGGAGTTCATCACACTGACAACACTGCAGAGAGATAATGCAGCTCTTAAAATGAAGATAAAAAGGGACAAGGAGGAAAGATATTGAGATGGTAAGGTGTTTAAACCAATTATAAAAGGCACACCAAAAGCCCAAGTAAACGAAACAGAAATGAGACAAAGGAATTATATGCACAACAGCTTAAATGGATAGTTCACCAAAAAAAGAAATTGACTCATGGGATTTTAAACCCTCAGAGTTTCACAAAAAGATATTTTGAGGAAGGCTGGTACTGATTGTCTTCTACATAGGAAAAAAAGACAATGGATACCATCAACTAGTCTTCTTCAAAATATCTTTTTTTGCATTTAACAGAAGAACCCAATTCAGATGGAACAACTTCCCAACATGTTGAACACAGAAGTGAAAAAGAAAATTATGCAATGAACAAATCAATTCTGACCCTTGCACGAACTAAAGGAATAAAGACCCAACATATAAAATAAAAATAATAAAAAAATAAATAAATAAAATAATCCAAAATAAAGTGATTAAAATAAAATGATTTGAAATAAAATACATGTAAAAAATATATATAAATAATAATAATAATAATAATAATAATAATCAAAATATATTTAAAAAAATTATTATTTTAAAAATGAAATAAAATAATTAAAAATAAAATAATTAATAAAAAATGATTTAAAATAAAATACATGTAAAAAAATAATAATAAAAAATAAAAATTAATAAAAAAAAAATAAAAATGGAATAAAATAATTAAAAATAAAATATTTAAAATAAAATACATTTAAAAATAAGAAATAAATTTACAAATAAAATATAATAAAAAAATAAGTTTTTAAAATAATACATTTAAAAATAAACAAATAAAAAATAAAAATAATAAAAAATAAAAATATTAAAATGGAATAAAATAATTAAAAATAAAATAAAATAATTAAAAATAAATTATTCAAAATAAAATACATAAAAAATTTAAAAATGAAATAAAATAATAAAATTGTTATAAAAATAAAGTATTTAAAATAAAATAATTTAAAATAAAAATAAAGTATTTAAAATAAACTAAAATAATTAAAAATAAAGTATTTAAAATAAAATAGTTTAAAATAAAATACATTAAAATATTAATAATAAATAAATGTAAAAATAAAATTACTCAAAAATAAAATTAAATAATTAAAAATAAAGTATTTAAAATAAAATTAAAATAAAAAAAATTAAATTAAATAATGAAAAATAAAATAAAATAGTGCAGGTACACTTCCTTCTCAATGGAAAGTGTAATGTTCAACCTCACGTAGGCATCAGAGTATTGAGCATCAGCTATGGCCTTGTCCAGTGACTGATCTCATGGCCTTCATTTTTTGTCTGTGACATTAATGAGACCACAGTACACTGCATTTATGTGTTTTATGATTTGTGTTCACAGCCTCAGTGCGGCCTTGTGCCGAAACTACTATAATGCAGACTTCAGAGCTGAATATTTCCCGGCAGCACATGAGAGAAAGTGTAGACATGTAGGAGGACTGTGAAGCCTGAGGATGCCATCTGTAACAGGGATATGGAGTCTAAGACCATGCTGCAGCTTATTCTGGCCAAGAATCGCCCACTTTATCATGAAGGCAACGTCTGAATAGTTAGGCAACAGAACAATTTCTTTATGTCGTTTGCGACTGGTTCATTCAGAATAGTTTAAACCACAATAATAGAACAAAAAGAAAAAAGTAATTTATAAAAAAAAATCTATCTATCTATCTATCTATCTATCTATCTATCTAGCTATCTATCTATCTATCTATCTATCTATCTATCTATCTATCTATCTGTCCGTCTGCCTGTTTATCTGTCCGTCTGCCTGTCTATCTATCTATCCATCCATCCATCCATCCATCCATCCATCCATCCATCCATCTATCTATCTATCCATTCATCCATCGATCCACTCTCTCCCTCTCTGTTCAAATGATAACAGTTTAAAAACATTTATGTATTTTAAGAGCTTCCAGTTACTATTAAGCTTAAAGAAAGAAAGAAAGAAATATACAATAATATTTATATAAAATATTTACATTTAAACAGTTTTTGTGGCTGTCAGACAAGAAAATATACCTTGCCTCTCTTATTAAAAAATATAACCAGTTTCAACTTTTAATTTACAAGAGTTAATAAGTTCAATACTTGACTTTTGTTTTGCCTATAACAGTAGTAATTTGAATATTAGTTAAAAAAAAAAAAAGAACGGAAACTGATAGACATTTTTCACATTTATGGGGTATCCCTAAAATGTGTTGAGTTGCCATAGTTGGGCAAACTTATAGCCCAGTGAATAGGAGAGTACCACAAAATTTTTTGCATTGCTTTTTGATCAAATAATAAACGATTTGATTGAGACTGGTAACAGCAGCCAGAAAAAAAACAATGTCAAATTCACTGTCCCACCCATTTACGCTGCATTCCAAAACACCTCATATAAACAGTAATCTGATGCAGTAATCTGATGCAAAGATGATACAATACAAAATTAAACGCATCATAACTGTTTTGATAACGGGGTCCACACATAAATTTGCATACAAACAACAGTATTATTTTAATATACAATAATAGTAAAATACTTATTGTTTAATAACTATTATATATATATATATATATATATATATATATATATATATATATATATATATATATATATATATCCTTAATATACTTTAAGGTGAAGTTATTCTAGTGATGAAGCTGAATTTTTTAGAAGGAAAATTACACATTTATTGAGGAATCTGATTATTGGAACACTGGCTATTTGATATAAAAAATGTATTTGTTTATATCATTTTATCAGAATGTATATAAATAATATATATATATATAATTTATCAACTATACATACAAAATAGATCAACAAATGGTGTGTTTTTTGTTTTTTTTAACCGATCGTATGGTCAATAAACTGTTGAACAGCAAAGCTTCTGTAATGCATATTCTTGAAAAAACAATGGAAATACAAAAGATGTAATTTCCTTCTCACCTGAAGGTACCATTACAGCAGTGGGCAACTCTGACTGAGTGTAGCTAAAAATACCAGGTCTCCAGCAGCAGAACTGAGTAACTGCTAAGGGTGAAGACGGAAACATTCACAAGTCTAAAGCACAAGCGTCTCCTCGTCCAATCAGAAGCGGCGCTGGAAGCCACCAGACCCCGAAATAGAATCTATTCATCATCCCGTATTTAAACACAGCAGCGGCTCCAGCTAAAACTCAGCACACACTCTTATTGAATTATTTAACATTACGAGCTCCCTACAAGCCCTGCATGTTTCAAGGCTAATCTATTAAGAGTCTAAACAAATATTGATCGCATTTATAATTAGAAAGCTGCCTCTAACAGCTTAAAATATTGATTTTTAATTCTCTTTATTTTGCACACTTGCATAGGTGAGATCGTTAATCAGAACTACTTTTGACATTTGAAACTTAAAATCGACATCAATAGAACTCCAAGAAGACTATAGAAATTCAAGAGCGAGATTCATTTTAAATAGGCTTTTTTGCACATGAAAGAGATCACAGGTGTCACTGGCACATTTCAGATGTGAAAAAAACAGCAAATCAGCAGGATAAGTGGCCTTGTTTGATGACAGGAAAGGAGAACCCTGGAGAGCGAGACCAGCTGTGCTGTCAATATGCCATCTAATATCCATACACACATATATCTGTTTTCCATTCCTGTAAGCTTACACACACACACATGCCATTGTTTTTCCGGCTCATTAGGTATCCATCTGTCAATGCATTTTAACATTGTCTTCATGAATGACAGGTCTCAAAATAAAATAAAATAAAATAAATAAATAAATAAAAAATAAATAATAAATAACTAAAAAATACGAATAAAAAATTTTATAAAATATTGTCTTAACGAATGACATGTCTCAAATTAAAACAAAATACTGCTGATGCATGTCATTCTTTCAATGAATAAAATCTCAAAATAAAAATATAAATTCATTGCCTTAATTAACGATATTTCTCAAAATAAAATAAAAATAAATTAAAAGCGTCTGTTGTAATGAATGACATATCTCAATATAATACTGCTGACATATGTCATACATGTCTCAAAATATAATTAAAATAAAAAATAAATTATAGAGTCATTGTCTTAATGTCATTGACTTAATAAATAACAGGTCCTAAAATAAAATTAAATCTTAATCAATAAGATGTCTCAAACTAAAACAAAACACTGCAGATGCATGTCTTTCATTCAATGACTAACATCTCAAAATAAAGATAAAATTAAATTAATTGTCTTAATGACAAGTCTTTTAATAAAAACGGTACTCTTAACGAATGACATGTCTCGAAATGAAATAAAAATAAATGAAAAGTGTTATTGCCTTAATGAATTACATGTCGCAAAATAAAATAAAAGTGCTATTGTCTTAACGAATCTCAACTGAAAACTGGACTGATGCAGTTTCAATTTACTAGAACTGCTATGTTAAGTTGCTCTGGCACAATCTACATTGTAAAAGCGTTATATAAATAAAGATGAATTTAATGAATGACACGTCTCAAAATAACACAAAATACTGCTGATGCATGTCCTTTAAACGAATGATGTCTCAAAACAAAATAAAATTCATTGTCTTAAATGACATTTCTCAAAATAAAATAAAAATAAATTAAGGTCTTTAAAAAATTATCTTTGTTGTAATGAATGACATCTCTCAATATAATACTGCTGACGTATGTCATATGCCTTAAAATAAAATTAATAAAAATTAATTAGAGTCATTGTCTTAATGTCATTGACTTAATAAATGACATGTATCAAAATAAAATAAAAATAAATTAATTTTTTTTAATAATAATAAAATAAAATTAAATTAAATTAAATTAAATAAAAAATTAAATTAAATTAAATCTAATTAAATTAAATTAAACTAAAAACCTTAATGAATGAGATGTCTCAAACTAAAACAAAATACTGATGATGCATGTCATTCTTTCAATGAATAAAATCTCAAATAAAAAAATTTAATTCTTTGTCTTAATGACATGTCTTATAATAAAAATGTTATTCTTAATGAATTGCATGTCTCAAAATAAATTAAAAGCGCTATTGTCTTAACGAATCTCAACTCTGAAACTGGACTGACACGGTTTCAATTTACTACAACTTCAATGTTAAGCTGCTTTGACACAAGCTACATTGTAAAAGTGCTATAGAAATAAAGATGAATTGAACTGAACGAATGACATGTCTCAAAATAAAATAAAACAAAATATTGTCTTAATGAATCACATGTCTCAAAACAAAACAAAAATAAACGCTTTGAAAATAAAAACAAAATAAAATCAATTGTCTTAATGACAGGTCTTAAAATAAAATAAAAATGATATTGTCTTAACGGATGACGTCTCACGAAAAAAATAAATTGAAAGCATGATGTTCTTAATAAAAGTCATGTCAAAATAAAATACAACAAAATCAAATAAAGCTGACATAAGGAATTCTTTAAAGGAAATGTCTCAGAATTAAAATAAAATAAAATAAATAAATTAATGTACATTTCATTCCCTTATTAACTAATCTAATCTAAACGCAGTTGAATACAAAATCTAATTCAGGAGCCAAAAACACCTTCCAGCCTACGAAACGGCTTATTTTCAGCGAGATACACAGGAAATTGAATTATCACACAGCGCAAGAGTGTGTGCGAAAGAGAGGGAGGGGGGGCTTGGATCTCAACGGAAATGAAAAACAACAAATTTATGAGTCAGGAGCCAGTGTGCATACAGTACATAGACCTTGAACTCCTATCAACTCCTGACAGACCAACGAGGAGAGAACAAATACAAGACAGCCAGAAAAGACAGTCAGATGAGCAAGAGGACAAAACAGGAGGCTTCTGTTGGGCTTTTTATGGCTCTTTATTGAGCCAATAAGCAGTCAGTAAAACGTAGAACAATAAAATCTATGCCTATGAAAGGGTCAATACTGTACAGTCAAAAGCGACCGACTGCTTTAAAACAATGATCATAAAAAAAACTAAAGGTAAAATAAAATAATTATACATTTAAACAAATATTTTTATCATTATACTGTAATTGAATAATATAAAATGATAAAAAATAGAAATAATTAAGGACAGCCAGTTGCTCTGAAGTAAATATTTAACTATAAAAGAAAATATCAAATAAAAACGCAGCATTTACATTTAAAGAATACATTTCTTTCTTTTTTTTTAAAGCTACTCAGGCAATAAGCTAACAAATAAACTAAAATGATTTAAAGCAAATTAATGTAATATAGCAAGCTGCTTTTAAACATTGATAAACAAAACAAAAAAGACGTCTGTAAGCATATTTACACACACATATAAATACACATATTCCATCAACAGCTAAATCAAGACATTTATTTGCGCTACAATATGAATGGATTCTTACCTGGACTTCGCTGGTCCTTTGTCGAATAGTTTCCTCCCTGTCTTTGATGTCCTGCTCCACCACACTCTTCTCCCTGAAAGACCAGCACAGACATGAGTATTTAATCACAGTGGCGACGGCGGGTACAGACAGCCAGCCGCCGGGAGCAGGAGGAACAGCTTCTCCCTCCAGCACCATCTCTGAGTCTGCTGCTGCTGCTGCTGTGAGTGTGTGTGAGAGAGAAGAGTGAGTGTGTCAGAGCTGCACATGAGCAGATGCTTTTCTGAACGTCAGGAGAGAGAGGAGAGAGAGGAGAGAGAGGAGAGAGGAGAGAGGAGAGAGAGAGGAGAGAGAGAGAGAGAGAGAGAGAGAGAGAGAGAGAGAGAGAGAGAGAGAGAGAGAGAGAGAGAGAGAGAGAGAGAGAGAGAGAGAGAGAGAGAGAGAGAGAGAGAGGGAGGTTTTGCTTGATTGTCAAGAACCCATTTAGTTTTGAATTACATAAAGGGAAACCATATGAACGATATACATACCATTTATTTTAAATATTAAAAATCATCTTAAGAAAAATAGAGTAATAAAAATAATAATAACTTTTGACAATTTCAGTAAAATTTAGATCACAAAAAAGAGAAAGGTAGAAAGATGATAGATTTGCTTTGACAATTTGCTTAAGTGTTTAATTAATACAATAAAAAAATAATAATTGGACATAATAAAAACTGAAAATATAAAAGCTAAAATATAATAATAATAAATTTTATTTGTAAATGGCGTCTTTCTGGACACCCAAGGTACAACAAGCATCAACAGCCATAACTAAACTAAATAAAACCATTAATAAAATTTTAAAGGAGTTGCAGGTTCAAACACATCGCGAGTATAAAATAACATGATAAAAAAATAGTCAAAAGAAAGCCTGCTTAAAAAGATGGGTCTTGAGACGAGATTTAAAAGTGTGAAGACTATCACTGCCCCTTAGATCCAGGGGAAGCCAGTTCCATAGTCGAGGAGCCGCGGAGCTAAAAGATCTGGCACCCATTGTGCTTAATCGAGTGCGAGGTGGCACCAGGGAGAAAGAGTTGGTTGATCTAAGAGTGGGAGTTAGGCAAGGGACGATTACCATTTTCAAAGTAAACCGCGGTTTGGAAAAGTCAAGGTTTTAAAACGGCCAAAATTTTCTGCAATACTGTTCCTAAGGTATGTGTAAGATTTTTTATTTACATATTTTTTTTCAGCTTTTTAGGACAACAGTATCGCCAGCAGAAAAAAATATCCAAAGATATTATTTTAAATTGTAAAGAAATCTGTGTTTTTGAAGCTAATGACATGTTTACTGCTCCAAAATATTTTAAATGTTTAAAAAAAAAAAGTTATAGTTTTTTCAGGGTGTCCCCAGGGTCTTAAAATGTCTTAAATTTCAAAAACTCACTGAACAATTCAATGAAATATGCTCTAGTGGGTCTTAAATACTTTTAAACAGGTCATAATAATCAGTACAACCAACAAATCCTTCTAAAAAAAAAGTTTAACAAAATTAACATTTATTAACTATTTAGCAATATGGTTTAGTTGTCTTCCTTACACCCTTACAGTAACATTTGTTTAAAAGTTCTCCATGTTTCCATGCATAAATTTATGTTGTGCATAAATGTTGTTTATTATAGCTTTTAAAACTTTGAGACATTCTGATTGTCTTTAATTTAATATTGTTTATGCTACATTGCATTGGTGAAAATATATTCTGTTTTGGTTTGATTTTCAGAAGACTTTTAGATCAGTATCTCATTGTGAGTATCGATTCAATAAATGACACCAAAAAATTACTGTTTTTAGAAGTTAAAGGTGTAGTCTAGAAGTTAAAGGTGTAGTTACCCTCAAAAAAAATATTAACCTTGATTTAGACCTCAGAATTCTGAAAATATTATATTGAACATTAGAAAACAAAATTGCATTTTAAAATTTTTTATTTATTTTGTGCATAAATATTGCTTATTATAGCTTTAAAAACTTGTCTTTTTTAAAAAGAAAATTTGTGCTAATAAAAATATACATGTATATAACTAGAGTTTGCTTGTTTTGACACATTATTTAAAATAACTGAATTTTTATTTTAATTTGGAAAGTAAAAAAAGTTCCACTGGTTATTACAGAAAACTATTTGCGTTTTCCCCTGTGATAGTCCGAAATTTCATTGATAATAATCTTAAAAAGGTCTTAAATACTCTTAAATTTGACGTGATGAAACCTGCAGAAACACTGTTTTTACCCAGACATTTAAAAAGAATATATTTAGAGCAGTCATCACAATACCGTGAAACCGTGATATTTTTATCCAAGGTTATCATACCGTCAGAATCTTTTACCAGCCCATGCCTAGTGCGAGTAGGGGTATAAATATAGAGAAGTTCAGTGAGATATTGAGGAGCAAGATTATGAAGTGCCTTGAAAGTGAGAAGCAATATTTTAAATCAATCCGAAACTTTACCAAAAGCCAGTGAAACTGATAAAGAAGCGGTGTGACATGCTCGTGAGATTAAGTCCTAGAGATGACACGAGCTGCATGGTTCTGAACCAGTTGGAGTTTATAAAGAAGTTTAGAAGGAAGCCCAGAGAGAAGTGCATTACAGTAGTCAAGATGAGAAGTAACTAATGCATGGATGAGAATTGTCGTGTTATTGGTTGTGAGCGAAGGGCAGAGACGAGTGATTTTACGCAGGTGGAAATATGCAGTATGTGTAATATTATTGACATGACCTTCAAATGAGAGTATGCCATCCAAGATGACACACAAACTCTTTACCTGCACAGAGGCAAGAATTGTGCTATTATCAATGTCTATTGCAAAATTATCAGCATTATCAAAATATTAAAGTGCACAATATAAATAAACACTCATTAAAAATACAATTATTATATAAATAAAACAAGGTGAATAATATCATATTTGTCACTTGTACGTTTGTCGTTTTTTAGGTATCACAATATAGGACCATTTCTGTAAATGTATGTAAATATGCATATCATTTTTTTGACCACATGCAAAGGACTATTTCTTATTATGTTTTAAATTATACACTCCCAAATCTACTCATTCATATATGATCAGATATATTTCTCAGTTTATTTAGAACTTCAGGGCAAATGTTTGATTAAAAATGTAGAACTATAATGTAATGTATATTTATATTGTGCAATTATTGTGTATGGTCATACACTCAAAGCACTTCACAATCATGAGGGGGAGGGGTCTCTCCACACCACACTAGTGTGAGGCATTCACTTGGACAGGCACAGGACATCGGCGCCAGTGCGCTCAGTACACACCAGCTATTGCAGAGACAGTGATAAAGCCCATTCGGTGGATGGGGATGACTGGGAGGCCATTATCGGTAAGGGCTGAGGTCATTTAGCCTGAACACACAGGTTACACTAATACTCTTTATGAGAAGTGCCATGGGATTTAAGAAATACATACAATATAAAACAAATATTGATAATTATGAAAGTTTTTTTTAATTTATGATTACAGTTCCAACAAAAATGCATAAAAAAAAAAAATCACTAAATAAAATGGCAAATGTAAACATTGTACTTTCACAATTGCAACTTTCTCATAATGCTGTTTTCTGTCATGTTTCTGTCTGCATCCCCGTTATCGTATGCAATACTGTGATCATATCTCAATGTATTTTGTGACACAACAAAATAAACAAGAGCATAATATGAAACGATACACTATATTTTGTTTTATATTTGTATTATATATATTGTCATATTGCACAGCCCTATATTTGGGTTACGCAGGTAAAATAAAGCAAACAATTCTACAACGCTAAACCGTGTTTTCTAGAAAACTGAAATGCTGCTTGCTAGTGACAGACCAAAGTATTAAATCTCTGGTAATTCTGAGTCCCCATGAAATCAAAATAAAGTTTAGATATTAGTATGAGTATGTGAGTCTTAAGAATATCTACATACTAATGTGCTCCAAAACAGTGACAAAGTTCACATTTAGAAAATGTAAACATCCAAAGCTTGGGGTTTGTCACCTCCGTGTAAATGGATCAACAATTTTTTGACGTCACCTCATTTTCAGTTTCTCATCAAATCTTCTGACCAATCAAATGCTTTACAGTATCTGACATAAACCGCCCCCTTCAAGATGCTTCTTATTTGCTTTTCATTTGATGTGCTTGATCTCAACCACTCTCAGTGGTAGAGCTGTAGTAAAACAAAGCATTATTGGCGGCTTTTAAAAAGGGGAGGAGCTACCCTGTCCCACCCTGTACTCATGTTTCAGTTGAAATTTTGTTACACATCATACAAAAATGTAAGTATTTTGCAGACATTATTTGAGTTTTCAGTGCCACGCGATTAGTCAGCAAATTATTCTAATATGCTTAATTGGTACTGTTGAAATTCTTCTTATTGAATATTGTTTCATGATATTTTAGAGACAAGGAATGACCGATATGTGTTGATATGTGATTGCAAGGGTGTATGATTTGTTTAGCAGTAGTCCGCTTACTAACCCAAGTCAAGTGATTCAATGGGATTCATCTATGTGTGAATGTAAATGCAAAATTCAAAATAGGCCTCCTTGCTTGGCTAATCATTTGATTCAAATTATAATACATGTATCATGGTATTTCACAAGAAGAAATTTTTTTTACTAAATGGTTAATTGTTACTCGTCGTTTAGATTATTTCAGGCCTACACCACCCATTTCAATCCAATCACAAGTGAATTTGATCCTCCTGAGCAATTTACATTTACTATTTAACTGAGATATCAATCTGATTAGAGGCATTTTATTTTGGGTGCATGTGATTTTCGATTTTGATTTAAACATAATTATCACCCTTGGTTCACTGAGGTCCTTTGAATTTAAACAATATGCCTTTTGGAAACTGAAAATTATTTACATTGACCTCAATGTTTCGTCAGGAGACATGAGTATTATTTGGTTTGCCTGTATATGGTTTTTGATTCTCAAAGTGTAGCTGACTTGGATTATATGAATTATCAAGAAATATAAATTTATAACAAAACATTCTTTAATAATGTACAGAAAAAAGAGAAAGACTTAATTTTTATGGTCCCTATTGCACATTTTGTTGACTAAAAGTTGCATTGCAATTACATGCCAATTCATTCTTATTTGAGTATTAGTAGACTGTCTGCTTAATATCTGTTGATACTGCTCCTTCAACAGACATTTAACTGACTATCAGTAACTTTGCAAGTATATGTCAACATACACTGACCCTAATCCTAACCCCAACCTAACAGTCTACTTCTATTTAATGAGAATTAGTTGGCATGTAGATGCAATGTAACTTAAATTCAACCAAATGTGTTATAGGGACAATTAAAATAAAGTGAAGAAAAACGGAAGAGAATACATCAAATATTCCGTTAGCTATCTATTAGGTTACAAACCCACATAGCACTAATAACAATCCTTACAAGCGTTTGCATGTTAAATCCATTTAAAAACATTTTCAACTTAGAAAATACTGCTTTATGATTTAAAATAGCTTTATGATGATGCTGGAATTATTCTTTGGAGAATTTCTTATTGCAAGGTTTCCAAGCTAGCGAAAGTGCAACTGAAAGATCAGAAAAAAGAAAGAATAGAAAAAAAATATTCACAATAATGTTATTAAAAGACATAAGAGCATCTTAGATGAACAGTATTAAGCTCTGACTCAACGTTTCCTCCTAGATTCTGACACTGTGAGTTCATGCTGCAGTCTTCCCAGCAACAGAGAAACTCACATGCATCTGACCAAGAGTCAAACACACACACACACACACACCGTGAGTCAACCTCCCACAAGAAACACAAGTAAATAGACTAAAGGAGTGTATATAAATAATACAGAATAAAATAAGTCTTGCCAACAGCCCTGAATTCATCTAGAAACCAACTCTTGAGCAAACCGGATCTGCTGAAAACAACAACAGAGCACAAACAGCCTATTATCGCTGCTCTCTTATTGGAAAGAGGGCGTGGCCTGTTCCTACCTGTCACCTGAGGTCGCCCGTTGCCGTGGAGATTTAAGGCAATCCCGAACCGCCCGCATCATTTTAGTGGCAAACAGCAGCCCATCTTCCAGACTCTTGCTGTCTCCTATACTTTCTGCTCATCGCCTTCTGCTTTCTCCACTGCAAGCGGACTCATTACTTCTCACCTACTCTTTCTCTTGCACTATTTCCCCAAAGGAGGAAGTGAGAAGTGCTAAAACTGATGGTGCATCTGGCACTGTGAGTGAGTGTGCTGACAGGTGACTGTGTCTGCTTTTACTCAAACTGTAATTCGGAGATGAAGGAAAAAAGCAGCGGTGGGGGCATCTTCTGTGTTTGTGTAAATGAGAGCTCCACCTCTCCTCTGTGGACTAGCGACTCAAAAGCAGCATTTGTTTCTCTGGAGACTTTAATGCTTACAGGAAACTAGCAAAGTACAGCAAAGTAGCTTTCTTGAGCAATATAATGAAGATTATGTAAGGTATAGACTGCAACTCAGTGTTTTGTTTATGAACAATCATTATTTTGAGTGACAGTTTTACAATAAATCTATTCATTCAATGTGTTTATCTGTGACATACAACTTTAGTTTCAACACAATCTAGCTGCATGGCTTTAGTTGAAACAACAAGAGTAGTCACTGTCATCTAAAACAAATGGTTTCCATTGGCTAAAGCAAAATATATTTACTAAATATAATTACAAAAAAACAGAACTGAAACAGAAATGTCTGCTTGGCATAGTAGAGTTTTCCTCAAGTATTAAATTTTCCTTAAGTGTTAAACATAATTAGTAAGTATTAAATTGCTTAAGTATTAAATTAATAAAATTAAAACAACAATAATAAAGATGACAAAAGAACATTAAATAAAAAAATGAATAAAAATCTAAGCTAAAATATTAAACTGCACAATATAAATAAATACTAATCTAAAGGGGGACGCACACCATAGCGACGTGCTGCACCATGTAGCGCCATGCATTTTAGAATTCTAAACATAGATTTCTATCAGGTTATGCACACCAGCCCCGCAAGTCTGGGGTTGTCCACGGTGCACAGCTATGACTCAGGACACTGTTCATATTTCTGCCGCACCAGAGCACCATCTGAATAGTTTCCTTGCTAATTTAACATGAGAATGTGGGAGTCTGGTGTGATACTTCCAACTGTCATGTTTGCGCCATGTCACGGCGCTGAGCAGCGCATCCAGTGTGTGACCTCTTTAATTCAAAATACAAATAGTAATATAAAGAATATATGACTAGCATATTAGTTATTTGTATGTTTTTCATTTGAGAGCACTGCAATTGCATTCTTAAAATGTATTACATTATAAAAATAGATTTTTATTCATTTATTTTTCTTTGGCTTAGTACCCTTATTTATTAGGGGTGGTCACAGTGGAATGCCAACTATTCTAGCAAATGTTTTACACAGTGGATGCCCTTCCAGCAGCAACCCAGTAGTGGGAAACACCCATATACTCTCATATTCTCACACACACACACACACACACACACACACACACACACACACACACACAGACTCAGACACTCATACTACGGCCAATATAGGTAATCCAATTCACCTACAGCACATGTCTTTGGACTGTGGGGGAAACAAATGCCAACACGGGGAGAACATGATAACTTCACACATAAATGCAAACTGACCCAGCTGGAACTCAAACCGGTGACCTTCTTGTTGTTAGGAGACAGTGCCAACCACTGAGCCACCGTGCCACAAATAGATTTTTATAAAAGTATGATTTCTCACCTTCAGTGTGCAAAAAAAACAATGAGGGTGAGCAATCCATAACTTCTTTTAATGTCTTCATTTTTGTGGATGAATCATCCCTTTAACACGAGTGACTTCATTTTTCTAAACACTGTGGCCAATCATTTCACTTGATATGACCTTGCACATTATGATGACAGAGCGTGGCACACAAAGTAATGAGATACTCATTAAAGAAGCCATTCAACGGTTCAAGAGAATCTATCATGACCTGAAGACAGACTGATGTACAGTCACACACTAAGATTACACACTTCTGTTTCTGTAGTTTCAGAAGCTCCTGCGCACCAATGTGAGGGAATTGTTGGGAAACTCCAAACACATACTAAACTGAAACAGATGGCCTAATGCTTAAAAAAAAATTGAGAATCAAAAATGCTAAAAATGTCACAAAAAGCATTTTGTTCATCTATAAATAAACCCATGGGTTGAGAAGACATTTTACATTCAGTAACTCACCTCTGTAGGTCCATGATTTCATTAGTAAGAGAGTCCAACTCTTTTATTGCGGAGAAATCTGCAGCCTGCACTGTGATAGCATTGTTCTGTTCAAAAGAAAGAATAGTGTGAGCATTAAAAAAATATTAGAAAAGTTATTAAAAGGAAAATGAACTTAACATCGTTAAATAATATATTAGATCAGATCAGATCAAGGTGAAAGCATTAGTGAGGGAGAAATTTAGTTGATAAAATAGATAATGACCCAATATATTGATTATAATATAATAAAGGATTTACCACTTATTTAGCAGGAATACATTACTCAAAAGTGGTATTTATTTATTATTAATTTATTACATATTTATTGCCACATCAGCAACTTAATGCTATTATTTCATGGCCAAATGGATATACATTAAAATATTACATGATAAAAACAAATTCGTATTATACTAAAAAAGACAAATATATAAAATATAAATAGATAAAATTCACAAAAAAATGTATTCAAAGTTAATATGATTTTTCAGTTCTATTTTTGATAAGAAATGTAAAACTCTTCATGGTGGTACCTTTTTAAAAACGTCCATCTAAGTACTCTCCTTAAAAAAAATTGTCTACTGGAATTTAAACTTCTACATTTCAACAAAATATGTTTGATGGTAAGAGCCAAAAGTGGTATTAAAATGTTTGTAATGTTGATTTTAAAAAATAAACAAATGCTGTTCTTTCAGGCTATGTTTTTGATGAAGTTATAAGCAGCACCATTACATTCAAGATTCTTAATCATTTTTCTTATGCATCATTAGAAGCATATCAGCCTATTTGAAGGAGTGTGTGGAAAATTAAGCTTTGCCGCTTCAAAAGGTTTTTGAATTTGCCACATTAGCTTCTCTCAGCTTTGCCATGAATTGAAAACCTTTTTAATATATATGTTTAAATGTTTTTTTTTATTCCCATGCAATAAGGGATTTTTCTGTCTTGCTGATGAAATTAAAGACAGTTTACCCAAAACAGAAAATTCTGTCATCATTTTCATAGATGTTAAATTTAAAAAACAATAAAAGATGACAATATTATTAGTATTCATCACAGAAACTACATTTTTGTTAAAACATTCTAAATATTTTTAGTTTGCTGAAACAAAAATTGGTCACAATTTACAAAAATGTTTCATTAGTTAGATGAATCTGCCAAACTAAAACAAAATAACTTAAGTACTAAAATTAAGCGAAAACTAAAATAAACATAACAAATACCTAAAACCCTTTTTAGTACATTTTTTAAAAATATATTATTTATTCCCGTGACATTCCCGTACCTGTCGTGCCAGTCTATCAGGAGGAGGAATCATTTCTGGAGAGAGTGTCTGAGGTGGCTCGATTCCCTTTGACAGCTTCTGATTGATAAGATATAGAGCCAGTGCAAACTGATCTCGGGTGAGCTTCCCAACATCTCCTATATCACAAAGCTCCCTATAGAAACATGCAGAAAACATTAAGTCCACATACAGAAACACTACAACAAAATACACTGTTACATTCAGTTTATATGAAAGGATAGTATACCCCAAAATGCTAATTTACTTGCTCCAGGTGGTTTATAGCAAGAGGTTTATGCTGATAGCAAACAAAGAAATGCATATATGCAAAGAACAAAAATCTTACTAGTTTACAAATGAAGTTATGTGTAATAAAATGAAATGACACAGGGATAAAGTATTGAACAAATGTAGAAAGGGAGGTGTAGAAAAGGCACTAAAGGCCCAAACAGCAGCTGAAATCTCTCCTTAGTTCTTCAGCAACCGTCTGCCCTTTGTCATTGTAAATGAATATTAGTTGCTTCAGTCCAACATCTACATTACCAGGATGATGAAGATGAAACCAGGGTGGACATTTCAGCAAGACAATGGGCCAAAACACAGCCAAGGAAACTCAAATGCTTTCAGAGAAAGAAAATCAAGCTGTAGAATGACCCAGCCAATCACCTGACTTGAGTCCAATATAAAATACAAAATAAAGCTCAGATTTAATAGACGAGACCCACAGAGCCATCAGGATTTTTCAGTCTCTAAAAGTCTGTGAAAAACTCACACATGAGCAATGCATGAGACGTTGTTCTCCATATGAGAGGCGTCTTTAAGCTGCCATCACTGAAAAAAGTCTCTTATATAAAGTATTAAATACATTTTCTGTACTTCAGTACTTTCTCCATTTCATTGTTATTACACAACAATTTTTCAGATCTTTTTGTTTAGTTTTATTTGTATGTTTGTATTGTTTTGGTTTTTACAAAATCTGGTTCAATTCCATGTTAACAGCTTCTTTAAAATTATTTTTCCCAGGAAAAAACATGACGCGCTCAATACTTATTTATAGTATTATATATATGTACACTGTAAATATGTACAGACATATTGGATTTTTGTCTGTTGAACACACACAGATATACATATACACACATATATATATATATATATATATATATATATATATATATATATATATATATATATATATATATATATATATATATATATATATATACACATACATACACACATATATATATTCATACATACATACACATAAATATATACACACACATACACATATATATATATATACACACACACACACACACACACACACACACACACACACACACACACACACACAGAGAAAAAAAAACTAATATGTCTGTAACAAAGCAAGGGCAAGTTTTAATTTTATAACATTATAATATTTGGATGAATTTTATATATAATACTATGATTTTATACCTTAAAGTGCAATTAGCAAGACCATTTATGGAAAAAAGAAACAAATCTAAATGGAATCAGCAATATCTTACCAAATACGGGCCAAAGTTGCTGATGGCAAACCAGTCTTTAGAAATATATATCGGACTTCAGCACCAGATACCAAACCATCCATGTCAGTGTCTGTCTTGGCAAATAAGTCATCGTATTTGGCTTTATCTGCTGGAGATACCACCCACTGCACACACATACAAACAAATAACAAAAATTGATTTAATCTGGGCCATTTATAAATGACAATGGCAGCAAGCACCATAATCATTCATATCATTCTGATTAATAACAAACTGAATAAATTGATTGTATAAGCAAAGTAACGTACCTGTGATGGTGATTTTGCTGGCAGTGTTTTAGACCCAGAGTGGGCCGAGTTTCTCTCTTTGTGCTGTGCTGGTGATGGTAGAAGGGGCATCACAGGAGGACTGGATGCTGGTTTTCGTTTTGATGGTGGAATCAGAGCGGCTGGGAGGCACATGGGAACCGCCTCAGACTCCAGGGCTCTGTATACTAAATACATGGCCTAAAAACACACAAACACACTCAGTATGTGAACTATAAAATCTGGACAGATGTGCTTCTTAGGTTTTAAGGGCAAAGTAAGCATTTTTTTTAAAAATGTTGATGAAAAAGCTTTCCACAGCATCTCCACAAATCTGCGTACTGCACCTTTAGGGATTTGAGTATAAAAATTGTTAAAGACATTTTTTTCAAACAGGAAACAGGATTTAATGCCATGAATAACTTAATTCTTAATTCAAACAGGAATTAAAACTAACATTTTGCCTGATCTGCCAATGGCGGTCTCAATTTAAACCACGGAACTGTGTGTATGCATTACATCTTTCAAAACAGTCGGCATGCCCTAACTGCACAAAAAAGCTCAAATAAAATATTAAATAAAAGTTCAAATAAAACATATTATAACTTTTAAAAATGTAAACAATTAAAACTGAGAAAAAATTAGAAAATTTGACTAAAATAAAACTAAAATGATGTGCAAAATAAATCTAAATAGAAATAAAAAAACACACAACAAAAGGACCAACTAGTAGTTTGTTTATGTGACAGTGTTGTGTCATGAATGTAAAAGTTGTTCCTTTACATTATTCTTAAGTTTCATGTGCAGAACTAAATATGCTGCATTATTCATGCCATGTCAGTAGCTGGCAATGTCAGTTTGTAAAGAAACACTACTATAGCATGTTTTGTAATTTACAAAGGTAATACTGGTGTCATTTTCAAAAACTTTCACTTTGAAACTTGCTTTTTTCAAAATGTTTGCTTTTAAAGCTCCCAGCATGGAGTTGTTGAGCAAATGAACAACCACAGGCATAAAGCGTCCTCCATTTATAGTTGAAAACCGTCATGCAAACATGCACCCCATAAAATTAATATTTTGAATAGTCTGACATGACAAAACTCACCACAGCAAACTCATCTTTGTCCAGCATGCCATCTCTGTCAATGTCACTGAGCTCCCAAACCTATAACATACATCCAAAAGAAATCAATGACAACATTTCACTCCATTAAAATGTTTGGTCACACTTTATTTTGATGGCACATTTGTTGAATTTAAGTTACATTGCATCTACATGCCAACCAATTCTCATTAGATTATAAGTAGACTGTTAGGTTGGGGTTGGGGTAAGTTGACATGTACTTGCAAGTTTCTTATAGTCAGTTAAATGTCTGTTGAAGGAGCAGTCTCAACAGATACCAAGCAGACAATCTACAAATAATCAAATAGACCATCAAAATAAAGTGTAAACAATTGTTTATTGGTGACATATTTACATTTTCAAGAGGGAACGACAAATCACCACATCACTACATTTCTTACATCAGCTGTACATAAGATTTATGTTTATTATTATTCATTTTTTAAAGGGACAGTTCACCAAAAAAATAAAACTTTACTCACCATTTTTCCTCCTGTGGTCCCAAACAATTATGAGTTTCTTAATTATGTTGAATTTCGCAAATCTACTATGAAAATCACTGACTTCAAAAGTAGTATTTCCACAATACTATGAAAGACGATGATTACAGGTTCTCATCCTACTTTAAAATATCTTTACTTGTTTTGAACAGAAGACAGAAACTAAGTAAATGATGACAGAATTTTCAGTTTTGGAACTTTCCCTTTAAAAATACTATGCTTTCAAGTAATGGCTCAAGAGCGCACCCTGGTGTCTAGGCCTACAAATGCACCTTATATATATATATATATATATATATATATATATATATATATATATATATATATATATATATATATATATATATATATATATATATATATATATATATATATAAAAAAAAGTATTATAATACACTACGCAATGCACTTTGAATATAAACCTGTTTTCCACCGTATTCATCTTACCCTGCCAAGAACATCCACAGGGAGTTTAGAATTGAGAAGCACTGGTTTGACCTTATCACCCGTGAGCATGCCACCCACTGGAGAGAGGCTTTCGAAGATGGCATCGAATTTCACCTTCTCCTCTGCCTATATGACACACACAACACATTCATAAATGAGCAATAAAGGGACCGTGGCACTAAAGGGAAAGGCCGATCTATAATTATGAATAATTCTACATTTATGACAACATTTATACAAATAATTAAAAATCTGTTGTGGATTTCTGACCTTGACTACCCATGGGGTGTCGGCAGGCACAGGGCCAAACTGAAGAGGACTGCTAGTGTCGTGCTAGACAGGAAACAGAAGAACCATCATCAAGTCAATAGACACATAAAGCCATTTTCCCCCCAGTAAGCAAATAAAATCACAGCCTCAGCAGCTTTAAAGTCTTTGGTAATTATATTCCCAGGTCTCCCTGGCTTTAATGGGACATGTGATGACGTTTTCCTGGTCTGGTGGAGAGGAAGAGGAAGTTAAAGTCTGACTTACAAACTTTGGGGGAGGGACGGCAGTGTTCAGGCTCTTATAAGCAACTTCAAGTCCATTCTGAGCACACGCCACCAAACGGAGGGCTACAAAAAATTGCTGGTAGGAGACAGGCAGGCAAATATTGTTCAAAATGTCTTTCTCAAACTATTTACACAACAATGTATCATCATAACAATGCTGATTCTCAAAATACCTGCTTGTTTAGTGAGCCTTTGCGTTCGGAATCTGCCAAGTCCCATATCTGTGCAATATAGAAGGAAAACCAGGAGTCAGATGAATCAGAAATCAGAGCTATATGTACAATTAACTTTTATAGTGACATTAAATAGAGTAGAAAGTTCTAGTTTATTTGTATAGCACTTTACACAACAATCATAGTTTCAAAGCAGGGCCACAAAAGTTGCACACCACTGCATTACAATCAAATCAGAAAATTTCAAAACATTGGGAAAAAGAAGCTTAGCTATACAAACAAAAAGTATTGCTAACAAAGTGCCGGGTGCTTAAAGAGAGGAAGAGTGTACATGGCGTTAGCCAATCCCACTCATCTGCATGGAGCACACTTAACGCATCCCACAGTTACAGTTAGTATGCATTGTGTTAGTATGTATTTGCGTTACTAAAAAGATAAGTTTTTAATCTAGTTTTGAACAGAGTGCGAGTTTAGAAGCCACATATGAAAACGCTCAACCTCCTTTAGTGGACTTTGTTACTCTGGATATTACCAAAAGCCGTTGGTTTTGAGATTTTACACTAATACGTTTTAGTTTTAAATGGATAAGTTTTGCTACGTTTATGCCTTTTGTCCACACTACCCTGGAGTTTTCGAGCTTCAAAAACAGAGCATTTCGAAAATGCCAAAGAGCCCATTTTCATTTTAAAACGCTGCTTATCCATGTAAGTGTGGATGTGGGAAAACGGAGACATCTGAAAACAGAGGCATGGCTGCAGACATTCGTGCTACCTGATTGGGGCTTTTTCTCAATATCAAGTACATACGGTTCAGACTTGCATCTTTTCCTTGTAACGTTGGGTAAATCTTCAAATGTAACAGCAGTGTACTTTTATAACGTCATTGACCCTGGCTTTCACTATCTTAACAATAAAATGAAAACATGAGAAAAAGCACTGTGTTTTTAATTTTAATATTAACGACTTAAACATAACAAACACCAAAAATGTTAAGGCATCATGTACATATTTATATGACCGTCATCTTAACTGTATGGAAATTTAAAACAAAACGGAGCCTAATAACTGCCTTCTTTCATTTTCATTGACAAATAGGCTATGTGCTTTGGCAATATGTGCTTAATGTCAGACTACATGCACACAAAGATTATCAGAAAACTTTATGCATGGTGAAATACAAAATAGCCTTCTCTTTTCATGAATATAATAATCAGTAAGCTATAAGTTTAATAATCAACATTAGCTTAATTATAAAAGTATAAAGTACAGTAAATTTACACAATATAGGAAATGCAAGCAATCGGTCAAACGTGCGGAATCAGTGTACGTGTTTACATAAATTCATAGGTATATTAACTTATTATCTTTGCGCTAAAACACGTACCTAAGAACAAGTAGGCTAACAGATTGAAAAGACTGACTTGTTAGATATAAATCTACTACACAAGATGAATTATACATTGCGTTTAACGGAGAGATGAGATCCAGCTGGGCAGGTGTGCTCAGAGATCCCACTGACTGCCTGGAGCTCAGACGTGAGAATACGCTGAAGTAGCTTTCAGCGCATGCCATGCCGAGTGCGTGTAGGGCCATGTGATGTGCGTTTTCAACATTGTAATGTGGACGCAGAGCTTTTCAGAAACGCGAGTGTGGACAGGAATTGTTTTCTATCTAAAACACTGTTTTAAAACGAAAAAGTATTAGTGTAAACGGGGCCTTAGACCATGTTGGATTGTAGAGAGATACACAGGAACTGGACTATTTAAAGCAAGAAACTGAGTAGAACAAGTAAAAGTGCTCTAAAAATGTTGCAAATTAATATGTAATGCAACATAATCTTGTTAATATCAAATAATTGAAAATCGATTACATAAGCAAGTAAATAACACCATCTATTTTGTTCCATTTAAGTGATCTTGAAGTTTCCAGCACGCATTAATCGATTCACTGATTTGCATTTCCCACACTGCTATTACTGAAAGCATGCTAATTGATGTTACCTTGCCAAGGACCAGGTCTGCAAGGCCAGATCTCTTTAAAAACAAGGCTGCATCACCAGCTCCTACAAGCCCACTGCTGGACGGATCTACCTGTTGTGGAATAAAGCATAGTAAGCAATGGATATGTTTTTCTCTGATCAGAAAACACAGTAAAAAAAACTATTATTGTGAAATGCTATAACAATTTTACGGAGATATTCGCAGAAATCAGAATCCATTTGTTATTAGTGACACCAGTGCCATTAAATGAAACTGCAGCCAACAACTTACAGAACACAATAATATTTGGGATTTTCTCCTAATACTTCACACATCACAGACGTTTCGATGCTGTTCAAACTGGCCAAATATATAAATATGATCCATCTAGTACTTTTTATTAAAAGTTGAAAATAATTGCAGCAGTATGAAATGAATGAAGGTTAAAGTTGGTATTAAGCCTGTGCGATGCTAATTAAAAATACAATAGCATGCTAAATAATGCTATATTCTACAAGATTTTTAAAAACTCTTAGAATCAACATACATTTAATATTTCTCAGGGAAAATAAAGTATAAAATAGTAGAATGTGTGAACGTTTGGCCACTTGAATATGGTTCAGTCACGTGCTGCCTGTCAGTGAGGTATATCTTTCTAGTGCATCTGTTCTCCGCCTTCAGCTTCTCTGATCTCTCCTAACTTTTCAGTTACGGATTTTGTAGTATAAAACAGTTGCAATGCAGTATGTGTGGACAGATATCGGCCAAACTGAAACAAACAAACAAAAACATCTGCATGCCAATCGCACATAAAAAATGCTCTGTGCATCTCTATCAAACACTATTTATTAGCGGTGGCCATTAACTGAACCGCAGCTCATATCGCTCATGCTGTATCCTGAATATTCATTTCATGTCTTATAGAATGGAAGAAAGGTTCTCATGAGCATGTGTAAGCATTATTGTTTTTTTACTTTCCTGACTAAAAATAAGTCCAGACTGCTTCAGATAAACTTTTTTTAAAAAAATGTCTGCATGCTTTAAAAGATGACCAGGAAATCATGGCAAATTTAATTTTTTTTTAAGTTTGTAACAAGCTGGTAAAAGATTAGCAACCAAAAAAATTATTTAATACATACATTTTAATCATATAAGCCATTTATATTAATACAATTTAAAAGGTAGTCTGTGATGGCAAAGCTACAATTCTAGCCATAAATTAAATTATAGCCATAGGTTAAAGTCTTCAGGTGTTTTTCTGTGGATATTAAAGAAATTTACATTTAAAACACAAGACACAAAAAAATCTGGTCCAATCGAAGGCACAAAAACTCAGCTGAAGAGATTCATTCGAATGGGAAACCAGCAGCAAGACGTTTAAACCACATGCTAGTTATACCGTCTTCTTCACTGACTGTTCTGTCAATTTGGAAAAAGTCATCACTAATTCATAGCGGCATCCTCTTACTGAGAGAACCACACTTACGGGAGGCAGAAGCCTCAGAGTGCTTTTATCTCAAACTGACAGCATGGTTGGAGTTTTATTTCTTTTCTTTCACCAAGCGCCCTATGAAGCGAAAATGAGACATGGCACAGAAAAAAGACGATAGAACACTTACCTGCCGATAGTATTTCTCATAGACAGGATTGCCACTTGAAAGCTGCAATCGAATACAATAAAACACCATTAAAATGATTTAGAAGCATTATTTCATCTATTTAAACAGCTTAAAATGATAAAGCATTTAATCAAGACAAACAAACAGTGCATTCTTCTAAACTACTGACTTTCTTGGCAACAAAGATGCATTCAGATCACTGTAAAGAAAACATTAAAACCACCTGGCAACCAGGTGAGCCTTTCCAGCAAAGTGAACACAAACTATCTCACAATGACTTTAAGTTTTTGCAAACCTTTGTTGTATTTAAAGATGTAGATTATACGCTCATCCACACATTAACAGCGGCTTTTTTAAGTTTCCTGCCATTCTCTGCTGAGGCGAGCGTCACATTAACACTGAGCTTTTTGATGCACAATAGTCAGGCAGAACCCACATTTGCGTAGCCAGATCATCGACACTGGGTTTAGTCACGGCCAAGAGGCTAATTTATAACATATGGACGGATCAAGTGAAATGAGATGCAATATTGAGAATAATTCATAATTGCTATTTAAATTAAGTAAACGCCAATGCTTCTGCCAATCAAAAGCTATTACAAGGCTCACACGATCTTACATAGCTGACATCATTGTGATGCATGAGCATCAACTTGATTTTCTGGCTATGTTAGGCAAAGTTCTGCCAGATCCCAACTGCTTTTTGGTTGTAGTTCAACAGCTCTGTCTGTCTCCCATCAGGTGGTTACTGGTGCATGCTAATGCGGTGCTGGCACACAATACTCTGTGCCACCAAACATTTCCTTGCCCGCTGAGAAAGGAGTAGGAGTTTTTGTTTTGCTTTTTTAGAAAAAAAAAACTAAAACCATTTTGGCCGTTCAAGCTATTCTGATTCCAACTCATTTCCTGTGCTTTATTCTGGCATGTTCTTCCTAAAGTTACTATACTCCTACAAAGCAAAAGGCTTAGTAAAGTATGATTAAACATACAACAAAAGTAAATCTACAAAACTGTCCTGGCATTCTATTCATGCCATCTTGATTAAGCAAAGTCTACAGAGAAGCTAAAGAAAACAATAGAAAACTGCTGAAATGCATTCAAAAAACTATAAGAGCTGCAGAATACTGATATAATTGATGCTGCAAATATTACATTATGAAATATTAACTGATTCAGGGGATTTGCTTGTTTTATAACTTTAATTTCTTATAAAAAGCCAAAGTTGAACTCAAATATGAAATAAAAATAATAAATATTCTGTAATGACAATGGCAGTTTCAGGGTGCACTAAGATAGCATCTGCTTTATTTTACCAGAAATTTCCCATTTATATATGCATCTCTTTTACAAGGGGGGCCAGGCTAAAATGTTTCAGATACAAAAGTAGACACACATAAAATATCACGAATTAAAATATACGCAAAACATTGACATGATTCTTCCAGGTGAGACTTTTAAAAATATTTAAAGATGGAATTGTTTCTAACATGATAACACTCTGCATTTCATTCCATAATGTAGGGCAAAAGGAGGAAATTGCTGTTTTACCAAACTCTGTACACACTCTAGGAACAGTCAAATGTAAATTCTAAGAATTTTGTGTACTATAACTACAAGTATTATATGATAAAAGGTTTATTTACACAACATCGCAGATGCAGTTTTTATAAAAGTAACATTCTTATTATGATAAACGTTTTGTGATTGTGGGATTCCTTAAAACAAAACAAAAACTATTTCATGGTTGCTTTTAAGTATTTATATTTGCTGCATGTATACATTTAATACTTATTTTACACATTTTATTTTAGAAATTAATGAAATTACAATTATGAAATCAAACATTTTTGTTATCTACATAAATTGTCATTTTAAAAATGCCAGGTTTAAGGTTGCACTCATATAATTTTATCACCCTTTTTATTACCTAGCTGTTTATTATCTATATACTAGCCATGAACAGACTAGAAGGATAGAAAACAGAACAATGTAGCTGTAAGAGAGACATTTGGAGTGAAATAGCCTCAAATATCATGAACATGCAACCATTTAACAGCTGGGAAGAAAACGATCAGTCACATCAATTTTTTTTAAAAGATCAAGGCTTTTACAAAAGGAGAGTTCACAGTCATCATGGTGGGGATCTCAGTGACAGCTAGAGTCATCTTAAAACACTGGAAAACTCCCAGAATTCCAGAGTTAAAAGAGTGGGCCAATATAATGACTAAAACAGCCTCGTATGAACGTTTACTTTACAAATTACATAATAAGGACAAAGCAGGGGTCTCTGTATGCATCCCAGTATGGGAAGACTTTTGGTCTTATGTGACAATGGCTTGTAACACAATTTAAAACTACTCACCAGGTTCTTCTAACAATACTGTACTTCTGTCCTAGTAACCACTGTATTTATTCATTCTGGCCTTACATTTAGTAGGCCACAAGTAATCACTTGTAACATGCGTTTGTATTATTTTGTCATGAACCAGAAGAAAACAATAAAAAACTTGAATTATAAAAAAAAAAAAAGATCAAGGCTTTGTGACTCAAAAACATAATTTAGCTTTTAAGAAATTTCATGCGTCGCAAATGTCAACCTTGTCATGAAAAAATAAAGTTTTCACCAAAATACGGAAACCGTTTCTGGTGTTTTCTATAAGCAAGTATTTTATTTTTATTTATTTAATTAATTAATTAATTAAATATATATATTTCCATGCAAATGTCAACCTTGCCATAAAAAAAGTTCTCACCGAAATATGGAAACCATTTCTACACTTTATTTGTGCAAGCATGTACTTTACAGTACTTTAGAAATACTCAAAAATATCTCTGTCAATGTTTTCAAACAATTATATTAGATTTACCAAAGTCACACAAACGCAAAAATGTCAAATAAAATAAAGTCAATTTTTGTTCTATAGAGAAACAAATTTTATTCTTTTGATTAGCATTTCTTTTGGCTTGTGCATTTTAATTCACAGAATTTCTACAAAGTATGTTGTATACTGTAAACTTGCATACATTTGTTGGTCACATCCGTGTTTATTTTCTTTATTTAAAGTACAAAACATGTCTACAGATTGATATTTTTCTAGTCCGTTAACTCTGTGGTTAGCTGTTCTGGAAATTATAAACAAATGTTTCAATATAATGTTAACATATACTTTCTATGTGAATTTATGTTTTGAGTTTTTACTGCAAATTTCACATCCATAATGCTGGAATTGCTCATATATCTTTTTTTACTACTAATATTTACTGTGTTTTTTAATTAGACGTGTATGTTCTAAATAAATAAAGTTTTGAAAATACATTTGCCATGCCAATAAAGCAATGATTGAATTGATTTGAATATAGTACTTTAGAAATACTCAAAAATGTCTCTGACAGTGTTTTTAAACTATTATATTTG
The DNA here is from genome assembly GCF_903798145.1 of Danio aesculapii. NCBI lineage: Eukaryota > Metazoa > Chordata > Actinopteri > Cypriniformes > Danionidae > Danio > Danio aesculapii. The sequence continues at coordinate 36,744,598 of NC_079442.1, read as the reverse complement.
ATTTACCAAAGTCACACAAGTGCAAATTTCACATCTGTCACATCCATAACAGAGAGAGGTCACATCCATGACATTTTTTCTTCATAAACGCAAAAAATATTCATTAAAATAAAATCAATCATGCATGTTCTATAATGAGCCAACTCTTATCCTTTTGATTATCATTATTTCTATTGGGTTGTGCAGTTTAATTCACTGAATTTCTACAAAGTATGTTGTGTACTGTAAACTCGCAAACTTTTTTGGTCACATCCAAAACGTATGTTAACTTCCCTCATCTAAAGTACAAAACAGGTTTACAGATAGATATGATCACTCTGTGGTCGGTTGTTCTGGAAAATATAAACAGATGTTCAATATAATGTGAACACAGATTTTGTGAATTTATGTTTAGAGCTTTTACTGCAAACATCACATCCATAACGCTAGAATTGCTCTTTTACCTCCTGTTACCTTGCAATAAGTCCTAACCGAACCTATGCTCTTTGGCTGCGCAGATAACACTGAAGACATAACAGATGCATCTTTCTCCTCCTAGTATTCTCGATGAGCTAATGCTGAAATGCATATTTCATGCATGCGTGCTTTGCTTCTAAACTGAGAGCACCATCAGCTGCATGTGGTCAACACTACAACCACCACTGCCATTAAAGAAACGTCTTATTCTTAAAGCAATAAAAAAGACAAGATACAAAGTGAGGACCATTTCAGAGCCTAAGTTCAATCAATTCATGATTCCCTGTGGACTAGTAAACTGTTTTAAGTGGCTCTATGCATGTAATGCACATGCAGTCAGATACTATCTATGAACGTCACATTAATATTAGTTCAGAACATGTAAAGAGCACATAGGAAATAAGTTCCCAGTTAAATGTTTAGAGATTTGACAGATTTTACTTGACTATAACCTTTTTTGAAGGTTGACGATCAGTTTAGCCAGCTAGCGGGTGAGTGTCAAATATGCTTTAGCTAGCAGGCTAATTAGTTTAAACAGTCGATAAGAAGCACAAAAAGTTGTTATGAGTAGAACAACAAAGTTTATAAAAATAAAAATACACACAGTGAATGTAATTCAGAAGTTTTAGACTATATTAGCACCAAACAATGTCTAGTTCCTATTTTTAAAAGGATGAATAGAGAAACACTGAGCTAGCAGTGCAGCAAAACTTCCTGCTGCTTTACAATGCCACTATAAACAGCCTGCCATATACTAATACATTACCCACCACTAAACCAAAACCAATGTATGTCAAAAAATGCCCTTAATACTATAATTTAAAGGTCATTGTGCCATAAAATGAAGTCGTAATCACCACTGCAGCTCCTCTTTCAAGTTTTCAACGACAGTTTTACAAGAACCTCCACACGTTCATAAGCGGTACATTTTAAAGAAACATGATCTTACGAAGAAAAAAAAGCAACAGTAGTCACTTTAGATTAACATAAACTGCGAAAAAAGCAAATACATGTACAACCCACCCTAGTTCAACACTGACACACTAAGCTACGCCCTTACGCAAGTCCCTAAAAGATCACACTGAAACTTTTTCTCTCCACAAGCAAATGGCTGAAAACAACTTTAAACAGCTGCGAACAGACAGCGGGCTGTGATCGCTTTTCGCCCTAAAGCGCACATTTAAGGCTCAGCAGATCTGGTAAACCCATTAGAACCGCTGGAAAGTGGCCTGAAGAGTGCTATATTTGTGTAGAAAGGGAGGTTACCTGAGTCAGGGAGAGACTGGCAGCCATAGTGTTTCTGTTCCCACTAGTTCATCCTGCGTTGCGATAGGCAATGGGCAATATAGGGATGCTACAAAACCTGGCACTGGAGTCCTCTGTGGAGCAGAGCAAAACAAAACCCGGCGGTGCATTTTCGGTGGATCTGTTGGTGATTCCAGTGCCTTACAAAACTAGACACTGGAATTCAGTTCTTAGTGGATTAGGATGACATAAAATAAAACACGGAGAGGGAATAATTGGATGAGGAGAGGAAGAGGCGGTGATCCTTCTGGATTTAATTATGGATATTTTTAATTCATGAGACCATCAGGCAGGGGCAACTCCAGTAAGGGTATAATAATAATAATAATAATAATAATAATAATTATTATAAGGCGGGGAAATTGTAGGGTTTTTATTTTAGAGGGCTCAAACCTAATAAGCGTATAATAATAATAATAATAATAATAATAATAATAATAATAATAATAATAATAAATGAGGTGGCATGGTGGCTCAGTGGTTAGCACTGTCACCTCACAGAAGGTCGCTGGTTCGAGTCCCAGCTGGGCCAGATGGCATTTCTGTGTGGAGTTTGCATGTTCTCCCCATGTTTGCGTGGGTTTCCTCCGGATGCTCCGGTTTCCCCCACAGTCCAAAGACATTTGCTAAAGGTGAATTGTTAATGAGAGTGTATTGGTCTTTTCCAGTACTGGATTGCGACTCGAAGGGCATCCATTTCAAAACATATGCTGGAATAGTTGGTGGTTCGTTCCACTGTGGAGACCCCTGATAAATAAGGGACTAAGCTAAAGGAAAATTCAATTAAATTCAATTCATCTGTAATAATAAATTAATAAACATAATGCAGGGAGATTCTATTTATATTTTAGATGGGGGCTTAATCTGAATAAGAGTAAAATTATTAATAATACTAATACTACTACTACTACTACTACTACTACTACTAATAATAATAATAATAATAATATAAAAGTAATCATAGATAAAATAAAAAAACAACAACTAAATGGTAAGGTTGTAAACTAAATTAATTGCAATATGGTCACATTGAGTACTGATCACTGAATAAGCCAAATACAAGACCTGTTTACTGTCCAATCTAAATTTTACTATTTGCATTTCTACACTCAACATTTTTGTTTCCACTTATAAGAAAAAGGGGGGAAAGTGGCCTCTTCTGTAATTCAGATTAAAAATAAATGAAATCCTTTACTCTACGGCTTTAAAATATTTCACAATTGGGTCATTAAAAACAACATTTCATACAAAGCTTGTGATGTTTGTGTTCATGTTGATAAGTCATTTCTCAACATGACAATTTGGTAATGCCACACTGTAGTTTTGTATTCAAAGATACATTATCAACATGGCCATTTCATAAAGTATATGTGTTCATACTTTAGCAACATGTGTTTATCGTTTTTTTAGAAACAATATAGTCACCAACTCAACTCCTGACACAAAATTCAACACTTTTAACAGACAATTGAGCAGACAAACACAACAAATAGAAATAAACAGTTTTTTTTTTCAACAGTTTTTTTTTTATTAAGCTTTTCAAATCTGTAAATAATAAAAAATGATCCTTTTGTTTTCGTTCAGCAAACTTTCCTCAGGTCTGCTCTGGACATCTTCTTTTGTGCCAGTTTTCTTTATCCTCCTCCTCCTCCTCCTCTTCTTCTTTTCATCTGCTCCTCCGTTTTCAGACTCTCCTTCATCTCTTCACTGTCACTTTTCTTTTTCCTCCTCCTCCTCCTCTTCTTCTTCAACTGTTCCTCCTCCTCCTTAGCCTCCTTTATCACTCCAGTGTCTATTTTCTTTCCCTCCTCTGCCTCCTTCTCATCCACCTCCTCCTTTATAGTGTCCTCTTTTGTACCACTTTTCCTTTGCCTCCTCCTCCTCCTCTTCTTCTTCACTTCCTCCTCCTCCTTCTCAGCCTCCTTTATCACCTCAGCGTCCATTTTCTCTTCCTCCTCCGCCTCCTTCATGCTATTATCCTCCGTCACTTTCATCTCCACCTCCTCCTTTATAGTGTCCTCTTTTGTCCCACTTTTCTTTTGCCTCCTCCTCCTCCTCTTCTTCTTCACCTCCTCTTCCTTCTTTTCACCCTCATTTGTTTCACCAACATCCCTTTTCTTTTCCTCCTCCACTTTCACATTCTCTTCTTCCTCCTCCTCTTTAATGTTCTCTTCCTCCTCCACCTTCACGTTCTCTTCCTCCTCCACCTTCACGTTCTCTTCCTCCTCCACCTTCACATTCTCTTCCTCCTCCTCCTTTATGTTTTCTTCCTCCTCCACCTCCATCTCTTTTTCCACCTCCACCTTTGTCTCCTCTTTCCCTTTCTCCATGATCTCATTCTTCATGGTCACCCCTTCCTCCATCCACCCCTTTTTCATTATTTCTTCAACAGTGATGTCATTTTCACCATCTGTTAAAGGAGAAATGATGGCAGTTTACACATTGTACAGTCATTTTCAAGGAGACCTTAAACTCCAGGTAAGGGTTAAGTAAAGCTGAAGTTTATTAATATCTTTATAACATATCTATGCATTGACAATCATTTACCTTCAGAGGATCTCAGACACCACATCTTGCAAAGTGATAGAAAAAAACGTGCCAGTTTGTTCTTTTTCTTCTTTTTGTTCTTCACATCTGTTAAAAGAGAAATGATTACAGTCATTTGAGAAGAAATTAAAAACATATATTTGTTATCCATCCCCTGTGTAAACCCATAGTTTTGCTTTAGACTATTTTTAGAAATGTAAGAAATAACAACGGTCTTAATCTATTTCTTGTTTTACATTTTTAATTTTCATAACTTCAGAGGATCAAAAAATGTCCACATATTGATAAATAATGTTATGATAGCTGTTCTAACGTGAAGATATGATTGAATTGCCTGTTGTTACAGTTATGAACTAGTATGATAACAAGCAGGAAATGTTCATCGGCCAACGACATGACCACATTGAAATGGTCTATAGCATACTTTAACCATGTATTTTTGCATGGTTATGTATTATTATTTCAGGCCCGTAACCAGGAGGGGCCTGAAATAATAAAGCTTTTCTATTTTAACTATTGATTTTCACTATTAATGATGTATGGTCCAGAATTTGCCATATATATATATAAGCTCAATTGTCCTATTTTGACTGCTATGCCATCATAAATAGTGAATATAAATAGTGAAAATAGAAAGGCTTTAAGACCTATGTGACTTCAGCTAGCAATTTTTCCCAATGCTAACAAATATTTTTCAAATATACAAATATATGTATGTTATAGTCCAACATACAGTTGTGCAAAAAAAAAACAAAAACATAAAATCTGACATAAGTGAAGTCATCTTTCAGTATTGTATTGTTTTTAAGAGAAGATTTTACAAGTAACTTTTATTCTAAATCTTGGACCTTAGTTTTGAAACAAAAAATGACCAATAAAAAGATGTGAAACACCAAAAGTGGACCATATTATAATTAATTTTAATACTAATTCGGCTATTGTTGTTATGCATGAATTTTCAAATGTATTTTTTACAAGAAAGGCTGAAATTAATTAATTAATTGATAAGCTCTACACTACAATGTAAAACCCAATAAGCTAAGGTAACTCAAACCATTTGAGGAAACAAACCATTTAAGTACAGTATATTACTTTAAACTACTAGAATGTCACTTTGTTAAACTGTAGAGTTGAATTTTCAACATCAAAAGTCGACAGAGACGAAATCAACGTCCCATAATGCGATTCACAACCGTAAATTAACACTTGTTAATGACAAAATACGGAAACGGAAAAAAAATGTTTTAGTGTACTTGGAAAAACTTGATGGAAAGGGGGCTTAATTAACCTCTAATCGGGGAAATGCCTGAATATTCGTTCATATCACAAAAACTCACCATGGCTGCTACTTAAAGGTCTTAATTTTATGAAAGAGGACTCCGTCTTCATCTTAACTCTTGCTCCGTCTTCGATGCTCGGATTTCGAGGTTTGAGCTGGTATTGGTCAACCATTATAACAGGATTTTCGGATTTCGCCATCAACCACTGAGATGTAATGACAGCGTATTTTATCGACTGTATTGTAGTTGAATCAAATCGCTGGACAGCTGAGAACAATCACAATAACACCACTACAACAAACCCACAAACACGCATCACCGCTCACTGCACATGTTTACTTTTAAAGACAAATGTCAGAAGATGAATGCAAATGACATAAAAACTAATGCAATTCAAAGTAATTATCCATTTAAAACAGCTTTTGTCCTATAGATTGTTTATACAGCTAGGATAAAAGCTGTTTAAATGGATAATTAATTTAAATAAAGAAGCACAACAAGTGAAACAAACGCACCTACAAAACGGAAATGTATTGACCTAAATAACATGTAATAAATTAATTTCAAATATTCTGCTTTTTTAATATGATCCATCCAGCAAGACATACACGCCATTACCACAGGAAAAAAAATATATTGCCACTATAGTAAATACTGTAGTGTATTCGAATCATTATTACACTTTATTTACAACAGTTTGCTGATAAATGCTACTGTTGATAAAAGTACTAGTCTTTACTATAAAAACTATATTATTTTTATATGGGTTTGTAAAATCATATTGTTTACCTGATTTATTTTAAATACTGCAATAAAACACGGAATGTAAACTTTTCATTTAGTAAAATATTACAATTATTGTCACCTGACATCACCATCATTTAGCGATTATGTGAGAAAATCCACTTTTAATCTAGTTTTGAATTACTACTCTAATCGTCTTAACTTTCATCAATCTTCATTCACTCATATCCCTTCGGGTTAAGTCCTTAATTGATCAGGGGACACCCCAGCGGAATGAACCGCCAACTATTCCACCATATGTTTTACGCAGCGGATGCCCTTCCAGCTGCAACCCAGTACGTAGGTTTCCTCCGGGTGCTCCAGTTTCCCCCACAGCCCAAAGACATGCGACCGTGTGGTTGTGAATGCAGGTGTATAGGTGTTTCCCAGTGCTGGGTTGCGGCTGGCAGGGCAGCCGGTGTGTAAAACATATGCTGGATAAGTTGGCAGTTCTGTGGCAACCCCTGATTAATAAAGGGACTAAAAGAAAATGAATGAACGAATACGTTTGGGCATAGCTTATTTGGTTAATGTTTTTTTTACAAATAAATAAGCATTCAAGACACTTAGGTTGGGTCTCTTACTCTTTTTGTAGTTTTATTATTGGGACAACAACTGTCATACCAGAGCTTTTCTTTCTCAATGTCAAGGAACATCCTTCAGAACACAAAAAGTACAAAATATATCTTTTAAAAAAAAAAGGTCACAATCTATTTTGCTTGGAGAAGTATCTGACCGAAACAGTACAGCAGTGCAATCTTCACAATGGCTAGAGCATGGGTTGGAGAGCAGACATGGTACTAGAACCAATGGGGAACTTTCCAACACCCTTGGAATCTTACAAGCTTTGAGTTTCTCATCACCCCACAGATTCCCTGATTGCCACATTTGCTAAATAAACTCAAAGTAAACATATGAGATCTGAAGAGATTCAGAGGAACAATTGTTGATATTGGTTTGCTTTAACCAAACATTCAAATCAGTAGGATGTGGAAATTCTTCAGTTTAATGCTTATAGCAAAGCAGGTAAGTGAATATTTTGATTTGTGTTGATCAGAGCTTGTGAGATCTTCTGTGTTTTCAGGAAACCATGACAAAGATTTGTTTAAACCTGATTACAGTTAGACTGATAGAGCGAGTATAAAGTTATGAATTGATAAGAACTCTCTCTATCTTTCTCTTTAAGACAAACACACACTTACACAACTGCCAAGCCGAAATGCTGTAGAGGAGTTGGCGTCTATCTAAACCACTTTCTTATATTCTGTAACAGCTGTAAAATAGAAACAAACAGTGGCAAAAGTACCTCAAAACTTCTCTACATTATTAACAAAAAGTAAATGTAGCTTGAGGTAATCTGAGAATTGTAGCTACCAGCTGATGATGGTTATGATTCAAGTTTCGTGTAACAGAATTGCTTAGCAAGCAGGATATCTGATATCATTTGTAAACAAGAGCGCTGAATTCCTACGATATTACATACAGGCGTGGGTCTCTTGGGTCACGTTAGCTCCCTTTTTACTCTCCCTGACTGAAATGTTTGGAGACTTGACAAAGTAAGAATGAAAATTATGACAAAGTTAATTTATAAATAGGTTTGTAGTAGTGAAAAGGGACAAAAAAAAAAACAGCAGAAGAATCCATCACACAACCAAAAATAAAGGAATGTCCAGCATAAGTCCAGTTCTCTTTCCTGTACCCCATCAGTCATGAGGCGTTCTTCATTAGATCCTGTTGAAATCTACAACTCGTCTTTGAGTTTAGAGTCTGTTTCCTCTTCCTCCTCCTCCTCTTCTTCCTCTTCCTCCTCGTCTTCTTCTTCATCTTCCTTCTCCTCTTCTTCCTCTTCCTCCTTTGCCTCCTCCTTTCTTGACTTTTCCTCTTCATCATGTTTCTTTCTATCTTCCTCTTCTTGACTTTCCTTCATTTTCTTTTCAGCATCCTTAAACAACAATAGAAGAGTTACTACAATTAAACGGACAATTATTTATAGTGGTTAATAATCATAATAATAATAATAATCATAATAATAATAATAATAATAGGAAAATTGTGTACTTTTGTGGCTCCCCAAGTCTCAGTGCCGACCTCTTCTGCCAACTTGGGGTCATTGGTAATTAGGAAGTTGTCGAAAATGGTGCCAGACTTAACCTAATGAAATTAAAACACAAGAGTCAATAAAGACTTATTAAAAATGTAACGATCTTTGGGATGTAAAGGAAGAAATCTGCTAATTTACCTGCCACAAGTCTAGTCCGATCACTCCGATGCTGTCGTATTTATAGATCTCGCTGTCAGCAGTGTATTCTGGGTTATCAATCTCAGGGTGCACCCATTTCCCCTTGTAAGCAGGATTGTCGATCTGGCGGGGTTTCCACTCACCCTTCAAGAGATTCAAAATTCAATTTGGGAACTCAAACAGCAAACAACCCAGTATTAACACAGACAAAAATAGGGCTGCATGATTTTGGGAGAAAAACTGACATTTCAATATTTTATTTTTCTGCGATACACATTGCAATATTGAGCATCATTTCACCAGAGGACTTTAATGGCTCTATTTGGAAAGAATTTGTCCTTTTAGAATAATTGAGACAATTTAGTAGGCCAGTACATCTGCACAAAATGAAATAAACCAATCATAATCATTGCTAAATACAGTAAATGATACAAATAAAAACAGTGCTTTATATTTTTAAAATATAGAGTCTAGACATATTCAGGCAAATGAATTGAATGATCAAATGTAAAGTAAACCTATATAGACTTCATTAATCTTTCTTTAAGTTACAAACATTATAAATTGTTGTCCCTGAATGCTTAAAATGGCTTGGAAAGCCTACACACTCAGAGACCTTAAAAATATATGCAAATGATCCAATGTTTGGTAAATTTGTAGAGTTACAATAAATCATGGTTTTCTTTTTTAACTGCGGCTCCTGGTCAACTATAATCCGGACTTTACAGTTCAGATCCTGCGATGTGTCTATTGCAAATGCTCACATTGCGATATCGATGCTGGAACTATATATTGTGCAGCCCTCGACAAAAAAAAATGTTTGTACAATATATCGAACTTGATGTAGAATGATGATTAATTGGATTAATTTTCTAAATGCATAATGATTTTATTGAGAATGATTCATTTTTAAAAACACTTTTCTCCAATCAAGACTTCTATCATTTACACAAACTGCACCCCTTTTTTCCCCAAAATCAAACTGAAGCTCACATTCAGATGAACCTACATCCAACAATCAATCCATTAAAGATGAATAAACAGAATCAAGATGCCATTTTACACTTTACTCCAACGGTAAAATAAAGATCTGTCGCTACTTCTGTTATATCAAAATTAAACTGTAGAAATAAAGGCATGGCTCTATAAAATTTGCTCTACTTTTTTCAAAACTTTTTTTAAAATTACTTTTGTGTGAAATGAAAATTCTGTTTATTTTGCATACACAGATTGTTATTCTTTAGGTGAACAATTAATCTGTGCAAGTTAATCCACCAAAAAAAGTTTCACCTGATTCACACAAGGCTTCAGCTTCAATGCTTGACAGAGGGCGTGTCTGAAGCATCAGCCTATGAAATTAGTCTGCAATTAGCCACTGTCTGAGCTGGGAAATTTGCATAAAGCAATCTGATTGGCTGACGCTTGAATTGGTGCTTGAAAAGTTGAGAAAGTCCCAACTTCTGCAGCAAGCATCACGGATCCACAATTCAGTTCAGCAACATTGGACGTCACCCGTTCGAAGTGAATGGGAAGCGTTGACGCTGACACCCGGTGTGAATTTGGCGTATTGGTAATCTTCAATGAAAGCCATTTGCTTCTGCACTTGTATGTTGACGTCAGTTTAACAGCTTCAGCAACCACAATATTCTTAACCACACGCCTATGATGATGAGCAAAAGGCAAGCCCCGCCTCCTACTCAATATACTGTTTCAGTTGGAAGTACATCAACATACTGAAATAAAAGCCTCAGCAACTTAAGACCATTATTTTTCCTAGTTTCCATCCCTTTCAATTTTTTTTGGACTCCATTTTAAAATATATCATGTGCCCTCAAATAGTATTATCGAGTATCATGCACACACTTACAGTAAGTATGTGTAATAAACCAAAACGTACCATTCATTTGCACAGACAAGCAGAAAATGTATATTTCAAACTTTAATAGTATCTGGTAGTTTGATATCGATACCATTTATTATATTGATATACTGTGATTTGATTACGTGTACAGAATTACTTTTGATGTATTCATTTAAACAATTACTAAATTCTGCAACAATTATGCATCAAATTCAGATTTTAGATCTAGATTCTGCAGTTTTTGCATCTCGGAAATCATAGTGCTGTACAAAGTGAGGTACGGTTGTCAAAAGTATCAACTTCAGCACCAATCGATACCAAAATTTTAAAAACGTCCATTTCCAGACAACATTTGAACACTGTTATGCTTGTTTTTAAAGGGAAAGTTCACGCTCAAATTTTAATTCTGTGATAATTTACTACCTTACCTACTCAAACACAAAAGAAGATATTCTGAAGTAAGCTAGAAACCAGTAACCATTGACTTCAATAGTTTTTCCTACAGAAGGAAGAAAGTCAAAGCTTTGGAACCAATTGAGGGTGAGTAAATAGTGAGCATATTTTCATTTTTGGGTGAACTACCACTTTAAACATTGCTGATTGGCCAGCGTCACTTGTATAGGCTGTCTTATGTGTATAGTTTAGTATATGTTAGCTGATAGACGTAGCTTTCAAACACTCCAGTATCTGTGTTTGCACTTTGTTGAGCAATGAACACAATGGCCAATCAGATGCGTTTAAGAACAAGCTCAACAGTGCTCAAATGTTAGCAGGAAATAAACCTTACCAACTGGTACCGAAGAACAGAAAACCCTAAAAAGAGCCATAATTAAAGAAATAAGAGTACCTTGTAATCAGGATTGGTGACCATTGGTGGTTCCCACTCTCCATCCATCTCTTCATCCCAGTCATCAGGCTTCTTGGCATCAGGATCAGGAATGTTCTCAGGTTTGTCCCATTCCTATGCAAACACACGTAGACTGTATTAGCAATGAAGAAATACATTTCATACATTATTTCAGAACAGGGCTTGGAAATGCAGTGTATGCAACAATATAGTTGATGACCTGTGCGTGTTTAGCCCAAATATTGGCTTATTTAAGCAGTTAATCTGTTATGTGATAAACAAAAGTGAGGGCATGTTTGTTTTATGGACACTGTCCTTACCTCGGGTTTCAGGTCTTCAGGGTCATCAACCTTCTCCCTCTCGTCCCAGTCTTCAGGCTTTTTGGCTTCAGGATCTTTGATCTTTTTGGAAGGCAAGAAGTCCCAGTCTTCTTCCAAAGATCCAGATTCGACCTTCTTATTATCAATCTTGACTTCATATGTGTTGTCTGGATTGACAATTAACGTGTAGAGGTGGCTGTATTCATCATCCTAAATGACAAAATGCATGGGATATGAGATTGCAGTACTAGTGCTAATGTGGATTATGCAACAGAAAATAAATAGGATTACCTTGCATCTAATATCTTTGTTGATCAAATGGTTTTTGCCTTTGTAATTGAAGATAACATGTACTTTCTTAGTGCCGGGGCCACATATGTCAGGACCTGAAAGAGATAAGATGACATTAGGGGTGCCCAAATCCTCCAAAATATTTTGATGCATGTTTCAGATTTAAGATGCCTATAGACAGATTAAGTTCTGACCAAACATGATGTTATATGTAGAGTCTCCGTGCATGTCTTCCTGCTTGAGGTCTGATGGGAAAAGTTTGATGTATCCTCCACCACAGTCGATGCTCTGCTCATGTTTTACAGTGAACTGGATCACGAGAGGTTGATCCTTGTTATTGAAATCACCAAAGCGAGCGGACATCGCGTAGAAATGAGCATCCTGACTGGTCTGAAGACCTGCAAGATTACAAGAAGATATGTGAGTATTAGCAAAACATCATCACAACTTTTTAGCAAATGTCCACATGAACGGGAAGCTGCTTTTTTCATATTGTGACAGTTCATAGAGAAGCAGAATATTAAAGGAGAAATCAGTGGGCATGGCTTGTTTTTTTTACTGCGAGCTGATTGGATGATGTAAAAGTAGGCCTTTCATTCAGAGCTTTTACCATCTAACAGACGCCTCCTCCTCACTATTTCTGTTTGTTGTAAACACTGTCAGTCGGAGGGGTGTGGTTAGACATGTTAGCCACGCCCAAAACCTAAGACAGACCTAATCTGAGAATTTAACTGAAAACAAACAGGAAGCGCATTTCAAGATTACAAGGGCAAACTATTTTTTTCCGTGAATGACATGCACAGATTAATTGTTCACCAAAACACTAGAAATGAGAGCTAACAAAATCAATATGGTTAGTTTTGACTTCATGTATACTTTAAGTCATCTGACGAGCAAGGCTGCCACTAACAATTATTTTGATAAACAAATAATCATTTGACTATTTAATCAATGGGATTAAATAATACCAAAGTAATTATTTTAGGGCTGCTTTTAATTAATAAAATTAATAACTGAAAATTATATATTCCACTTGCGAATAAATAATTCTACTTTCAGCCTAATGTTTTCTTTAAAACAATGTGCAATTTTAAGGCAAGGAAAAGAGATTTAGTATATGCATTTATGAATAATTCAATTTATGCACAACATAACCTACATTATGTATTACTGTTTAAATTGACTGCATAGAAGTTAAAAGTACATTTAAAATGGCCATAATGAACAACAAATGCACATATAAGATGAAAACTGCTACAAGGAGGCATTGTAAAATATTCCAATGCAACATTTTCAATTTAGAGAGCATCTGACATTACAAAAAACATTAATAATTTTGGCACGATATTTTTTTTCTCTGCGATACGTATTGCGATAGAATTTCACTAGATGACTTAAAGAGCTCTATTTGCAAAGTCATTACTTGAGATTAATCGGGATGATTTTGTAGGGGAATGAAAGGTAAATATACATTTTAGGTAATTTATTACATGCATAATAAACAAACTACAATCATAAATAAACACAATCGAGCTAATTTTTAAGTAAAATAAACTGTGCTCTGTGGTTTTCTGAAGAGAGTAACAGTTTCAATTCAATTCACCTTTATTTGTATAGCGCTTTTACAATGTAGATTGTTAAAGCAGCTTCACATAAAAGCTCATAGTAAATTGGAACAGTGTAGTTCAATTTGTAGTGTTTAAGTTCAGTTCAGTTTAGCTCAGTTGTGCTGTGGTTTAAATATGACTACTGAGAGTCCAAACACTGAAGAGCAAATCCAACGATGCGCAGCTCTACAGATCCCAAACCATGCAAGCCAGTGGCGACAGCAGAGAGGGGAAAAAAAAACTTCACTAATTGGCGAAGTGAAAAAAAACAATAAAAGTTTCAGGTATAGAAATTAAATAATCAAATACAAAAGTCACATTGCATAGCCTCCATCATATAAATAAATAAATCATATTAATGTTTATTAAACTTCTTTATGCTTTACTAAAATGCATCAATCTATCTTAAAATGCTTACATAGTCACAGGCCTTAAAACACATGCAGATAATAAACTTTGACTCTATTATGGCTCAATTCTGCAGTGTCTCCACAAATATAGTGCGTTTTGACCTGTGATTTCTGGTCATCTATAATCCCAACTCAACATTGCATTTGTTGCGATGTGACTACTGCTGACACACACATTGTTATATCGATTGTTAAACAATATATCATGCAGTCCTATTTACAGTAGGAGTACACTAGAATATCATCAGCCCTATTTAAAACCACAAAACACTCATATCTGGGTTTAATGCAGCCTTCCAATAAGTGATGAATCATGTACACATGTTAAAGTACACATGCCTCATTTTTGACAAAACAAGCTGAACTGTGTAAACAAATTCTACTAGATGTATTCTGTGCTAGGGCTAGTGGACTCTACAGCACACGTGGCTCTGTAATGTTTTGAAACGTAGTAAATATCAGATGGTGAAACATGTCTGAGGGTCACTAGAGCAGAGGGTGTTACGTCACATACAGTAGCCCCTCCATCCGCTTATTATTTAGTGCGTAAAACAATGCAAAACAGATGAAACCACACATTCAAACTAACAGGCATCAGTGATCGGATGGCTTTAATAAATAGAGCGACACTCACCCTTATCTTTCTCGGCATCGCCATAAAATTTGCCTGCAGAAAGCACAAACTTCCCATAGTCGGTCTTATGCTTGGATTCCACCCATCGGCTCCTCCAGCTGTCTGAAATGACACGGATATGAAGTTAAAAGCGTTATTAGCATGCAAATATACATAATTATGAGCAAAATTTGATTTAATCAAGGACGTTTGCTGTATTGACGGTCATTCACAATTGCTGCATTGACTATTTTGACTAAACAATTTAAACCAAGAAAGAAAAAAAATGCTAATTATCACAATCATTATTATTATCATCATCATCATCATCATTATTATTATTATCATTATTATTATGAACCTTATTTAATGGATGCAACATAATTACTGGCAGGCCATTAGAAAAGGCATAACATTAGGTGACTCCACACAGAAATTATATCTATTGACTACAGCACATAGACATTATTCAGAAAGCCTGATGATTATAATCTTACCTCCGTCTTCAAATTGCTCTCGGAAATAAACATTGGACTCTGCGGTTATTAAAGCGACGGACACGGCCATAAACAGTAGGGATAACGCAGTCATCTTTGCACTAAAATATACCCCGCTTTCAGGGACGTAGAATAGTAAAATATTGAGAAAATATGTTTTGATAAGAAGTATGAGACTTGCAAGAATGATGCGGTCTGTTTGGATCTTCACATGCCTGCAGAAATCACCGTTCACTGCTATCTTTCGCACAGTCTCGCCTCTAGGCTGGAAACAGATGGCTGGCTCTGATTGGACGGCACCAGGAGACGACAGCGTCACGCCGCTCAGCCAATCAGATCATCTGCGGAGTCCCGTGGAACTTCCTTCCTGGCCAATGCCAGCTGACCACGCGTTTGGCAGGCACTAGTGATGGAAAGACTCATTTCCGTGAATCGGTTCAATGAACAGGTTCAAAACACGAATTCAGCTGTTATGTGCGTCTTTAATGTTGATAGTATTGCCTATTACTAAAATATTCCAGTTTTACTATACTATATATTCTGCTTTTTCTCTATTTTTGTTAGCTACGTTATCTTGCGTGTTTATTTTCTTGTTTACAGTTTGTTTATGTTTGTGAAATTCTCATACAATTACACTGTTAATATTCATTCATTCATTCATTCATTCATACATGCTGTCTGTTCTTCATTCATTCATTTTCCTTCAGCTTAGTCCCTTTATTTTTCAGGGGTCTCCACAGTGGAATGAACCGCCAACTTATCAAGAATGTGTTTTATGCAGCGGGTGCCATCCAGCACTGGGAAACACACTCTCACATTTACATTCACACACATACACTACGGCCAATTTAGCTTATTCAATTCACCTAGTGGGGAAACCGGAGCACCCGGAGGAAATCCATGCGAAAAAAGAAACAACAACTGACCCGGCCGGGGCTCGAACCAGTGACCGTCTTGCTGTGAGGCGACAGTGCTAACGTTCTATTTTGAGCTCTTTGTTCAACGTGTAAACTATTCACTCGTTTTAGCAAGTTATGTAAACGAATCAGTGAGTTCAATATTCGATCAACATGTCGATTATTCAATTTAAATATATTAATCAGGTCACACTTTATTTTGATGGTCTGTTTGTTGAATATAAGTTACATTGCATCTACATGCCAACTAATTCTCATTATTATAAGTAGACTGTTAAAGTTAGGGTTAGTGTTAAATAAATCAGGAGCAGAGGGAGATACATTGTACTATTAGTTATATAAATTTGCTTCAAATCTGATGTAAGTAAAAGGAGTTAACTGGAGATAAATTCTTATAAAACCAAGCAGATGATAATTAGCAGAAATAAACTAGTTCTTACTCAAGGGTTGAAACCTCTGGTCCTTGAGGCACATGAAATGAAGACAGTTGGATGTTTTTTAAATATTTAGAAACATTTATTGATAGTGGATTGACATTTGCTGCAAATGTAGAGTGTATTCTTTAAAAAAGCAATGCAGAGATTATATCTCATTAGGAGGTTACAACAGTTTGGTGTGTCAAGATATTCTGGAGATGGTAAACAAGAATTTGGTTGAAAGTGTTTTTACATGATTTTTAACATGATTGTATGGACTGTTGACAATTAAGGAAAAGCTATGTTGAGTAGTAAATCCCAAATTGCCAGTGCAACTGTAGGTAAAGCACAAAGACAACTAGATTCAATTTATTTAATCAGGATTAAACAGAAAGCTCTTGTCATTATTGAAGAATGTTCCCATCCTTTAAATGTAAAATTTCAGCTCTTCCCCTCAAAAAGACGTTTCAGACAACCTTAAGTAAAAAAAATGCGTTTTAAATGTCTTTTGTGCCGACTTCCATTAGAATTTTAAATACTGGGTTTTTAGTGCGAATAGGGTTTTAATGGAGTTTTTAATGTGATGACATTGAATGTATTTTTGTTGCCTGTTTTTTTCTGTGATGGGTGTAATGTGAACGCTGATGTGGTTGTGTGGTGAAGCCAAAGATAAATTTCCACTTGTGGACAATAAAAGTAAAGTTAAGTAATATGTGCTAGTTTAAGCAGATTTGTCCACATGTATCTACTGATCACAATAACAGGATCATAATTTACTATAGAAATGGATCAAGAACAAGATTACACAGGTGATTTACTCCACTGCAATTTATTAAACCAAGCAAGATGTTAAAATAAATATAGAACAAGTAAATGTTTTAAAAGTTTGGCACATTTAACATTTATTTCTTTCTCTGAAGACAAATATCTGAAGCAGGATCATTTGCGCATTTCCCCCTGGTGTCAGTGTTCGTAATTCGAAATAGTAATGTAGAATTTTATCTTGTCAGCCAAAAATAACAGATAAAACTAGGTCAAACCCTTAGCTGAAATGCTGAGGACAAGCAACTAAATGTCCAATCCCATTCAGCATTACTAGTCTTAAATTATTAAACCTTCACCAAAGTATATTTAGCTGGTGACGTAAAAATAAAGACCAAACACTGACCTTTAGTTTTGTTCAAGCACATCTTAAACCGTTAAAAGTGACACTTTGGGCCAGGGGTGCTGCTGGCGGGTACGGGGCTATGACAACATTTCGTTGGTGTCGTGAAAAGTGAAGAGCATGGTGGTTCTGGTGGGCCCCTAATAGTATCACTGGGGGCCCCAAAATGGTGTGGGCCCTTAGAATCATCCTAACTTTCCCCCGCCCAGCGGCACCCCTGCTTTGGCTGTCAAACCCCCCCCCCAAAATAAATAGTTTTGCTTATAAAAAATGATTGAAGATGCTTGTCCAGTCTTGTGCAATGAAGGTTAATGTGATAAATCATCAAACTACAGAAAAACGTGTTCATATGAAAATGTGCATTACATTACGCATCATATTTAATGTAATTCCCTTAGTGTCATGTTTGTCAGGCTTACCACTCTCACTTTTTCTACCTGCATTTACATTTCAGTAACATATATTCACCTTTTTCCCGGCTATTACACCACTTCCACATTTTCATGTCAGAATGTGTTCAAAATACAAACATCAATGAAAAAACAAAGCAAAACATTTAACCTGTAGTGTGCCAGTAAAAAACCCCAGCAACAATTCAACACACAAACAAGTATACATAAATCAAACACAAGATTTTTATGAAATGTGATAATTAATGCAGACGATGACTATTGAAAAGAGCCAAGATGAACCAAAAGTTCTGAAACAGCAACTTCAAAAACATATTTCAGGTGAACATAAAATGTAGCGACACACAATATAATTTAAAATGGTCTTTTAGTTGTGAAAAAATGCTTTCGCAATAATATACTAATATCGGAAGCCTAGCAGATCCAGTTGATTCGTATGTACTTCTAGAACATAGGTCTCAAACTGGATTCCTGGAGGGCCGCAGCTCTGCAGGCTTTCTCAAACCCTAATCAAACACAGCTGATGCCACTAATCAAGGTGTTGGAGACTCTTTTGAACACCTCGATTATTTGGGTCAGCTGTGTTTGATTAGGGTTGGAGCAAAACTGTGCAGAGCTGCGGCCCTCTAGGAATCCAGTTTGAGACCTATGTTCTAAAACACGTGTCAAATCCAGTTCCTGGAGGGCCACAGCTCTGCACACTTTAGCTTTAACCATAATTAAACTCACCTGATCAAACTAATTGAGTCCTTCAGGCTTGTTTGAAACCTACAAGTAAAGCTGCAGTCACATTTGACTTTTCTTCCCACAGACTTCCATTCATACGCACGCGAATGCGTCAGACCGGAAACGCGGGGTCTTGCGTTAAGTTTCGCAGTTCGCTGCGGTGCAAAGTTCAAGCTTGATGAACTCTGACCTGCAAAACCGCATCACTTGACTGCGTGAGACCAATCGAGGATCAAAACACGACCTCTCTGGACAGAAATTTAAAGCATGGAGCAATCGCTCGCTTTTTTTAATGTCTAATCATCTTGTTTAATCCCGCCCCTTTTCACAGCGCCGTACGACAGAATTTCGCACACACAAAGCCCAGTGTGACTGTAGCTTTAAGCTGCGGACACACTGCACTTTTCTCCCCATTGACTTCCATTCATACGCAGGCGAATGCGTCAGACGGGAAACGCAAGTTCGTGCGTCAAGTTTCGCAGTTCAATTTAAAATATGGACCAATCGCTCACCTTTTTTAAATGTCTAATCATCTTGTTTAATCCCACCCCTTTTCGCAGCGCCGTACTACAGAATTTCGCATGCTCCAACTATAGTGTGACCCGCAGCTTAAGTGTGTTGAAGCAGGGTTGGAACTAAACTGTGCAGAGCTGCAGCTATCCGGGAATCCAGTTTGAGACCTATAATCTAGAATATCTGGTTTAACTTAAAATAAATATTATGTATGGTTGCAAACAACAATTCCATCAACTTTGAAAGTAAAAAATAAATATACTGTTGTGTCTATGGCTGCTAGGCCTCCACTTTAAGTACATGACTGTAAATGCACAATTTTTAAAGAGGTTCTGTTGCTTAAGTACACATCAATGCATGTAAACTGTAGTGTAGATAAAAAGTTCTTAAAAATATAATTAAAGAAGGGGTTGCTATGAACAAGCCCCTCTGTTTCTGTCAAGAGTGTAAGATTGAAACTCCACTTTTTTTTCTTTCGCTTGCATTGTCAATGTTGTTTAATGTGCATTTCAGGCATCAGCAGTCATTTCTGCTCCATTCAAGTGTGTTGTTGTGTGTTTCTTTAATGCCGTTACGGTAGAAAGAAGTTGATTCTTTGGGGGATGGATTTGCAGCCTTGTGCAGAGAAGAGTTTCTCCTCTTTAGGAACATACAGCATGGCTTTGGCCACTTCGTCCAGCGTTCCCTCGTCCGGCTGAAGGCCACGAGCTGCATACGCGTCATGGGCACATAGCTTCACGTGACGGTACTCCAGCGGCAAGAACGGTACAAAGAAGTCAATCAGATGGCCTGACATCAGCTCGCTCTGTGCAAAACCTCCTGCAAAGGTGAACAGATGTTTAGCGAGAATGTCATAGGTTAAAACAGACATACTGTGCAAAAGTCCTAAGCTTTGTTGGTATACTTTTGCACAGTACACAATTAGTCAGTTCTTTTATTAAAAACAAACAGAAAATATGTACAAAAACAGCACAACATTTCCTCTTCAAGCAAAAGTCTGTGTTTAATGTGGCTTCCCTTGGCACAAAGAACAGCTTAAACTGTTTCAATTGTCTGGATATTTTCTGAAATAATGTATTGATGTGTAATATCAGGCTTCATTTAGCCCTTTCCAGAGTTCTTCTTTAGGTTTAGAGTCTTATCTTTTATTTTCTGTCCAGGTGATCTCTTACTGTCTTTATAATATTCAGGTATGGACCCTGTGGAATCCATTTTATGACTGTCTGTGTTTCATCAGCTGTTTTCTTTCCCCAAATAGGATTTCACCCCAATTAGCAGATCATTATCACACTGAAAATGAAAACTATTACCACTGATTTCCTTTCCAGAAGGAATGGCATAATGGATTAAAATCTGTACTTTTCAACATTCACAATTCCGTCAATTAAGACAATACTGCTAATAACACAGGTACAAATGCAGCTCAAACTAGGACAAATAGTCTCTCTCCAACATTGCCTTTCACATGTCTTAAACAATTAAACCAAAATAATTCAACCACTATCCTAACAAACCAAACATCAGCTGAAAGATCATTTATTCACCCTGTATAAATCTCAATTTAAAAAAGAAAATTGACAAAAATGTACACTTATGACTGGTTTTGTGGTACTGTATAAAGTTGTAAAAACAGACATGGCATACATGGCAACTTTGAGTGTGATTAAGTATAAGATTAAGTAACAGCCACTAAAAGAACTGTGAACAAATGAACTATGATCATATATGCAATGAATAATAATGTACATCTATGCAGTTTGTTGTTCTTCAGCCTGACACAAAGCGGAGGGCTTTATTCTGCGTAAACAACTGCCTAGATGTACATTATTCCGCTTATTACATGGCTACAAAAACAAAACAGCTAGACACAAAACATTGATCTAAACTGTAATAATGTATCAACTTTTAATTAAATGTAAACAAACTCTGACTTAAACAAATGCTGAATGGAGCATACACTAACCTACTAATTATTAAACAGTCAAGAACAGCGGTGTGAGATGTACGCATATACAGTAAATATGCATCTCAATTAATGGACAAGATGACTTGAAGTACCCATATGAGTCGTGTTATTAGTTTCAATGGTTGTCTAGGTATAGGTTATCTAGGAATAACATACTTTACAATGTCAAAATTGACCAATCAGAATTAAGCTTTCCAGTGAGCCATGTTGAAACGATATTAATCAACTACACGTAAAAGTTGTGTTATGATGTGTTTGACTGTGCACCTTCTGCCTCCATGGCTTCAGCCCGCAGAAGATGTTCCAGGTCCTCCATGCCAATATCTTCCCTGTTCTGTCCTGAGTGCCAGAAATCCAGCGCCACCTCATTGATGGCACCACCACCGATATTGCTGAAACATGACATTTAAAAAAGCATTCGTTTGAAAGTCTCTTCTGCTCATCAAGGGTGCACTCATTTGATGAAAAGCAGACTAAAATTGTAAGATGTTATATTCCTTAGAGTTATTTAAATGGAAATATTGTTATTGTTATGAAGACAGAAATGAAGTAATATTAAATGAAATATATGAATATAAAATTAATAATTTGATGTTTATATTAGCGACTTATTTAAAAGGGTGGTCCTCTACGATATCATATTTCAAACTATAGTTGATGTGTAATGTAGCTTTGTGAAAATTAACAACATCTCTGCATGTAATACGCTCAAAGTCTAATGCAAATAGGGAGACATTGGCTTTTACAGAGTTAGCTTAGCAAAGCCTACAGCGAACAAAGTTGGGGGACTACAAAAGAATACATCCAGGCTAGTGAGATCAAAAATGCTTCAGGTTATGCAAATTCACCATGAGCATACACCCTACGCAGCAATAGGGGCAAGGCCAGAGGCACTGTAGTGCTGTAATGTAGCAGAGAAAGCTAAAATGCCGTCCAAACGCTGCTATTTCCACAGAGGTTGTTCTGTGCTGTTTCTATATTTTCGCTTCCAAAGGACAAATGCTTACAATTTATTTTTAATTATGTTCCAGAGAATTATAAAAAATATACAGCTCTAGCATTTGACAAAGGACAGCTTCCAGAATGTCTTCCAGTTCAGTGCTGGATTTGGCTAAAAACTCAAAAACAACAAAAACAAAGGAGCAGCTCCAACCAAACAGGGCACAACAAACAATTTAGCAACATTTATCCGTCAAACCCCTGTAAACACCCACAATCTTCACCAGCGCTGCAGTGTCTTTCTATGCAGATGCTTTTTCTGCGTTTTACATCTCAAATATCAAACTCGTAAAAGATGTGAACGCAACCACTATTTAAAAAAAAAACACATACCAACCTTAAGAACAGAAATATGGCTCTCCTATAGCTGACCCCATCCACATTATCGTAGTGGTCCATGTAGGGCTTTATAGCATCAATGAGTCCCGGATGAAGTTTTTCGGCCTCATCGAAGATAAAGAGAGTCTGTGGGCAGCGTAGAACCATGTCTCGAATGGCTTCTCTCAGCTGGCCCTGCTCACAAATACCAGCACTGAGTGGGACGTTCAGAATTCAGCAACACATTTACAACAGATTTCTCAGAGAAACATCCATCTCTCTTTGATCTTAATACTTTCTATGGGATGAAATACAAAAGCCAGGTTTACATTTTAACCCAAAGAGAATCTTAAGCAGCAAAAACATAAGTCCAAATTAACTCACAAGTAAACATAAATCGCATTAATTACCCCTGTAGCACGTTTTGTTTGATTTTGGATTTATAACTAAAGAGAATCTTTTCTACAAAGAAAGAAAGAAAAAAATCCCAAATATGAATTAGGTGCGTTTCCATCAAGTTGTAAGAGCAGCCGACTTTAGTATTGCTAACCTAGTAACCAACAGTAAACAAGCCAGGCATAATAGAGTGGACGATTATGACGTCAATTTGTATGCAAAAACCCAGAAGCGAGTTAGCATTTTAGCATTTGAACGCGGGGAGAACATGCAAACTCCACACAGAAATGCCAACTGACCAAGCTGTAGCTTGAACCAGCAACCTTCTTGCTGTGAAGCAATCGTGCTACCCACTGCACCACCGTGACGCTCGGTTTCTAACATTCTTCAAAATATCTTCTTTTTGGGTTAAGACAAGTGAATTTTCAGTTTTGTGTGAACTATCCCTTTAACACAAGGTGATGGAAACCCAGCTAATGAGATATTCATGCAAATCTGATGTATTGCTTTTACATGAGATTAATCCGTATCACTTAAAAAATTAGTACACCCCAAAGTTCACCCAAAACTGAAAATTCTGTTGTCATTTGCTTACCCTTTAATTGTTCCAAAATTTATTTGTTGACTTTTATCTGTTGAACAAAAGAAGAAAGCTGAAAACCAGTAACCATTGAAAAGTATTGTTTTTCCTATTATGAAAGTCAATGGGGACAGGTTTTCAGCTTTCTTCAAAATATCTTCCTTTGTGTTCAACAAAATAAACTCAAGGTTTGGACCAACTACTTGAGGGTGAAATAGTAAATAGTGAGTAAATTTTCATTTTGGATGAAGTTGAACTCTCTTTTTAATATGTTTGGAGAGAATATAAATTACATTTATTAAACAGGAAAGAACAATAAAGGAGGGCAATGGTATACAAGATAAACTCAAGTTAACTGAATTAAGTGGTAGGTTGTAATTAGCTGCACAATATAACGTTTCAGCAACGATCCCACAATATGCACATCCGCAATAGTCACGTCGCAGGAAGTGCAATGCAATGTATGTTGGGATTATGGTTGAGCAGAAGCCACAGATTAGAACACACAAGATTTTTGGTTTAACCATAATGAACTGAAAGCGTATCATCTTCATCTGTTTTTTAAGGCCTCTGACTGTATTCAGGCACATGAAATTGTACTGTTTGTAACTCTAATAAAGATGTATTTATTGAATTATTTATACAATGAAGACTATACAGTGTTTGATTGTATAAATAACTACATCTTGTTGTACAGTCAGTGTTGTTGCAGTGTTTGTACATTCTATACCTGAATAATGTGATATAAAGTATTTTTCTTCAATCTTCCCGATAATATTCCAGAACAATCTCATAATCTTCCAGAATAATCCCAAATAAATCTAAATTAATTCTTTTCAAAAAGAATTTTTGAAAGCTATCTGGTGAAATTGTATTCATATCGCAATATATAGCGGCAAAAGAAATATCACAATGTCCAATTTTTCCAATATCACGCAGCCCTAGTTGTACTTATTATTTGCAGCACCTCCTTTAAATATTTATGTTTTTTGTTCTTTATGTTAAAGATGTTAGGTCACACCACTCTTACGTTATTGAATATAAATGTGTAATTAAACCATTTTGTAAATATGTAACAACATACACTATTCAACACTTGAAGTGGTTAAAAAAAAAAATCTTCACAGTTGTCCTAAAACTATTAAACAGTGCCCATTCTTGCCTAAGGATCATTTTGAAAAACTTTTTTGATCCACTTTAAATATTGACTACTGTATATTGTCTATATTCACTGAGAAAAGGATAAATCTCCATTTATTGTGACTACTACGTGCAGATTTCAAAAATTCGAGCGGGAAGCAATCAGTTGTACTATGTTCGCTGAATCAGGTGTTGAACTATCCAGTTATGTCAAGGCTGAATTGCATAATGTTCCCCAGAAACCCAAATAATGATTGTATTGGACCTCTGCCTAAACGGACTGCATTGCAGTTTTTTTTTAATCTAAATATATCCAAATGCTTGAATTATGACAGTACTAGGAAAACATTGCAATGGTGGTTAAGAATATACTGAAATTAAAGACTACAAATGTGTCTGTCACAGTGGATTAAATCAACAGAGCACTATTGAATGAGATCGGTTGACCTGGACAGTGATGTGGATGTCAAGCGATGAAACTTTGCTCACCTTGTACACGTCCACCAACCTCGCATGTGGGAAGTGGAATGGGGCAATGAACAAACGCACACATTCGCTCTTTATACCGTCCCGGTACAGGTTGTCCGCCACTATCCGGGCCACAAAGTTCTTGCCTGTCCCAGACCAGCCGTGAAAGGACAGAGTCAGAGGTTTGTTGGACTCAGGGTTTTTGATGAAGCCTTGAATCGCTTTCAGAACCACAGACTGGGCCAGATGCTGCCCGTGGAGCTTCAGCTGGAGATCTCGCTCCAATCCTGAACATAAAACAATGTACTATTGTAATACATTACAATTTTAATATCCTGCTTTCTGTTCAAAAAACCTGGACCCTTGTGTGCTGTCGGGGATGTTTTCATCCACTCTGGGGTGATTTTGAGTCTTAATTTGGCCATAATGTTTTCTGTTTCAGCTAGCAATGATTTTTGGTGACAAATCTGGGTAATAAACTGCTGTAAAAATGCATCAGATTATTTTTTTTTTCAATTTTCTTTGCATAATTTCGTTAATCAACCTCAGTCCTGATCAAAACTACTAAATTGCTTAGAAATTTATAAAATACATTAAAATTCATTCATTCAATCATTTTCTTTTCGGCTTAGTCCTTTTATTAATCTGAGGTCGCCACAGCGGAATGAACCACCAACTTTTCCAGCATATGTTTTTACGCAGCGGGTGCCCTTCCAGCTGCAACCAATTACTGGGAAACATTCATATACACTCATTCACACACATACACTACGGTCAATTTTAGCATCCCCAATTCACCTGTACCACATGTCTTTGGACGAGGCGAACATGCTACCCACTACGCCACCATACATTAAAGATACAAATTATACCAAACGAAATTTATTACTAAAAGAGCATTTATAAACAAACTTAGGCTATATAAAGTGGTCAAAACTTGTTTCAATGTTTCCTGTTGCTATTTTAGGTTTTTCATCTAATATTATTTTTTCTTTCAGTCTTATCCGGTGAGAATCCAAAGTAGTCCAAGGTGTTGTAGCTATTAAATCATATTGACAGGAGCAGAAATGAACGGATTTAGATTAAACTGAAGCATCTGAAAATATGCAATATGCTACCATAAAAGGTGCGAATTCTGCAGTTTTGCAACCTTAGAAGGCTCTATAGACTATTAAAATAAAATGTTTTGGTTTTTTTTTTTTTGCTGCACAAATGTGTGAGCATTTAGTGACTTTTCCACATGCAACATTATGTATTGTAGACAGATCGTTAATGACGATACAACCGTTTACAAACTACAGTGGCACCACCTGTATATTGGAGCCATAGTATCATGATACTACCATAGTACCGGTAAACCATGCAACCCTACTATGGATTCAGTATTACATTTATGATCACTTTTATTTATACATATTTATTATGTTAGAATAATTTTTTTGATTTTTTTTTCTTATAAAAATATTTTTTCTTATAAATATCTTTTACACTGATGTGATTTTAAAACACTTTTACAAAAGAAATTTAAAACAGTATATATTTTAAATTGCATTTTGCATGTTTTATATTACATTCATTTTGACAGGCACCAAATGGAGATCAAATGTATTTATATGGGATATATTAAATATTGATTCAGCACATTTTCAGATTATTTCAAACAACAACTGTAAAATTATTAAATTGCTTTAAAACAATGAATGCATTAATGCTGATGGCTTTACCTGTGATGTTATTTGTGATCCTGCAGTCTCCTGAATCGCAGCACTGACCCACGCTGCAGTACCAGGCTGTCAGTATGCCAGTGTAGTACTGGGGAAACCCTGACCAAACGTCCCCAGTAGGCACTGAGAGCAGAATGTGTTACATACTGTACGTCTGCATTCAATAACAACCATTGCAAATACTGCCAACTCTCCAGCATTTCAAAGAGGATCAGAAATAAACAAAAGTGAAGCCAAAATAACTTGTTACAAAAATGTTACAACTGAGAATGCATTTATTGTTTAACATTTATATGATCATACACAGTATCATAATACAGTTTTATGTTAATTATTGGCTGGAATTTCCAACAAAATGAACGCAAGAGTCTGGTTTTCTACACAATACTTGCTTACATTATTAAAAACTACCTTTTATCATTATGAAAGCATTATCCGTCAATATTCATCTAACTTATATTGTCTTTACCTTGTTGAGTCGCATCATCCTGATGTGGTTGACAGTCGCCTTCCCAAATATTGCAATAGATGTAATTGAAATAATAGGTAGAAACATTGGAGATGCTTTCGAATTGGAAAAAATCCGCATTAGCCGAAACAGCCAGGAGTGATGACACGATTACCAAGGAAAACATCGGTGCCGACGGAAATATGTAGCTTGTAAAAGATGTAACATTGAGCTATGGGATGTAACTGCAGCGTCCATACAGATGCACAACCAAGCCTCACCGATGACAGGCCGCAACTGAAACGCGACGTCAGTCTTCATTGTAATAGAATGTGAGCGGTTAATGTGATGGGTTAAATGGGCGGGTCTTGAATCAGTAAACGGGTTTTTATTTTTTTCATAAAATTTCTCCTTGATTAAGGGGTAAAGTCATCAATAACAGCGGTGAATTGTTTATTGAAATACGTTAATTTTAGAAAGTACATACCACGGGGTAATTGTTACTTTTCTCAACGCTAAGCAGCCAGGACCAATCACAGTTGACTAGAATCTGAGCGGTTAATATGATGGGTAAATGGGCGGGTCTTGGGTCAGTAAAAGGATTCTTTTTGTAAAAGTTCTCCTTCATTTTTTTTTAACGGATATCAAGTCTTCAATAACAGTGGTAAATTGTATATTGAAATACGTTCATTTTAGAATGTTAATACCACGGGGCTAATTGTTACTTCCCAACAAATACACAACGTTGTCTCAATGTAGCGACCTTTCTACAACGTTGTACCAACCTTGCAAAAAGGTTGAGGATTCTACGTTGTTGCTAAAGGTTGTCACAACAATGTCATAATGTTTCCATTTAAACATCATGAGGGCCGCGTGTTTTAAATTGTGCTTAGGTGCCGTGGACGACCACTGTACAACATTTACCCGTCACAGCTGAATCTGTTTAAATATCAACAGACCGTCGTCTCATTCATCAACGACCGAGGAGACGTGAGTATTGCTTTATTTCTTCTTGCTAAATATGATATGTAAATTGTGAATATTCAAACAAACCTACGATTTCGACAACAATCTGTTCAAACATTACACGCACAAAAAAGCCATAATGAAGTTATTACGAGCGAGTAACATTTCAGCCCTCCGTTCACGGAAAGCGACAACATTAAAATCATTATGTTAAATCTCTCGATAAAACATTTCCTGATAATTTACCTACCCCTTGTCTTTAGTCGAATGGACAATACTGTTTTTGGAGTTCAGTTTTTTTCCATATTGATCGTGATCAGTCAGTTATGGATACTTTTTACAAAACACACGAGCTGACTTTTAAATACAAAACACCTGTGTGCAGTTAGCGTCCCGTTAAAGGGACAGTTCACTCAAAAATGAAAATGTATTCACGAATTATTTACCCTGTAAATATTAAGTGATTCCAAACCTTTAAGATTCTTTATTCTGTTGAACACTAAAGAGACTTTTAAAGGAATAATCTTAGTTCTGTAAGCATTTGCTTTTATAGTAGGAAAAACACTATGGAAGTCAATAGTTACAGTTTTCCAGCTTTATTCAATATATCTTTATTTTTCAGCAGAAAAAAAAGCTAAACAAGTTTGGAACAAGTAAAGGATGAGGCTAAATGACAGGATCAGGATTGTCAGTTTTGGGTGATCTATCCCTATAGATTAAAGTATGTAAGTTGATGTTAATATACCTAGTTAATATTGATATCAATATAAAGATCTGCTTGTCTTAATTGCTATTTTGATGTTTGAATTTAAAATCCATATTTTTTTCTTTGCTATTTTCACATCGAGGTAATCTATTGATAATTTCTGGATTTTAATTATAAATTGCATAAAACTATTGTTTAAGCACTCACTGTTGTTTTCAGATTACTTGGGTAACTTGTCTTTCAGAATGTTTTCAGTTGTTGAATTCACCTCAAATCAGTGTTGCTGTAATTCCTGATCTATTGAAGGAATTAGATGAGGTATGGATTATACTACTCTATATTTACTATAGTACTTCAAAACACAG
Organism: Danio aesculapii; assembly: GCF_903798145.1. Classification (NCBI taxonomy): domain Eukaryota; kingdom Metazoa; phylum Chordata; class Actinopteri; order Cypriniformes; family Danionidae; genus Danio; species Danio aesculapii. The sequence goes on along the minus strand of NC_079442.1, from coordinate 36,715,319 downwards.
TATGTCCATAATTTAGAAAATAGATCATGCTTATAATTGAAAGAACTTTATTTTGTACAGTTATTATTGACGCTAGGACAATAAGTTTAACATTGCATTTTACAGCGAGCAACGCCACAACTACAGGACCTCTTCTTTCTCTTCTCGTAATTTAAGTATGCGAAGACTAAATCTGACTTAACTCAAACCTGCTTTCCCTGTATCTGTAAATTCATTTAGATTGTATGTAATTTTGGTATATGATACATTAAAATAAAAGCTAATTACTCATTGGAGATTTATGTAATTAAATTGCAATAAATGTCTGAAGCTTCAATATAAACTTGCTAGTCAGTGGTCATTTCCTGTGTAGTCCTGTTGTGTCAAGCTCTGTTCTGTCCTCTTATTCATTGCCAATTTTGACTTGTGTCTGCTGTGGATCCATCTCTGAAGCTGGATTCTTGGTTGGATTTGTTTCTTCCTCCGACTGCCTTCATACCAACTACGCCTGGTCTACAGCTGCACTCCCCGGTCTGCTGTATTTTTGTTGGGTTCTCAACGCTTGGTAGCCAGGGACAATCATATTTGATTAGGACATCTGATTATGGAGCCAACCAAACTCATTGCGGGCGTAATGGTTTCAGATAGCCATGGCTAAAATTTCAATTGTAACCAACCTTTCAGCTAAATGCCGGTTCAGTCAGTCATCGGATTAAGACATTAAGCAATAAACCCTCTTACCCCTTTAGTTTTACGAAAGTCAGCAGTTAACCATCCAAATATTCAGGCATTAGCCATACAATGTTCAAAAACATCTAGCACATGTACAAAAAAAAAAAAAAAAAACCCTTGAACCATTTCAATCCCATCTTTGACAATGCATTGATGCCACATTTAAATGGATTAGTTTCACACGGAACAAGACAAACTTCAGATTAATACCACTTTATTGAAGTCAAACACTTAAACAATAAATTTGCAACTCCTGAGTCAACCAGATGCAGGCACCTTTATCCTGCAAGGAAGAGGGAGGGAGACTTAGCAACATCATAAAACGCTAATGTTTCAAGTAGAAGTTAAAGTTAACCTCAGAAATATGGAACGGTTGGGGTATAATCATTAGATTCATTTGGCAGAATCATGTCGTCACAGGCTACAAGACAGACTAAATGCATGGCAAAAAGTCATACCTTTTCCAGACCTGCCGAGAATGAAGCCCTTTGAACACCTTAAGGGAGGGACTGGAACGTCACCCGAAGAGTCAACCATATGAACTCAACTTCATCCTGCAAGGAGAGACCCATTTAGCAACATGTAAACTTCAAGGATTCAAGTAGAAGTTAAAGTTAACCTCAGAAATATGGAACGGTTGGGGTATAATCATTAGATTCATTTGGCAGAATCATTTCATCATAGGTTTCAAGACACTGAATGCAAACCTGGGAAACCTGTACCTTTTTCAGAACTGCAGAGAATGAAACCCTTTGGACACCTTGAGGAAAGAAAAAAAAAAAAAAAAAAAAAGCAGATTGGCAAGTTGGTCAGAGTCAACATTTGGCCCAGTCCAGGGCTTGGGTTTCAGTCAAAGATGAATCCACACAGTGTATTCAGGTCAGACATTTGTTAAGCATCACAAAACCCGAAATTAAAAAAAAAATATATAAAATAATGAATTAGGTGTGAACAAACCTCCAAGTCACATTGATTATATTGCACTATGGAGAGCTGGCCACTGTACCTGTCAAAAAGACACCTGTTAGAACAAAACATTCACAATGAGGCTCAAAATTTAGACCGGACCAGATCAGACAGAGCTAATATCCATCCTCCATGGCTTAAGTCAGTGGATATCAGATTCACCACACTAGTTAAGATCTGAAGAGACTTCACTACAAAGAGAAAAATACTTACAAGCATGGTGGTCATGAAGATACTGGACGAAAGTCCTAAAACAAAAGGCCCAGTTAAAAATCTACCCAGCTTGAGGTGATAAAGTTCACTTCTAATTGGTCTTAAATCAGAAATTCTTCTATGTCCTCAACGAGATCAGAGACCTGATTCACACTCATCAGCTTGAGACCACTTTTGCATCAATCAATCAAGGCACTTTAAAAATGTCCACTCACCAGCAAGTAGTTTAAATGACCAGTCATTCATCTCCACTGCAAGTCAGAAGATCTGCAAAATATAAACTTGACATTAGAGCAAATAAAATTCAAATAAAACAAATTTTGCATGGTGATGCATCAGCTAGGAGCGAAAGACATTGCTCTGTGTTCTACATGGTGTTTCTGCTGAACTATGCAGTCATCATTTGCATCACATTTCGGGATGGTGATATGACACAGACTCACCTGAAATGACTGGCTACATGCCGACATCTTGCTGCAAAAGAGAAACAAGTGAGCATGGGCAATAACTAGAGCAGTGTTGAGACAGAACTGTGGTGATGCATCAGCTAGGAGCGAAAGACATTGCTCTGTGTTCTACATGGAAATTCTGCTGAACTATGCAGTCATCATTTGCATCACAATTAGTGGTGGAGCTATTGACATTACAGGTTATAAAATAAATAGTGCATGTCAAACTTGGCATAAAATGGTACCATTGCATAACATTACTATCATTTTAAGATACTACACAATATAACTTAATTTCTCATTTAAATCCAGACTACATAAGCCAAACAATTTACCATTTTAACTGCTGGCGTCTTCATACAGGTTGAACCTTCTTGGACAACCTATAAAAACAAGAGTTAGTACAACAGAAAAAAGAAAAAAAAAAACTAAAGTACTTTAAACAGCACTGTTTCAGTTTATTAAGAGGTCTTTCAGTCTTATTCAGAGAGATTCCCAATGTTTTAAAACAGTCATCATGAACAGCAAGTGGCAATAAGCCAGAACGCTTTAGATTTGATGCCCATCTGCACAGTGACTGATTTGAGATGCTCAATGCATCATAAACACACCTCAAATCAACTGATGCCATCTCCACACACACCTTGATCCACCTTCTTGGGCCACCTATAGCAGTGGAAAAAAACATTAGTACAAAACAAAAACCTAACAAATAAGTCTTAAGCAAGCACTGTTTCAGTATAAAGAGGTCTCGTTCAGTCTAATTCAGAGAGATTCCCATTGTTTTATTAAAACAATCATCATAAACGGTGAATAACAGCAGGCAAAACGCCACTCCGTAGTCAGAACTTTTAAACTCACCTTTACACAACACATGACCCTGCGAAGAAAAACACGCAAATATTAAAAATATATACATTTAAAAAAAAACAATAAAAAAAACTAAAGTGATTGGTTCGTGGTGCTTCAGACAAGGTATTTTGGTGGTTGCAATTTCATCAGCATGAAATCAAGAGTAGCAAATAGGGTCATCATATGCACTATAAAGATCACTAGAGCATTCAAATTAAGATACCTTGGAGACCATTTCAGACCAACACCAGATTCCTGAAGAGCAAAAACTTGGATTACAACACTGCAAAAGGTTAACTAATAAAATCTTTAATAATAAAAAAATAATAATTAAATTCTCATTTATTCGAGTGGCAACTTATTCACACGAACAAGATTCTAAAGAATGTTTAAGGAAAAATATTGATGAAACAGAACATGCAGTAAATCCTTGTTCAATAGAAAACAGGAAGCAGCAGAATTTGGGTAAACTGCACTATGCCTCTGCAATTATCAACTCAAATACAGGCAAGTGAAAGACTTCAATGAGATCAGTCAAGTGGTTTCACAATGCCTCAGAGTAAAAATGTTCTCAGAAATCACTTCTGTCCACTACTCTTATACATTTTTATTCATCATAGGCAAAGGGGAAAATAGTGATAAAACTTATATACCTGGTGTTTCTTTTTTTTTTCTAACACTTCGGACTCTGAATCTGTAAAGAAATACAAGTTCTGTATGTAACTGCAATTATTAACTCCAATGCAGGCAAGTGAAAAACAGCAACTTCAAAGAGATCAGTTAAGTACTTTCACAATGCCTCAGAGTAAAAATGTTCTCAGAAATCACTTCTGTCCACTACTCTTATACATTTTTAATTCATCAGAGGCAAACGACGAATAGAGAAAACACTTGAACGATTTGCATACCTGCAGTCCCCCACCTTAACCAAAGACCATTGAAAAACTGGACCTGGAAAGAAAAACAAAATATCTTAAGGTGTTTTGCATGTACAAACGTGTCAGCATATTTTAAGTGTTACATGTCAGAAACGTTGGCATTCATCAGACTTTCTCAGATGTCCCTACCAACATATTCTTCATCATACAAGTAAACACGAGGCCTGTGCAGTAGTCATAAGTGATTAAACTGACTACAAATATACGCGTTAGCTACCAGCTTTCGTTAAGCAACTCAATTAAGGTCAAAACAGGTTACAATATTTCTTAAGAAAACTTGCATAGACGCATTTTAACGTGCCCTCGAGGCCTGTAGCACGTGGACGACAATTTGAATGAATATGAATAACTTCTTTTAAAAAAAATCTGCATTAAGTATAAACGAATATTACTTAAAGAAAAGCCTATTTAGTATGACATTAAAGCCCCAAACACCGCGATCAAATAAGATGAAATAATAAACAATACCTGAATGATCTGTAGGACACCGCGGAAGAATGAGACCGAACGCAGGCGCCGCTTTGCGTTTTATACTTCTCCAGCGCAAAGGTTTCTGGGAAATTCCACTGCTTACATCGTAGACGGACACGCGGTGGCGCTGTAAGGCTTGTAATGCTTACTGACCACAGGCTGTAAAAAAGTTACTGACATGTTACTTGAATGCAGATAAACGGTAATAGGAATATTAATACTTATTAATTTCAAAAGCTGTATTATACTGTAGTAGGTGTAGCAGTGGGTAGCACATTAGTTAGGTACACACAGCTCTAATTAGTAATGCCAGTTAAAAGAAGGCATTGGGGCGCCAAAAAAACCTTTTTGATCAATACATTTATATATAACCTTTTTAATTAACGAATAATGACATTTGTAAGCACTTTACTAATCTGTGCATTCACGAAGAGCAATTTAAAGCCAATATTTCTTTTAGAAATGGTCAAAATGCCTACAGTGATGTTCATCCCTGAAAGTTTTTCGTCCATTATGTATGTCCAGAACAAATGAGTCAATCAATAATGAGTTTCTTATACATCTTCTTTCTTATACAGTCATATAAACAATTCAATGTTTTATGCTTTAACCGATCTAAAGTGTTTTTACATTTCGTTGTTTATTTTTAATGGATATGAATAGTATTTAGTCAGTCCAGTTCAGATCGCCCTGTATAGTTCATTTACAGGCCACAGTCTTATCACCATGCAGCCCAAGACCAGTTACTCGCTGAGGCTGGTCAGTACCTGGATGGGCAGCCTGATCTCACGAGAAAACGTAAGTATTTACGTTTTGACAGTTTAGTGGCTAATTCGTACAAATTCGTACGAGGTCAGTCGTACGAAATTGTACAATTTTAAAAATGAGACGTGGCACCTAACCCCACCCCTAAACCCAACCCTCATTGGGCGATGAGCAAATCGTACAAAATTGTACGAATTAGATCGTACGAATTAGCCACTAAATCAAAAAGTTACGAATTGCCGTGAGTGTGTTGGGATGGGAGACCACATGGGAAAACTAGGTTGCTGTTGGAAGTGGTGTTAGTGAGGTCAGCAGGGGGCACTCAATCTGTTGTCTGTGTGAGTCCTAATGCCCCAATATAGTGAAGGGGACACTCTACTGCAGTGTTTCCCAACCCTGTTTCTGGAGGCACACCTACAGTACATATTTTGGATGTCTCCGTTATCTGACCCATTAACTTCAGGTTTTGGAGTCTCTTCTGATGTTATGATAAGATGATTCAGGTGTGTTTGATTAGGGAGAGGTTAAAAATGTGGACTGTTGGTGTGCCTTCAGGAACAGGGTTGGGAAACACTGCTCTACTGTCAATGAGCACCATCTTTCGAATGAGATGTTAAACTGAGGTCCTCTCTGTGGTCACTAAAAATCCCATGAAACTACTTGTAGGGGTGTGACACCGATGTTCTGGCCAAATTCTCTTCATCGGCCTTTACATCACATTACTTATTCAAGAACAGACCCAAGTAGTTTGCGGTTATAAAGAATAACTGAAACAAAAAAAATGCAGGCGTTTTGAATTTGTTTATGTTAAAATAATATCAAATATATATTTTACAAAAAAGAGAATAACAGCAGATAGCAAAACAGATGTTTTTGCAAATGAATAAAGCTTTAAAATAAACTATTTCTTTACACAAACAGTTTAAGAGAAAATATCAGGCAGGTGGGCCTTCAAACTCGATTTGAGGAGGTGGGTCCTGAACTGAAAAAGCTTGACAACCCCTGCTACAGTATATACCAGGGGTCACCTGGAGATCTACCGTCCTGCAGAGTTGCAACCCATATCGAACACACCTGCCTGTTATTATCAAGTGCTGTTCAGGTTCTAATTAATTGGTTCATGTGTGTTTGATCAGGTTGATGTAGAAAGGTAGATCTCAAGAAACAGAGTTCAGCAGCCCTGGTATACACAATGCCCTTTCTAAATGACAATAGCAAACACTGTTGTTATGAAATATAGTGTCTGTCTACAGAATACATAAACGATTCCCAAAACTAATTTTTCAGTAGTTTTTAAACAGAGAATTTATATGAATATTATTTATATTTTACTTTAAGAGTATGGGTCAAAGACAAACAGACCACCAAAACATGTTTATAGAATGTGATCATTTTAGAGTGTTTTTGTGTCCTAAATAAAAAAAAATATATATATTTTCACCACAGAACACATCCACTGAAATGTCATTCAGTACATAGTTTGTATACTTAAAGAATGAGCTGAATCAACACAATTCTTCAGCCTTTGTGGCACAACTTAATTGTTTTATGTTTAACCCTCTTAAATTTACAAAAACAGTTCATTTAATCTATTTGTGTTGGGGCAGCTTGAAGGAATTGTGTGGAACCCAGCATTTTTACAGTGTACTTTACCCATTTGTCAGCAAGAAGTTCGTTTTTCTAATGAATAAAATATTATGAAATATATTTTGACTACTTTCAGCACAAATTAAAATAAATATGAAGGTTCATGTTTACATAAAAATATAAATTATGCTGACGAATTCTGAAAAAAAATCTGCCAATTTTTGACATTTTAAATATTAGACACCATGTTGCATTCATTTAATATCACACAAAGTCACTTTTTTTGTGAATTTATGTAAAAAAACAAAATTAAAATGTATATTAGAAAGTTATAACTTGAACTCATTGTGATTTAGGAACTCAAGAAATGCATTCAACCTTCTCACACAATTTGGTCTCACTGAGATTTAATATTACATTTTGATACATGGAAATCTGGTACAATCAATTGTTGTCAGGCAACAATTTGTTTTTCTTTATTGACGGGTGGAGGGTTGCTTCCTGAAAGCAATACTAGGCGAAAGTGAACTTAACTGCATATGGCAAGGCCTCAGATTTACTACAGAATATGAAGAGCAAGTGTAAGATATAACAGTAGCAATGTTTTCCTCTATTTGCATCTCAGGGAAAAAAAAGGCTAACAACTCGATTTGGCTTCTTGAAAAAGTCACAGCAAGTAAAGACGTCTTGATGTGTTTTACAGAACAGAATCAAATCTCTGAGATACATCACTATATGAAATGTATATATTTATTCAGATTAAAATGTGACATTTCACAGAAACAAGAGATTTGCAAGAGGGGCGATTTGTGATATAATGTTGCTTAACCTCAAACGTATAAGCACAAATCTGTTGGATCGTTTCATTGTGCAACATTACAATTATTTCCTACCGGACAGTCCAACTGTAGACTAAGTTGATAAATTATGTGGACATTCAAGCAGCATTCTATATATATATATTTATATATATAAAAAACAGCCTTCCCGAGGCTCTAGAGCATATCAAATCATTCCCAAAAACACACACAAAAAACTGGAATGGATTATAACCAAGGCAAAATTGTCTCAAATTTCAACCCCATAATGTCAATGCCAAATTGTGGCTTTTTGTAGCATAAAACTGCATAAAGGCTGATGATGATGATGATGATGATGAAGAGGAACATAAAGGGAAAGATGGCCGTCAAGTTTGTATTTACTATTGCCCTAAAGAAAGAAGAGAAAAGGAAAACAAGAATATATCATATCTTATATATATATATATATATATATATATATATATATATATATATATATATATATATATATATATATATATATAAATAAATAGCTGTAGCTAGCAGTATGTGAACTAAGTTCTCCTTGTGTTTACTTTGTGGTTCCACCATTAAGGCTTTTCGAACATTAAGATACAGCCTTCAATCCTCAGTCCACTGCTTCCCTGAGATACAGAACGCTGTAGTTTTCAGTTTTGTTCGATAAAAACACCTCAACCCCTGGGGAAAGAGACGTCCGCTGGGATCGCTTGTTGGATGCTAAAGGGCTTCAGGTTTCGTCTTTTTGTGGTGTTTTTCTTATTTCTTCCTCAAGGGGTGGTGTGAAGAGGTGGAGGTGTTGAATATAGCGAGCAGGGAGAGTTTTTTTTTCATTTGTTTTGTATAGATTGATAAGTTCGTATTTTCTTGTCGTCATTCGTTCAAACTTCAAAAATGCAAAGCTGTAAGAGTTCATTCGTCAGTCATTCCAAGGCTGAATAAGAAAAGTGTTTTGCGAGAGACAGAGAGAGCGAGAGAGAGTTCTGTTTGTAGACTCTGCTTTTGGGAAAGGGCCTCAGTGTCGCTTCAGGAGAGGTTTGTCGTAAACCCAGCATTCGCCGTCCTCATGAAAGAGCTGCAGGGAAACAGATAAAATCCCAACAATGAGCACTGATCAGTTCAATATAAAGATATATATATATCTATATCTATACATCTATATCTATCTATCTATCTATCTATCTATCTATCTATCTATCTATCTATCTATCTATCTATCTATCTATCTATCTATATATATATATATATATATATATATATATATATATGTAACGAAATAAATATATACCATGTTAATAGTTTATTATTAAATCCTGCTTTAATGGAAGTGCAGTTCCTTCTAGTTCGCCGGTGGCGCTATTGCGCAGAGTCTGTGTAGACTGCAGAAGAGTTAGGGAGAACTGCTGTGGGTGAGTCGGGTTATGTGTTAGCTCCACACTAAAATATAAAAATATCATTTAAATGATTGAGTGGATGCAGCTTTAAAAGTCTAGCACACTTTATATACATTTATTGATCGATAGAGTGCGTTTTCTTTTCATATTTGTTTGATTTTGATACTTTTAATCTCATCTTGATGTTTTCCCCCATGTGCTTATACAGCAAGTGCTAATGAAGTATATGTGTTTTAGATGTGGATGCTCAGTTAAACCGTGTTGATCTCACTGTTACTGCTCTGTGTGCAGGTAATTTTCTATTATATTTTGTGTTTAGGTATTAAATGTGTTTATTCAGCGATATTAGTTACGCATTGTCTGTATTTTTATATTTCTATCTTTGTTTTATATAATAATGATCTAAACTTTCAAGATAGACTGCAGCAGAGTTAGGGAGAACTGCTGTGGATGTGGATGCTAAAGTTAAACCATGTTGATCTCACTGTTACTGCTCTGTGTGCAGGGCAAAATAAAATCCTCCTCATCCGAGTCCAGTGTCTGTATTGCTGAAGGGTGAATGAAGTGGGTTCGGGAGTGAAGTATGAAGGTCACATATATATATATATATATATATATATAAAATCACTGCCTTCAAAGTAGTTAATATAAAGTACATTTTACATCAATTATTTTCAATGCAAACCTAATTAAATAAATAGAGAAAAATTATAAATTAAATAGAAATATTTTTATCATTTTAATTAGAGATTTTATTTATATAAATATATTTGAACACATTTTTTATATCAATAATGAACGTACATTAATAAAAGATTGATTAATTAATGTATAATTTACTGACATTAACAAACAATAACCAGAACATTTATTAAAGTAGTTATTCATCTTTGATCAAATTAATGAAAATAAAAACATCCATTCTTAGTTCTGGTTCTAGTTAACTGACATTGACATCTAGTTAACTGTGCATTAACTAATGTTAATTAGTTAACCTTTGGATTTTAATAATGCAAATGTTAAACTATAATTAATTGTTGTACAAGAATATTCATTCTGAGTTGATGTTAGTAAACACATTAACGTCTTGATATGCTTATTTGATTTTATAACATATAATGATGCAGTTTTTGTGATAACAATATAACACAACATAAATGTACAATTTGAAAGCTTTTATACTGGATTATACTAAAGCCAACATCCTCAAAACTATTCTGCTCTTTTATTAAATATTTTGCCTAATTCTCTTAGTTTTCAGGAACCAATAAGGGACCACATTTATGAATTGGTGGATGTGTTGAACTACATGTAATAAAAAATGAGACTGAAGAACTGTCAGGTGCTGCTGGGCTAAATTAACATCTATCCATATTTATGATGCCTAATCCTCAACTTACGGACATACTGCTTACAAGCACTTGGAGAAAACTAAGCAGCATTTCTCAGAGTCATATTTCAATGTAACGACCACGAACAGACTCACTCTGGTCTCCCACTGCATCTCCTTCTCCTTCCTATCTCTGGCCTCTGCCCTCTGTTTCTCCTCCAGCCTGTGTTTGGCCTCCGTCGCTGCGTCAATGTCCTTCAGTTTCAGGTTCACCGTCACGTCCTTCCACAAACTGACAGGCAGACAGGGAAATAACAGCGGTGTGCATCAGATCATCTCATAGACCAACCCAAGCAGAAAACAAAACACATCATTCACCAGCTCCCCTGAGGAGATGCCACAAAAATAACAAAGTCTTTTCAAGATCAGCAAACCAAACGGAGCTGCCAATAAAACACTGTAGAGTTGGAAAGTAAACTCCTGAAAGTGCTTGTGTTTTGATTTCTCATTTAAAGCAAGATAAGCAAGCAATTAATTTCCTTAAAGGGGCACCTATTTTATCCCTTTTTCAAGATTTAAGATAAGTATTTTGTCTCTCCAGAATGTGTCTGTAAAGTTTCAGCTCAAAACACCTCTCAGATTATTTATTATAACTTTCAGAACATTGCAATTTTCTGCTTTGAACACATTGTAGCTGTTTTTTTGGCTAGTTTTCTCCACCCACTATTTCCACGCAACTGTCAGAGTGTGCCTCAATCTCAGCCTCGGCTGCATCAAATAAACAGCACAGTGACAGGCATGAAGAAGGCAGATCGTTTGTGAAAAATACTACAGTCAGAACTCTCAATGATTATTTGATGTATTTGTTGTGGAGTCACACACAATGTCGATACAAAGTTCATGCACACACACACACACACACACACAGCGTGCGCATTTAACTTTGCACTGTTTTGGAACGGCAAATGTGACAGGATAGACATTAATGTCCACTGCTGTATGGATATCTGTTATATTAATGTATAAAATAAACCTGATTTAACGTCCACAAGCCGGGATTGAGGCGCCTTCTTTTATAATAATACTGACACGTGGCTATGGTGATAAAGACGGTAAAATCGCTGTAATTCAATACAAACATGCACATAAAACTCCTTCTTGATCCACCTTCTTTGATGATGATTGATGATCACAGAGAGATGAACAGATCTTTTAATCCCAGTTGCTTTGCACACATCCTGTCTTGTTGATATGATTATACACGTTACTACGGAGACATGTTAATATGCGGCTTTCAATCAATTCGGTCGGCTTGGAAACTGCACTCCTACGTCACGTTGCGGTCGGCCTAAAAATGGGAGGTATTTGGATCCTATTTTAACGTCAGGAAATTTAAAAAGAGCGACTTATTGTCCTTATATCACTTCAATATGACTGTGGACACACTATACCTACACACAGTTCTATCAAAACAGCTTCCAAAAGATGATTTTCATCATAGTTGGCCTTTAAATGAGAAACTTCTAATTTGTGCTCGCCTTAGCCTGATACAATTTAGTATTTCATAAAATCTATTTATCAAAAACCATCTGAAATCTTTCAAAATATTGATGACAGATGTCATGCACCTCAGTGTAATTTAAGCCATACTGTGTGTTCTTTATGTGCCCTATGTTACGGAATTACTGGATTAATTATTTTACAATTATGTCTAAGGTGTATGTCTAAGGTAAACATAGACCCATGCCCAGATGTAGCCATTTTCAGGGTTCCAAAGAGTTGGTCCCAGTTTAATTCTGAACAACTTGATATTTTGGCCTTCACCTCATTATTAGCTAGGTATTGTATTCTACATTGTTTTAATCGAATTAGTCTCCCAATGGCTTGTAGATACCATGTATTTTCCAAAGTTGGAAAAGGTTAGATGCTCTGAGAAAACTGATTTCTTTAAAAAGTGGCAATGTTTCATAACTTACTGGAACTCTCTTAACATCTTGCCCTCCATTTAATAGATGCTCCCTCCTTCCTTTTTAATTTATTTCAAAGTAGTAATTTAATTTGTGCTTGTTTTTTATTGTAAATATTAAATTAATAATAAATTAATATTAAATTTAACATTGACAATGTCTCTGAACATTTGATTGTGATTGCTAAATAACTGCATTCAGTTTGTTGTAATTTCCTGTACACTTTTATTACTCGTTTCCATTTTTCTTTTTTCCTTATTATTATATATTTAGTTTTCCCCCCTTTTTTATTGTTTTTTTTCTTTCAAAAATGAAGAAAAAATACTAACAAAAATAATGAGATGTACAATTTGTAATGTAATAGTGCTTGTTTTTCGCAATAAAAGAAACAGATTTTTTTTTCGTGTGCTTGTTTAATGAGGACCTATTATGAAATATTCACTTTTATAAGGTGTTTAAACCCAGTTGTGTGGCAACAGTCTGTTAATATATCTGGCTTCTGATGGTAACAATTAATTTTCTATAATTTGACTTGGGCAGCACGATGGCGCAGTGAGTAGCACAATAGCCTCACAGCAAGAAGGTAGCTGATTCAAGCACCCACTGGGTCAGTTGGCATTTCTGTGTGGAGTTTGCATGTTCTCCCCGTGTTCGCGTGGGTTTGCTCCGGTTTCCCCACAAGTCCAAAGACATGCGCTATAGGTGAATAGAGTAGGCTAAATTGTCCGGAGTGTATGTGTGTGAAAGAGTGTGTCTGGATGTTTCCCAGTGAGGGGTTGCAGCTGGAAGAGCATCCGCTGCGTAAAACATATGCTGGATAAGTTGGTGGTTCATTCCACAGTGGCGACCCCAGATTAATAAAGGGACTAGGCCAAAAAGAAAATAAATGAATGAATGAATAATCAGACTTGATAAAAACAATCTACAGAAACACTTTGACTGACATTCTCCCTTTGCACATGTCATCAGAGGGGGAAAGCCCTGCCCATTAATGATAATCTCTCCCTTATAGCATGGGACGTTAGTCTTGTTTTTTGTATCTGCCGCTATGCTGACACCTAGGCATTTGTAGCTCCGCCCTTATTTGAAAACTGTGAGCACAATCGTATTTGAATTTAAAGCAACACAATCAGGATCAAAGCCTAAAAGGGGTCCGTTTCAATGAGTTCTAGCACATTATTTGTGTGTTTTTTGAGCAGAAACTTCACATACACACTCTAGGGACATCAGAGACTTGTTTTACATCTTATAAAAAGGGGCATGTTAGGTCCCCTTTAGATCAAACTTGTTTGTGGCAAAGTGTGATTTTGCCTATTAATAGTGTCAAAACCAGTCTATCAAAAGTCTAAATGCCATTAAGGAATTATCAGTGGAGGCCTACGATGAGATGCTTAAGAAATTAGTCCAACATAAGACGTGCATAACAAAAGCAAACATAAAATCTGATGATCTTTTTTCTTCAGATATAATATGTTGGCTGCATTTACACTGCATGGTTCAAGTGACTCAATTCCAAAATTTTGTTCTCTCATGTGGCACCGATTGGATGTGGCCCATGTACGTGTAAGCAGGAAAAAAAATAAAATCACATGGATTCCGATTTACTCAAATCAGATTTAGGTCTTGTTCATATGTGGAAATTTATTCAGTATGAATCGAATCCGCGCCTCGTGTCTGCAGTATAAGCAGGTAGATCGGATTTTCACCTGCCAATGCGAGTCGCGCATCATTTAAAAACCATAGCGAAAGACGTCAACTCTGATGCTTTGATTTCAGAACAGAGTTAAGCAGAGTCTCAAACCTTAAATCTCACACACGAGGACTAAGAAGCTTTTATGGTGTCATGTAGCACACGTATTTATGCATGATTAACGAGAGAGAGAGTGCAATATCCGCCACGTAACCAATATAAACTAATTTAAAACTGTTGCATACATCATGTGCATAAATCACGCCATGGACATTACATTAAGATGCCTACTGGTTTAAAAAGGCCTGGATTAAAAGAAGATGGCCAAATGAGAACTTTTCTGTCATAAACTATAGTAAAACAACTTGTCAAAAGGAATTAAAAAAATGAAACCCTGCCAACACATTAAATATGGGAATGGAGAAAAGATCACTCTATTATTATCTTCTGTCAGTCAGCGCCCGCTCTTTTTTTTTTTTTTTTCTGGTCATTGCGCCTTTGCCGTGTGCAGCGTTAATGCAGACAATCGGATACGAGTCACTTTTAAAATATGACGTAAGCAGATCAACCAAAAAAAAATAAAAAATCCCATTCAGTTACAAAATGGGAATTGACCATCAAGATCTGCAGTGTAAATATGGTAACTAGTCCCTACACAGAAGCAGTTTGAGGACAAAAACCTGACTGTTGTCTTGAAATACAACATCTGAATACTTCAACAGCCCATCACAAGTTATTTCTTAATTGTGCATAACTTTTAATACAAAAAAAACCTTCTGTGGTTGAAATTTGTATGTAAATAGACCATCTGGACTTTCCAAATCCCTTTACAAACTCTCCAGGATTGAGTGTGAAAATAACACAGCTCATTTAGTAATACAAATTAGATTCAAGAACCTGAGGGATTAAAGTTCATTCTTAACTACCCAAAATTCAAATAGGTTTTTAAGGCTGGTTTCCCTCGACTTGCCACGAACTCAAGCCTAAGATATATATAAAAAAGCATCAGAATCCGCACTGCAGCTTAAAAGGAAAACAGCCTTTGGAGATGTTTGACAGAAAAAAATCCTTTTTCAGACGCTCAATAAAGCAGACAACATTTACAAAACAGTCAGAAAAAGACCTACACACCTTCTGGATTCATATTCCAATTGGTCCTCTAATTTCCGCACCTTCTTCTTAATAAGGCCCAATTTCTTTGTGTCAATGAATACTGCATTTTCCTAAGAGGAAAACAGACGTTTGTTTCAGTTTTATTCTTGAACACATTTATTCTTTTTTTTTATTTTAATATAAAACTTACCCCGGTTGCCAATTTTGAATACATCACACCATTCCACTCTCCCTCTATGGAGCAGTACGACTTCTTATCATTGGGAGCACTATAAAGGACAATAATATTACAAATTCATAATTATTATGCAGTTTCATTTTATCACATCAGATTCTTAATGCTTTTGCACAAAATGTAGATTTTGTTGCTTGAATTCATGCTCATAAACAGTAATTATTGCAGAAACATTTAATCCCAATATACTATATTATCACAATATTGACATAAGCTGTAAAAAAGGGTTACTTTACCAGGTATGACCAAAAGAACATGCGTTTTTGATATGTTCAGTAAGTTAATGTTATTTCATACAATTATTAAACATAAAATTAAGAAATGATCATCAACTAAGATTGATAAATGCTTCAGTAGCCTGAATAATATAATATAATATAATATAATATAATATAATATAATATAATATAATATAATATAATATAATATAATATAATATAATATAATATAATAATATTGTTAAATGGACACTAAATAATAACAAATAATAATTCACTGTATTTAAAAGTGTCCAAGATAACAATCTCATTCATGCTCCTAATCGTAATGAATATCGGCACGTTTAAATCACGACTAAGGAAAACAGTTGGTGTTTAGATATGAAAGATATTTTAAAATATGAGTAACACTTTAGTTAATGTATTTACTAACATTAAGTATCAATAATCTTGTAAAGCATTGAAAAACATAGTTCAACATTAGCTAATGCGTTATTAAAATCCAAAGTTGAGCTTGTTAACATTAATTCACCATGAGTTAATATGAACTTAACAAAGATGAATAAATACCATAATTAATTACTAATAGTTTGTTCAAGTTAGTGGAAGCATTAACTAACATTAACTAATAGACCATTATTTTAAAGTGTTAACAAAATATGATATTCATCCTATGAGCTAAGATTCATTAATGATCTGTTAATGTTATGAGTTTTTTTTTAATAAGCATCACTCTGACTTACAATATTTCAGCTGTTATCCTGTGCTTCTTTCCTCCATAGAAGGGTTTGGTGTGGAAAACTATATTGGCACTGTAGCCAGATTTGGAACAGGAAATATTGCACTCTCCACCCAACTCAACCCATGGCACGGTGAGGATTGACCTATGGAAGGACAGCGAGATGAGTGACACAAAATCTCAAATACAGAATATTAATGTGATTAAGTGACACGTACCTCCCGTAGCCATTGGGAAAAGTAAGAATATAATGCTCATCATATTCAAGACAAGACACGCAACCTACGATAGACAAGAGAGGATGATTAAGCACTGCATTAGCACTATTGCGTATTAATGACCACATTAACTATATAATGTGTTTGACTACCTTGACCAATATTATGGACACCAATAGACATTCCCAGGAACTTCGATTTTGTCCAGATGTGGGCGTTGAACTGGATTTTTTTGCTGAAACATTCAGCGTAAAACGCAGATACTGCAGAAGCACAAATATATATTAAAACAATGTTACTCAGAAAATACTGCAAATAAAAAAAGTATAGCAAATGATAAGATCCAATGAGAAGCACCAAGGGATGTAACGATTCACCTGACTCACGATTCTATACGATCCACGATACTAATCTCACGATTCACAATTTAGTCAGGATTTTTTAACCAAATTATTTGAAACACATTTAGGGTGAACAAGAGCCCTTTCATTTTTTTTTAAACGCTCTACATTTTTTGCTAAATATTATATTTTCTGCCATAACTAGATTGCTATTTTAAAAAACAATAATAATAACAACAACAATAATAATAATAATAATAATAATAATACAAATAAAAAAGACTCATTAATATAAACAAATTAAAACAGTGACTGTGCTGGGATTGAACACTTTTATAAAAGAAATATAAGCATATCTATGTTTTCTGGCATAAGCTGAGATCTTTGCACATTTACAATGTCTCCTGCTGATGAGAAAACTCTTTCACCGGGGACTGAGACGACTGGTGTGAAGAGGAAAGCCTTTCCTAAACCAGAGAGCAGCGAGTACAGAGGTGGCCACTGGCATAAAAAAACTGATTATAAAATGACAGATTATATAATAGGATAGAGACATGAGTTGAACACGATCATGAAGGTGAATAGTTAATATTACTTGTATAATTAATTAGTTTAAGTATTAGTGTGATGCAAATAAGAAATGATCTTGAACATTTTTAAATATTCAATAACAATAATAAGCAAATTATTAAAATATGCATAAACTAATTTGAAAAGGAGAGGGGAAAATAGTCTAATACCTGCTTCTGTAACAGAACAACTTTCTCTTTCAGTCTAAAAAAAAATCCTCACACTGTTGCACCATGTGATCTCCGTAGCACTCGTCAGAGCAAGCGGAGCTGCAAATCATCCGGTCCATGTGGTTTGGCTTATTAATAGTTTTTTTGCGTATAGCCGTCTGTGACAGAAGTTTTTCACTGTGCTGACGGTTTATGTGCATCATATTCGTTCTTCTGTTAGAGTATGTGAACGTCTTTTTGCAGTATTTGCACACAGTTTGTGTTTTGTCTGGTGCTCTTGACCGCTGTCATTTTACACTGCTGCCCCACCTCTTGCTTGCCGCTGATGCGCAGGTAAAGCAAGTTTGCGCCTGTAAACACAGCGCCCCCTCTGTTAAAAACATGTATTGCGATTCATTCAACATTTCTACCGATTTGAATAGTCACATATTGGAATCGATTTTCTCACGGTGAATCGTAACATCTCTGGCACTGTTAAAAGATTAATAATATATATTTTTTTATTAAATTACAAATTAAACAAATAATTGCAAATATTATATTTTTATTGCATCTTGTAAATCGCCTTAAAATATTTACTAAATAAACTGTTATAATTTTTGCTGTTACAATACTTTTTTTCACTGTTTATTTTTAAATGAGCTAATAATTCGATAAATTAAACAAAATAATTATAATTGTATTTTTACTATATATTTTAAACACGTTTAATACTTGCTTTAAATTGAAGTTAGTCAAGATAATATTGCTCTCACAGGAAAAGTCAGTTAGTTGAACACTTACTAGGAGGGTGGTGAGAAACCTGCTCCGCCACAAAAGACACACTGTTTTTGCTACTCCACGGTACTGGCCCGTCTGACACACACTCCTAAGTTGACACGGTGTTATCAAGGGAAAAAGATAACAACAGAAAAAGATAAATTACAACACAGGGAGCGCAGACAAATAAACTCTGTTACAGAAGACAAAGCAAACACTGGCTTTGCAAACATTAAACACACTCACAGCAGCAGCAGGATCCTCTGTTTCTGAGGGCAGGTCCCAGTGACAGAAAAACACTTCGCCCAGAATGGGGTTGTAGGGCTTCTTGGCCACAGATCCTTTCCGACCAGCGTGAAAGGCCGACAGGTACCACTTCACCACATGCACCATGCGGTCCCTTGGATCCTGCTGCTCCGCAATGCTGCAAAACATGTCAGTAATCAATAGGTAATCAATCACAGGATTAGTGCACATGTACTAGCATTTATGAGGGAGACGTGCAGCACTTCATTTAAGAAACATCTACAAATAAAGGAATCAGAAGCAAGAAAATTAGTTAATCATGATTAGAGTGGAAAATAAAAAAAGATAAGAAGTAGATCAAAAATATTTATGAGCTGTGGCTCAAATGAAACTAGCAGTACAAGGGAAGCTATTGATAAGCTGTTTATAATTACAAGTAGTAAAACTTCCCTTCACTAAAAGTAATCACCTTCAATAACAAGAGAAATAAACAACAAAACATATTACTGTTTTGCATTATACTGTACTGTACACTTTACAAGCGTTTATTTTTACTTCTATTTTTAGATTATATTATATGTGTAATTATATTTATTGTCATTTATTTTTAAAATTCAACTTTTTGTATTAATATTATCTGTTAATTTTATCTGCACCTAGGGTCTGAGTGTAATGCAATTTCGTTTCTCTTTATGTCCTGTATATGTGGTTGAATTGACAATAAAGCTGACATTGACTTTGAACAAATGGTTTCCGCTGCTTTCAACAAGTTTGAATACATTCCTTACTAATTTAAAATAAAACAATATATTGTTATTTTGATGAGTACAACTATTCTTTTATAGAAAATTGCAATTAGTCAAAATAACAAATGTTTTGATTTGGTCTGATTAAGAAAATCTGAGTTAATCCACTATATATTGCTTTTTTAACTGAAAAACTGGTGTTGTGTTGTCTGGAAATGAAAAAAAAAAAACACTTTATACTATTGATAATACAAATAAAATGCTCTAAATGACAACATTTTTATTTTACATTTAGAAAGAAAAAAAAAAGAAAAAAAAATTAATAGAATTACAAAAAATACTAAAATATTTGTAAATAGAATTTACTAATTCACTATTGCTAAAATGTTATAAAAACGCTGTAACTTGTATTAAAGGGTTGGTCCACTGCGATATCATATATTAAACTTTAGTTGATGTGTAATGTAGCTGTGTGAACATAAACAGCATCTCTGAATGTAAGATGCTCAAAGTTCAATGCAAAGGGAGACATTGGCTTTTACAGAGTTAGCTTAGCAAAGCCTACAGCGAACAAAGTTTGGGCACTATAAAAGAATACATCCGGTTGATGACATCACAAACGCAGAGGCACTGTAATGTTATAGCAGAGAAAGCTAAAATGCCGTGCAAATGCTGCTATTTCCAGCTTGTTCTGTTTCTGTATTTGGGCTTCAAAAGGACACGACACAAAGAGAAGAGTGCTTGCAATTTAATTTGAATTATGTTCCAGAGATTTATAAAAAATATTTAGCTAACATTTGAAAAAGGAAAACTTCCAGAATCTCTCCCAGTTCAGTGCTGGATTCGGCTATAAACTCCTCAAAGGAGGAGCAGCTCCAACTATAATAGACGAAGCTGTGGATTGTGAGCCACAACCTGTAAGTATTTATATTTGTTAAAATTGATCTATTACATGCATAGTTTCTAGCATTAACTGTATGTTGTAGCGAGGACATAGACAAGGATGTAAACAAAGGGAAATGCTGTTTGGCACCGTTAACAATTTAGCTACACATTCATATCAGTCAAACCACTGTAAGCACTCACAATCTTCACCAGCACTGCTGTCTCTTTATGCTGACGCTTTCCCTACGTTCTACATCTCAAATAAGGAACTCGCAAAAAAATATGTGAACGTTTCATATTACTTACACATGCTTATTCCCAATATATATGAAAGACATTAGTCAGATTTTATTTTAAAGGGCAGGCATGAGGTTCAGCTGTGTCCTCTTCATTTTCTGTCTGATTCAGACTATAATTGATACGGCTAACAGCTACTCTGACTGATGTGATGCTTTTCCTGGTGTTGTGGAGCCGATCCACAAATCGCAGCACATTATGTTAGCTGACCAATCAGAGCCTCTTGAGGGCGGTCCTTTCGGAGGAACTAGGAAACATGACAGTCGTCTTCATGTTAGCTGAGTAGCAGTATATAATTAAAGTAAGACATATAAAAAAATAACGCGATTTTTTACAAGTGAAGCATGAGCACACATTGCTTTGCATCTTATAAACACAACCGAGCCTTAAAAATACACTCTGGACCAACCCTGTAAAAAAAAAAAAGACATGACTATCTGAACAAATTAACTTGGGAGATGTTTCATATACTTGTTATGTATATAATGTGGCTGTCTACCAAATCTAAATTCTATGTTTAAAGTTAGTTATATATAATTCTTAGAATTGGGTTCCATCTTGCTTCGAGGAGAGCATGTTTGATTATATTCTTTGCTAGTAAATCTGGCCGCACAGCTTAATAAAAATCAATGCAATATTCTGTCACGCTTCACTGCTACTTGTTAGAAAAAAGCAATCCATTAGATGAACAGCTACTTTTCAAGCTACTCCAGAATGTGTTCAGCTTAGTAGCATCGCTACATTCATCAGTTATAACAGCACTACTGTAATCAGACATAAGAATCAAGTCCATATGGCAGAGCAGCTGTGAGATCTGAAGACAAGCATTACCTTACAAACAAATCCGGGTGTGCAAAGAAATCTGCATACATTTCCAGCAACGACCTCCGCTCCAAGATAAATGTCGGCAAGACTACCTGAGGGTGACAGAGATGGATTGCAAGGAAGAAATTTTAGGGGGGAAAAAAAAGATAAGTGGAGAGAATTGATAAAAAGAGAGAAGGTTGTTTGTGTTTACCTTGGTGAGATCCATGCCCAGACGCACTTGAGACAGCAGATGCATGATGACACTTTTGTGCTCTTCCACAGATTCACCCTCGCCGTCATCATCTTTCTCATCATGACTGTCAAACTGATCTGAGAAAAACACATGGCCAAATATGAACTCAGCGAACAGTGAACACGAAGCGTGAACACATAATTAAAAGGGAATATAATACATTTATCTAGGGTTTCTACAGGTCTAAAGTCAAATTTAAAACTTTAAGACCATTCTAAATTAAATTTCAGATTTACACAAGTCTAAACACTAAGAATTGTTTCTAATGGCACTTAAAACATTAAACATTTAAAACATATGTTATTGTAAGGAAGATAATTAAACCAAATTGGTAAATAGTGTTACTAAATAAACTTTTGGTAAACTTTTATTGAGATGAATGTTTGGTACTGTAGCTTTACATGGGCATAGGAAAATTAAGACCTGTTTAAAGTGATTTAGGACTTACAAAATAATATTTTATTGATTTTAAGACTTGATTTTTAGGGTCCTGCTGATACCATGTTAACGATAATAATGGGACATTTTTTGTAGGCTTTGTTAACAACGTATTTATTGACTTTAGTAGCTTTTAACATGTAAAACAGAAATCAAAACCAAACATACAAAATAATAAAAATAAATAAAAAAACAGTAAAAAAAATACAAAAAATAAAATAAATATTATATAATAATAATAAATTCCTGCAACCATTGTCCAAAATGCAGACTTTCTGTATTTTTCCAATAACCATTATACATTTTGCATGTAATAAACAGAAAGTTTCTAATCTGAACTAGGTAAAGTGCTTGTAATAGGAACAATATTTAGAATACACAGTTTTGGACATTTGGGTATATCCTGTTTTAATACTAGACATAAAAAGAATTTTCTCCCAAAAATGTTCAACCAAAGGACACTTACATAAACAATGATATAGAGTTCCTATCTCTTTACTGCATTTTGCGCATCAACATTTAATGTAGGTTTACAGTAAAAACATGTTTGATATTTTTTTGCAAACTAAACAAACAACAAATCATGTTGTTTTTCATTTAAATAATGTGTTGTTAGTTATGTACATTAGGATTTAATTATTCTTATGTTGTCAAACGCTTTAGTGTTTTCTGTGTTATGATATCATGTTTGTGTACATGATGCTGTGCTCATTCAATACATTAGTATTTACTTCATCGTGAAGTTCTCTTTACATCTGTAGGTGGATGTTAGTATATTATGAATGTTAAAAAAAGTCAGAGTATTCAGTGAGCTGGTATATTTGTACATCAATTCATGATTTATTTTACTGCAAAATATTCCTAATTATAATGATAATAATAAACAACAACAACAACAAGATGAATGAATTTAAATGAAATAATATTTAATCATAAGTGTAAATGAAAAGCTTTAAATTAAATGACCCTTTTAACATTAGAATGCTTGCTATTGATGATTTTTTCCTGAGTAAAAAAAAAATATATGACAATCCATTTTAATCATGATTCACAAACACTCAATAAAATTTCATTCAGATTAACAACAGTATAAATAAGATATACTGAAATACTCTATTTAATTATTATTGCTGAGCCCCAAAATACTACTTTAGTGGCATTTTATACTAAATAATACGTTTTCTGCATATTTAGTATCACTTTTGTAATATTATTTAATTAAGCAAACAGAATGTCTCATCTTCTGACCCATAATTTATACTCAAGCAAAGAAAAAAAAAAAGAAGACCTTAAGAAAAGTCACTAAACACCATATTTTCTCTGGAATTTGTGTGTGTTTTGTGTACCTGCATCTGTGGTGCCGTTGGACATGGAGGAGTTGATGGATTCGTTGGTGTCTGGCCGTTTCAGGGCTGTACTGTCTTCATTGTTTACAGCATTGCTTCTGCTTGGACTACAGAGAAACACAAAATCACTTGTTACTTTATTCCACAATAAACTAAGTGTTTTTTTTTTGTTCACATGCGTGTTCGTGGTCTGCTTTAATTAGGTCAGTTTCTTTTTATTTGCAGTAAATAGTGTGTGGGGGTGTTTGTTTATCACCAAGCAATATTGTTTTCACATTACTTAATGTCCTTGTGGGGAGTGCTAACATAATTTACTTTCTCAGCAGTACTGCAGTGAGGTTTAATTACAGCTACATGAACAATCTTTTTTAAATGATTATTTATTTTAAGAAATTATGTAATCATCATAAGTTTTTTTTAGAGGTAAACAATATTAGTGTTTGACAAAATACTTTCTATTAATAAGTCACTTCAACAAAAATCTATTTTGTGGAAAACTGATCAGTATTAGAGAACAGCACTGTTTGTTCGTTTCAATTCAATTCAAGCTATTTGTATAGAGCTTTAATTATTGTTCCAAAGCAGCTTTACAAAAGGTCCATTACAGTCAAAATCAGAAAGTTAAGGTGTTGTGCATAGGATGTGTACACAGAATATATAGAGAAGTTATATATACACAAATTTATACAACAGTTCTGTCAGGTTCTTGGCAGTCTCATGCCAACGCACGCCTCCAATGAGTGCTGATATACAGTCACATTGCACTGCAACTCGTGTGATATTGCTCATATATAGACAAAATATATACATAGTTAACATGAAGTACTGTATAATGTATATATAGTGGCCTTTTCTAAAAGTTGATTTCTATGTGTGTAATATATTTTAAATCATGTGTATTGCTTAAGTTTGTGTTGTCCTTTATTGCAAAAAGGTAGACGGAATTTAATATTTCTCAAGGTTACAATAGTCAATAATGAGTAGGAAGTGTGCAAACCCTTGTTTAAATGACTTTAGCACATCTGTGAACACAGGACATCACTAGTCTCTTGATCTTGATTGGTCTTCTTCAGTTTCTTTCACAGTTTACTCACTGTAGTGGGTTTATTAGCCAATACTTGTCACCAAGGATTTCGACAGTTTACTGGAAATGCCCAGATTTTCTAATCATTTACCACGCAGATGCTCAGTTTTGATCTCCACAGTATAGAAGTCTGTGTTTGTTTGTGTAATTCTTCATCTATGTTCTTATGCAGGTTTCAGTGTGTGTGTGTGTGTGTGTGTGTGTGTGTGTGTGTGTGTGGGTGTGTGTGTTTAACTTACTCTATGCAGTGTTTTGGTGATGTGCTGCTCTGATAAAACTCATCTGCGTCGTAAAACTCATCTTCGCTACTGGAATAGGAGAAGTCAGGAACAGTGTGAGCCGGTACGTTCATGTGACTGGGTGAAGTCACGCTGCTGCTGGGACCTGAAGGACCGCTCCCTAAAACCACAGGAAGAAAATGATACCAATAAATGTGTTGAGGAACTATGACTAACCACACTCATTTAAACAACTCCACAGATGAGGCTCAGTGTAGGCTTAGGTTTAATGCTTTTATGGTTTTAGGTTTAATGTGGCGGACCTCTTGGCTCAAAATAAATAGCATGACCAGTCAAATAATTTGCCTGCCAGAATTTTTGTATTCTTTTTAAATATTTCAAAAATGATGTTTATTTGAAATTTTTTAATATTTCCAATAATATTTATTCTAGTCTAATTTGTTTGATTTCGGCAACAATAAAAGCAGTTTTTAATATTTTTAAAACCATTTTGAGGTCAATATTACAAGCCCCCTTAAGCACTTTTTTTCAATTAGTTAAGCCTTTAAATTGCACTTGTATAGAAGTGTCTTGAAAAATATCTAGTAAAATATTATGTACTACATTATGACAAAGATATAAGAAATCAGTTATTAGAAATGAGTTATTAAAACTATTATGTTTTGAAATGTGTTGAAAAAAAATCTTCTTTCTGTTAAACAGAAATTGGGGAAAAATATACAGGAGGATAGTAATTTAGGAGGGTTAATAATTGTGACTTCAATTGTACACTACCTGATAAAAGTCTGGTCATTGTTCCCAGTTGTAAGAGCAACAAATAATTACTTGACTTCTAGTTGATAATTTGTAAAAGTGGCAGAAGGTGAATCATCTGATGAACTTTATCCTAATCATCACAATTAATGCAGAAGACCTATTGTAACCCACATGGACCCAAGATTCTCACAGATATCAGTTAAGTTTGGTGAAGGAAAAATCATGCTTTGGGGTTACATTCAGTATGGGGGCATGAGAAAGATCTGTAGAGTGAATGGCAACATCAACAGCCTGAGCTATCAGGACATTTGTGCTGCCCCTTACATTACAAACCAAAGAAAAGGGCAAATTCTTCAGCAGGATAGCGCTCCTTGTCATACTTCAGCCTCCACATCAAAGATTGTGAAAGCAAAGAAGGGCAAGGTGCTCCAAGATTGGCCAGCCCAGTCACCAGATATGAAGATTATTGAGCATGTCTGCGGTAAGATGGAGGAGCCATTGAAGATGAATCAAAAGAATCTTGATGAATTCTGGGAGTGCTGCAAAAACACTTTCTTTGCCATTCCAGATGAGTTTGACGATGAAATGATCATTATGATGAAATTATGATGAAATTAGTTATTTGAGTCATTGCACAGATTTATGGATGCAGTCCTCCAAGCTCATGGGAGTCATACATAATACTAAGTCTTTTTCCACTGCACCATGACTTTAAATTCAATACTGTACATTATTTCTGTTAAGTGACAAGACTTTTGTCTAAGCAAAGTCAGACATTACTGTCCTGATTAAATAATTAAAAATCAAAGCATGATCATGTCTTATTTTGGTAAAATAAGCATAATCTAGAGGCCTTTGCCTTTCATATAAGCCACTTCTAATACCAACCGATTAACTAGAAGTCAAGTTATTTTTTGTTGTTCCTAAAACTTGTATAGGCGACAAGACTTTTCCCAAACAGTGTACTACAATATAATTTATTTGACAGTGACTCCACCTTTGCCATTTGAGACAAGCGTGCACATTCAAATAAACTTCAAAGACTTTAAAGAGTTCAAAAAGTAAAATATTTTCTGGTCCACCCTCACAGTCAATCACTCTTATGTAAATACTGTAAATGGCCAAAGCTTACATCACTCTCATTGCATGCCTCATTTCATTTCAATTATGACACTCATCACAAATAATATGAGGTCACAGTTTACATTTAAACATTATGTATTTATTTGGTACTACTTAAAAACAAATAAAAAAATAGATGTTTAATCTGTAAAATATCAAATGAAAATGTAATCATTTAATAACTGTAACTTATAAAAGTAATAAAATGAAATCACATTTATTACATTTTTATTATATTAATACAAAAATTAAATGCTATTCATCTTTAAAAACAGGAGATTAAATATAACAAATGTGAATCTGTGGAAGGCTCATTGGGACATCTTTTTTGGTCATGCCCAAAACCCTGAAATTTTCAGATTCTACTCTAAGGCTTATTCTCGTGACCTTGCCCCTGATCCAGCAAGCGCTGTTTTTGGTTGGTCTGACTCACTTTGTGGGTTCAGTCATCAAATTAAAAAAGCTGTCCAATATGGAATGATGGTAGCTAAAAAAATGATTCTTAGTCTATGAAAAAAGGCATCAAAACCACTTTTTAATTCCTGGCTTTCTGAAGTTTCCAGCACTTTACATTTAGAAAGACTTAGCCACAATCTCTCTGATAGCATTGCTGGCTTCAAAGCCAGCTGGAAAACATTTTTTTATGATCCGTCAAGTGTCAAGGATAAAAGTTTAAAGCTATGACCCTATCATTGTTTGCCTGTGCCCACTGGCCAAGAAATATATGTGTAACATTGTTAACCCATGTATAAAATTGGAGGAACTGATGTAACAATGGTTTTAAAATCTTGTTTCACAATCTTTTTTTAACAATTTTTTCTGTCTATTTTTTTGTTTTGTTGGTTCACCTTTTCTTTTCTCTTTGTAGTTGTTGCTGCTTTTTGTATTGCTCTGTGTGTTACTCTAAGGTCAAAATAATATAGGAAAAAACACACACAAAAAACAGGAGATTCACCATTATATCTCTGTTTTTTGCTTTGTAATTTTTTGCAACTTTTGCTCTTGCCTTTTCACATTTTTAGCAACACTAATTCAGGAAGCAGTTTTTCCATTAATGCTTTTTTTACACAAGGATCTTTAAAAAAAAAAGTCTTTGTTCAGGCATTATGAGCCATAAACCAACCTGACCAGCTAGGAGGACAATTACAGCATTACAAATATTTATCTAAAGTAAAACAGTATATGAACATTGAACCTCTATTTAATACCGACTTCAAACATCTTTAAAAAATGACTATTCCACAGTACACAATTCAGAAACGTAAATCCAAATCAGATTATTGCTAGCAACAGACCATTCATTTCACCATGCTGTTGTCAGCCTAACAAATGTTTGGTTGAACTGTTAAGATCAAGATTGTTCAGATGCTCCACAGTGTTTAATTAAATCATCTCCGCCTACAACACCAGCACTTTCAGCATGAATATAAATGGAAGTCCTGATTCTCAGTCTGCACTTTGGAGCTCTTGACGGTGTTTTATGCGTAGTTTTCCTGCATTGCTGTCCAGAGTGCTAGCGATCAGTGTTTGTGCTTAGCTCAGCTCTTCCTGCACTGCCTCAGCACAAGCTGGACTCTCTGAGCTCCTGTATTCCAGCACTAATAATGACAGTCAGGGGAAAACACACAAACTGCAGAGAGAGGGGCTCTGCCTGCATCCATACTGCAGCGGATTACTACAAACACTGCTGATACTTACACTAACATGACATGGTTTTAAAATATTTATTTATCAATGCTTAAAAGTGTATGCAAACATGTCAATTGAACAGATTTTCAACATTATCACCAAACTTAATTATACATTTTACTAAAATGTCTTTCAATCTGTTTAAGATTTAATGGTTAAATAAGACACTTGTATACTAAACTAAAATCTATTTAAATCTACACATTATTAGTCAGAACTTTGGAAACATCAAGTCTGCTCATCACAGAGGCTTCATTTCCCAGACCTAAAATGAATTATCAACAATGATACTGTGAAATCTTATTCATTATATATTCATTCATTTTCCTTTTGGCTCAGTCCCTTTATTTATGAGGGGTCGCCACAGCGGAATGAACCGCCAACTTACCCAGCATATGTTTTACACAGTGGATGCCCTTCCAGCCGCAACCCAGTACTGGGAAACATCCATACACTCTCACATTCACACACATACACTATGGCTAATTTAGCTTCTTCAGTTCATCTATAGCACATGTCTTTGGACTGTGGGGGAAACCAGAGCTCCCGGAGGAAACCCACGCCAACACGGGGCGAACATGCAAACTCCACACAGAAACACCAACTGGCCCAGCCAGGGCTCGAACCAGCACCTTTCTTGCTGTGAGGTGACAGTGCTAACTACTGAGCCACTGGGCCACCATGTAAATGCATTATTCACCTTATTCTCTGCGTACGAGCGGGCGCAGCCAGTTGAATCATTTTGGCTCGAGACTTCCGGTCTCATTCACTTCCATTCATTTTTAAACATTAAAAACAGCTCGTTTTGCTGCTTGGTGTTGCAAACTGATATTTTCTTATTATATTATTCTACTTTGTCTGTATTGTCATGCAAATACTTGTTTGTAGAGTAAGTAAGTTGACCGTTTTTTGCTGTTTATTATTCCTAGTCATTTCTCCCATAGGCAGCTGAATCGGAAGATCTAAAACAATTGCAAAAACGAGCACACTTCCGCATTGAAGAATAAGGTCAATAAAATGAAAATAATTTCTGATTCAAAGTGGGATTTTTAGCATTATTATTGTCTTTTGTGTCAAACAACAGTTCAGAAATTACTTGAATTCAAGAAACATGTCTATTTTTTTCCTGAGTGTTGTAAACAGTTTGTAAATTTTGCAAAAACTAAACATAATATAGTACCATTGAAAAAAAGACTGAATGTTAAAATGTTAAACATTGATGATAATAATAAGAACCATAATTAATGATTGAGTATAAATAGTAACAGATCATAAGAGTGGTTAAACAACACTGCATTTGTTTGAAACACTTGCATACAGAACTAAAAGATATTTAAATCAACACACTACTGCTCAAAACCTCAGGAACAACAAGTCTGCTCACCGAGGCTGCATTTATTTGATCTATAATAAAATAAAAACAATAATACTGTGAAATACAGTTTATATTTAGAATAACTTTTGGTGTGAAAGTATTACAAAATGAAAACCATTTCTGTGATTCAAAGTGAAAAAAGTAGTCTTTTGTGTCACACAATAGATCAGAAATCATTCTAATTAGAACTTTTCTAATGTCTTTTATCAGTGTTGTAAATAGTTTGTAAATTTAGCAAAACAAATGTAATAAAGTATATTTACATGGACATGATTAATCAAATAATTTGCCTTAATCTGAGTAAGACAATAATATGATTAAGGTGTTTATATAAGTTGCTTTTTGAATGTTTCTTTCATGATCCCATTTTATATGTTATAGCACATGATTTGATTAACGTCATTGCGTCACTGCGCTTCCACATTTCCTCCAGAGTTTTATGTAATTTCGAGTGTTTCATTTTTAATTTGTTGACTTTAACTGCAGTTTGGCACTTTCACTTTCATTCGGGAACATTTCATGCAAGATATTGGATGTGCATATAAAGTAAGGACTGGTGGAAGAGTTTTGTTTTAATGGAATTTGATACCACACGCCGTATGGGGGGAAAAAACCCTCTGCATTTAGCGATACAGGTGTCTGTGGTGCTTTACTGACTTAGTAGGTGCAGAGAATAGTGTCAAAAACCCGTGTGTGTATAGACCTGTAGCAAAATGCAACAAATCCTACAAGACAGTAATAGTTTGATTAAGGTGTTTACATGTCTGTACTACACTTCAATAATGCGACTAAAATCAGCATACTCCACATGTCTTAATTCCATTTCTGTTTAGTTCGATTATGAACAAAAATGCTGCTTACATGGTAGACTTTTAATCAGAGTATTGTCTTAAAGGGTCACGAAACACCAACACATTTGAGCGGTTGACAGTCATATATGTGTCCCACGCTGCTAAAAACACTATTAGGACATATATTACACAAAAAAGTGAAAATTGGTTGTTTTTGCGTTATTTCGAGCAAATCTGTTCTTCCAGTTTGAAACTAATTTTTGAAGCTGCGTCACGGCCATGAGATCTTGGCGTGTATTCCAGCTTGTAGACTGGCTGTCTGTACCTGGAAGTGCATTGTGATGTCTTTGATTGACGTTATTGATTGAGTATGAACAGTAACAGATCATAATAGAGCAGCAAATCATTTACATCAGAATGATTTCTGATAAATCACGTGAAACTTAAAAAATGAATCAGAGAAATCAATTTAATTTGATAACAAATTGCACACTGTAGCTACTGTAACTCTAAATAAAATCTGACAAAATTTAAATTTATACACCTTTGTACTTCTTTCAACAACATTAATGTCTTCAGACTTTTGACTGGTAGTGTATGCTTAAATTATATACACATTAGATAAAAAGTATGCTTTATTTTTAAGTTTCCACCTAGTTTTGTGTTTACTTTCTGTCTGTCAGTTTGTACCTGTGCTGTTGGGAGTAGGGGTCTGAAGGCTGCCCATCACCGTGACAACAGGGCCCACGGGTAAAGAAGAAGGCCTCTGCTCCGCTTTACACACCTGAGCTCCATCTACGGATGAACACACACCCTTCATATACCCTTGGCACGCAAAAATACACACAATTTGCAAGTCAAATGTAATATTAGAGTTTCCAAATTAATGGACAGACAACATATGCCAAGAAACTGACAACAAAAGAGCATAAAGCATTATTAAGGAACACAATGGAGAAAGAAACAGACAGAGAGCTCACCTGTGGGTAGAGTGGTCTGCGTTGGCATGGCACTGACTACAGCGGCGTTGAGAGGGGTAGGCTGGAATACCCCATCCACTGGGTTTATGGTGCTCTGCGGAGAACCACAGACACGATACAAAACACAGCTCTCAGAGGATAACATGTTATAAATACACTGTCTCACTGTAGCTTTCAGTCTCAATGCCCAACCCAACTATCAGATCCTCAAGGACTGAAATTAAGAACTGTTTCTTAAAGGGATAGTTCACCCTGAGTTTTGCTCTATGACCTTTTCTTTTATGGAAAATAAAAGATGGACACTGTTTGAAAGTATAAAAATGAACTGAGTTTGGAACAGCATGAGGGCAAGTAAATGGAGAAAATTGGTAAAGTACCTATTTTTTAAGGCTAAATATGTATTCGTGTTTTGTTTTTAAGCAGAGTCTTTGAAATATATCACATATTCATCATGATAAAGTAAAAAAAGCAATTTAAGGTTAAAGTAAACATAAACCTTTATATATTTTAAAAAGCTTTTTTAAAGTCTGGGGTTAGTATGTTTTTTAAAGAAAATATCGTTTTAATTAAGGGTGGAAAGAATTTCTCAAAAGTGACAGTCAAAAATTTTCATATTGAAAAAATAAATAAGTAATTGTTGTTTAAACTTTGATTTATTTGAAAATCCTTGAATTAAAAATTCTATTTGGATGATATTCAATATTACTATAAAAGCATAGATTCATAGAGGTACTGGAAATTTTCTTCAGAGATTTTGGTCCATATTGACAGCAGTTGCTGCAGATTAGTCGGCTGCGCATCCATGATGCGAATCTCCCTTTCCACCACATCCCAAAAGTGCTCTATTGGATAGAGTCTGGTGAAAGTGGAGGCAATTTGAGTACAGTGAACTCATTGCCATGTTCAGGAAACCAGTCTGAGATGATTTGTGCTTTATGACATGGCATGTTATCCTGCTGGAAGTAGCCATCAGAAGATGGGTACACTGTGGTGATAAAGGGTTGGACATGGGATGAACTCATGCTCAATGAGCAATGAGTTGCTTCCATATGATTGGCTGATTAGAAATTTGCGTTAACAAACAGTTGGACAGGTGTACCTAATAGTAAGTAATAAATAAAAAAGGGCAGGTGAGTGTATAACACATATTTTAAAAGAAAACCTATTTTATTATTTCAGCAAATACCCTTAATAGAATCAGAATAGACTATTCTTTGATGATGTAATGAAGATAAAAATAAAAAAAATAATATGAATCATTTCAAAATTTAATTTAATTTCTACTTTATGACTTTGTTAAATGTTCTGTTATCAAAAAAGTATATGAAATTATGGAAGTTACATGCATTATTAAAATGCCATTTAATCATGCTGTCTTTACCAATTCCATGGTTCAAATTCTTTTCACACAGAGAGCCAAAAATAGTCATTGACGCTTTGGTAATCAAGAGAAAGATCTGGAAGATATCAGTGAATCAGATTCACTGTTTCATAACACACTGTGTCCAAATGAGAAACCTCACAGCTGTGGCCCATGACCGTCACACTGAATCTTCTCAATATACAAAATCACTATGGGTCAATCTCTGCCTTATGGTAACCAAACACTGAGCATCTGTCAGTGGGCACAGACTCAGACACAAAGCTATTAAGCTCCACGTCCATGACGACAAGAGTAGCACATAATCCTGCGTATTAAACACTAAATAGGCAAGGCAGAGAGATAAATAATCTTTACCCAGCATGCATGCACAGTAAAACATTGACATCACAGGACAAAGCGGTGAGGTAACTCTACCTGAAAACACA
This sequence comes from Danio aesculapii, assembly GCF_903798145.1. Classification (NCBI taxonomy): domain Eukaryota; kingdom Metazoa; phylum Chordata; class Actinopteri; order Cypriniformes; family Danionidae; genus Danio; species Danio aesculapii. The sequence goes on along the minus strand of NC_079442.1, from coordinate 36,681,942 downwards.
CAAGGGATATGAAAACACATGCAAGGGAGAAAGTGGAATGAGATTTGGAGGGGCTTTTCTGCACAGAAATGAAAGGATTTAAAAAACACTTATTTATGGCTTGTCTGAATAATCCATGTACCACAACAGAGGCTGCCGCACTTAATGAAAAGCCAATTGAAGCAATTAGAGCTCTGTAGTAAATACTTAAACACGACAACGAGATTAAATCAAGAGCCAGAGACACTCAGCTTTCTTCGTCTGCTACTTTAACTTACGAGGTACCACAGGGCTCTATGCTGGGGCCTTTACCATTTCCCCTTTACACGATTATAATGGGCTGATATATATATATATATATATATATATATATATGAATGAATATGCATTTAATATTGTAATGCCAATGGTATGCAATTGTTTCTTTCCTTTCGAAGGAGGAAATAAGGCAGCTGAAAATTCTCTTTTGGATTGCCTTGAGGATGAGAAATGTTACATTAATTTTTGTTAAAGGTTTTATTGATTAACTGCAAAAAGATAAAGAACTCCAATAAAGAGGCTATAGCATCCAGCATCAAAGTTATATCACTAACCTAGGTTTTATCCATAACCTCATATTTGATAATCAAATAAACACAGTGGTAACGAGACGTATACTGTATTTTGGGTATTTTTAAGCAAGAAAATTTCTGTTTTCTTTCATCACGATATGATCTTTAAAAAATAAGCTATAAAAGCTTGTAAATTTTTATGCCTTAATTACTATAATACTTAATATGCAGTTGTCTCTGTCAGTGTTTCAAAATAATGCGGCCAGATGGTTAAAGAGCCCCTATTATTGGTTTTTGAATATTACCTTCCATGCAGTGTGCAACAAACTCTAAGTGAATGAAAACATCCAGCTGAGGGTTAAATCTGAAAATGCACAGAGTCGTTTAACGGATTTGTCATTTTGCCAGTTCGTATCAATGTCGAACGAAACAATACGAAATATGAACTACCGGTAAAACGTGAACATGCCCTTCTCTTCAGACACTAGCAGAGTGCCAGGGATCATGGCATTGATCATGATGCGAAGATTACTATCACTGAGAGATGGCCAGACATGTGGCTGTGGGGAATAAAAGGTTAAAGTTAATTTTCACAACAACACCACAGTATAGCCAAACTGTGTGTCGTGTTTGTTCCTGTCATGTTTCTGATGATAGATACAATAACTTACCCTGCAGCGGGGGATTCGCCGGCTGTTTGTTATTAAATTAAGGTTCAGCAAAGACTAATAATGTATGGACTTCACAGTTTGTTGCAAACTTTGTTACACAGTTTGTATGGACCAGTTTCTACTTCCTCCAGATCCTGTAAGTGTTTCTCCTTCCTACACAACGTGAAATGTGATTAAAATGGTTGCCTCGTTTTCTGTAGTTTGCAAAATATGTATTTAATAGTGTGTTGTAACTTGTAATTGCTCTGCGTGGCTTGTAATCATGTATCTGCTATAGATCAGTGCTCGTACTGTATCTCTTAGGTTAAATCTGTCCAGTTGTAAACATGACGCATGCTTCGTCCTTTACTGATTTAAATGTGTTTTGTGCTCTCGATCTCCTGCTGTTTGTTGCTGTGGCCACCATCAGCTGTTCCTTACATTCGTGGTCAATTTTCAAAATAGTTCAACCTTTGCTTGTGTGGATTAATATTGAATGAGTGTCGTTGTTATTACTTGGGGTTGTGGTTAAGAATCGAGAAATATACTGGTGTTTAACTTTATTGCTTTAATGCATTCCTGCATTGGGCTCACGCATATACTCTGTGCTCTACTATGACTATTTTTTAACCTTGCTGGGCGTTTCTCTTTGTCTCGTGCTGAACGCATGTCAAGCAATCACAACAGACTGGGTCTTCGAACCAATCAGCGCAGATTAGCCTCACACAAAGGAGGGGTTTGGGAACAAATGAATTGCTGAACAAATCATATGGGAGTCATTTTGATAATTAGGTAAAAATAAATGCATATTATAAGACAATGAAAGTGTTTCTTGACCTTGCATGCATATCAGCCTGTTGTTGGAGACGCCAAAACCAAAATATGACCTTTTATGATGCATAGTAAGGGCTCTTTAACAAACACTAAAACAAGGACAATACAGCTCTAAATTTGGCTATCCTTTCCTTTTCCTTGTTACTATTTAATCACATTTATGTGTAGAGGTGATTGCGCTTTTTCTGATGTTTAATCAAATCTTGTACACACAAGTATATGTAGATATGCATCTATATTTTCTTATTATTGCTATGACTAGATTTTCCTTGTTGAATCAAATTCAGCCAAAACATCGAGGGGGGTTTCGAGCATTTGATTATGTTACTCCAGCACTAGCCCTGACAGTTATTGACCTGATGAAAGCCTCTGGGTAGGTTGTAATAGATCCGAATCCATTCGTCCTACATGGTTCAATAACATGTATGGCAACGGAAAATCAATGACTATACTGTGTGCAAGTATACTGTCTTATGTTTGCAGGTTTGGAACAGTCACACAGTCGGTAAGATTGATGTTTAAATTTATGATCATAGAAAAGGACAGTGCCCTGAATCACCCGACAGAAAGAGTGAGAAAGAATGAAAGCTGAGAGAAAAAGAGAGAAAGAGAGATGAGGCCTCCGATCAAGGTCATGCACATCTCAGTTCAGTTTTATTGAAGTGAAAATATGATTTCAGTGGAAGAGAAAAAAGTGTCACTGTTTGATTTAGACTAATTGCTGAGGAATGTCAAAACTTACTATCAGTCCGTTTGCGTGTTGCTGTTCGTTACTTTGATCCTTCAAATTTTAAAAAGAAAACACAAATTGAGAAATAAGGCAACCCTACAGCTTGGAGAAAGCCACAAATGATAGTCTCCGCTAATCAGTAACACTGGTCACTTTTTATTAACCTCCTGAAACTCTAGGGCTATGTTCACACAGTAGGGTTTGGGATTGTCAACTATATTTACCAGCACATGGCTTCATAGTACAGCTTACAGGAGTGAGTCAAATACTGAATGAATAACCAAAGGCAGATAGAAAAAAAAAATTAAAGATGGCACCATCTGACAAAATCGAGACCATCTGATTCCAATCGAGGTGCGAGTTCCTCTGTCAAATGTGCTGGTTAATGTGAAAACATCATTTTTAGCACAGTAAAAAAAACAACTAACATTCATTTTCTCCTGCTGTGTGAACGTGACCTTAGTGTGGGAAAAAAATCACCTCTCCAAACCATTAATATGGAACCTGCTGGAATGTTCATAAACATTAACTGGGTTATGGAAAATTACAGGCTGGGTTGCACAAGACACAATATGAACACAGTGGGCAGACAAAACACAGGAGCATACACATTACGAGTCTAAATTACAAGTGTTTTACCTTGGCAATCTGTAGAAGTACGATACAGTGTTTGATGGACTCTACCATATTCTAAAAAAAAAAGCAAAACAAGAAATGAAAATGCATTCCAACAACAAAACCTGATCCAAAATGCACTAAGAGGTTGAAGGTGCAGACGCTCTTACACAAGTTGTGTCCTTCAGGTTCTCGATTTTCTGGACAAACAAAAGGAAAGAAAAAATGGACAGTTTCAGTTAGAATTATGAAATTCCCTTGACTTACAAAGATGCACCTTTACCAACCCTAAAAAAAAAGCAGAAACGAAAGCCTGGCAGTCTCATGAGTTTAATCCCCATAAATAGGCTTAAAATGTGACTCTCAGTAAACGCCTTGCTTCAAATTTAGTATCTAACACATCCTGAGTGCTGCTTGTGAACCATTTATAATATAAATATACAAACTACAATACAGTTGAAGTCAAAATGATTAGCCCTCCTGTGAATTTTTTTACATTTGCCAAATTATGTTTAAAAATAAGTAATTGTTTATAGTATTTCCTATAATGTTTTTTCTTCTGGAGAAAGGTTTATTTGCTTTATTTGAGCTAGAATGAAAGAAGTTCTAATTAAAAAAACTAAATAAAAAAAATATATGGTCAATATTATTAGCCCCCTTAAGCAATATTTATTTTTTTGATCGTCTACAGAACAAACAATCCTTATACAATGATTTGCCTAATTACCCTAACTCGCCTGATTAGGTCTTTAAATAGCACTTTAAGCTGAATATCTAGTGAAATATTATATACTGTCATCATGGCAAAGATTCAGTTATTAAAAAATTAGTTGTTCAAAATGTTCAAAATTGTCTTGTAAAAAAATCTTTCCTTAAACAAAAATTGGGTAAAAACATACAGTAGGGTTGCACGATATTGGAAAAATCTGACATTGCGATGTTTTGTTTTGCTACGATATGAAAACTATTTCACCAGAGGCCTTGAATAGCTTTATTTGAGAAAAACCATTAATTTAGATTGGTTGGATTGATTTTGTAGGGGTGTGATCATGTATAAAGATTAAATTGCAAGAATAATTCAAATGAGGCACAGAAAAATATAAATAAACTGTTTTTTATGATTTTCCAGAGAGTCAAACAGTATTCAAACACAGAAAGTTAGTAATGTAAAATAACACTGTATAGTCTTCATTGTATAAATCAGTAAATATTTCTTCATTAAAGTTACAAATGTTACATTATTGTGCCAGAAAGCTTTACACTTTCTTGAAATGCCTTTGAAAACACATGCAAATGATAAAGTTTTACACTGTTACGGTTATACGTTGCAATGTCTCTACAAAACTTAACATTGCATATCAGGGGATGTGACTTTTAGACATGGGCCGGCATAATTTTCTTACAGTATGATAACCTATATACCATGGTTTCACGGTATTGTGATTACTGCTCTAAAATAAGTGTCTGGGTGTAAAAAAAAAAACGTTTTCCCCATTGAACAGTTTCTTTTATTTTAGAAACATTTATAATATTTTGGAACAGTAAACATGTCAGGCCAAATAATTAAAATAAATAATTAACTTCTGCTGTCTTCATTAGTTTCAAAAACACAGATTTTTTTACAACACATAACAAATACATTAAAAAAACCCTTACATATACCTTAGGAACATTATAAGTGAACATTTTTTATTAAAACCTTAACTTTCCAAAACCACGGTAAACCTTGAAACAGGTTATCATCCCATGCCTAGTGACTATTACGGACACACACATTGTGATATTGATGAAAAAACAATATACTGTGCAGCCCAAATATACAGGAGGCTAATAATTCAGGAGGGCTAATAATACTTTTTTTTTTATTATTTTTTTAGGGGTTTTTAACCTTTAATTGGAAAGGACAGTGGAGGTAGAAAAGTATTGGAAACAGAGAGAGGAGAGGGGTCAGCAAAGGACCTCGAGCCGGGAATCGAACTTGGGTATCCGATAGCACCATGGTGCTATATGTCGCGGCACTTAACCACCAGGCTATTGGTGTTTACAAGGACTAATCATTCTGAGGGTTAATAATTCAAAGGGCTAATAAATTTCATATTTTATTTAGGGCCTGATTAGAAATGACTGCAGATGACAAAAAAAAAAAAAAAAGTTATGTATAATTACAATGAAAATATATAAATTGACCCATTAAGGGTCCCGCATTATGCCCATTGTGCCATTTAGGAATTGAGAATTGCTAAGGGGGTTAATATCTTTTAAATGACATATATACAAAACAGACAACTTAAACATTTACCTTTCTTTGCATATGGAGAGTACAAACACAGCATCTACTGGTTTGAAAATGACTATGGTTTATCTAAAACAAAACATCACGATGATGCTCTACATCAGTGTTTCTCAACCACCAGCTCTGCATATTTCCATGTCTCCTTACCCAAACACATCTCAGTCAGATCATCAGCTCATTAGCAGAGACTGAAAGACCTGTAATGATTGTGACAGACCAAGGTCAAAGTAGGCATCCAAAACATGCAATGTTGGTGGTCCTCCAGGAACGTGGTTGAGAAACGTTGATCAGGCATGATTTTGATCAATGGCTCTTTTTAAGACAGGACATCCTACGATAAAGCCTCGATACTAGATGTTCCAGCATCTCTTATTTATAATAATACAGAAGGAAGGAAGGTTGACACAAAAATGAACCTCTGATAACAGAAAAACGATCATGTCTTACTCTGCGCGACTCATCTTCCTTGCAGTCTTTTATCTTTTCATCGAAGAGCTACAAGGTGCAACAAAAACAGGAATTAGACAAAAATACACACGATGATGCATACATTCCCAAAGATGATGATACAGGAACTCAAAAACAAGGCCTTCTTGAGTCACAAGATAGCCTTACTTTTAATTGGTCGATCAAAATCTGCAAATACGCATCTGCTTCGGCTAGCTTCTTGTCAAAGTCCTGAACGCTGGGAACAAACCCTGTTTCTGCCTCCTGCAAGTGAAACAGAGAGGAATCAGTTTCAGTCCTTCTCCAGCATATAAAAGCTTCCATGGTGTCCTAAGCTCGGTCACGTTCTGCTTTCGAGAGGAACTGAGCCGAACTGCAGTCTGCCTGTTCACATTTCTCTCTCTAACAGCTTTAACTGAATTACACAATTACAGCCATAAACAGCGATCAGACCCCGGGACTGATGCTGAACTGAACTGCGAAAGAAATGGTTCAGGCTGAGATTTGTCGTTGTTAGTTACTGATGCTAAAGATGTTGAAAACAAAACATTTGCACAGGTTACACAATGTACACCAAACACAGCATTAAGAATGTTAAATGTTTCTGGGACAGCTTATTGTCATTTTGTAAAAAACACATTTCTGACTCAATTTCAAGATAACTGATTCAAAATAAACTAAAATACAATTAATAATAATAAAAAACAAATATAAAATGAAATAAAATAAGCCAAGGCCAAATCAACCTGCAGCCCAAGACCGGTTACTCACTAAAGCTAAGCAGGGCTGAGCCTAGTTAGAACAAGGATGGGACACCACAAGGGAAAACTACGTTACTGTTTGAAGTGGCATTAGTGAGGCCAGCAGGGGGCGCCCAACCTGCAGTCTGTGTGAGTCCTAATGCTACAGTATAGTGAAGGGAACATCTTTCGGATGAGGTGTTAAACTGAGATCCTGACTCTTCGTGGTTATTAAAAATCCAATGGCTATTCTCGTAAAGAGCAGGGGTGTCCTGGCTAAATTCCCTTCATCAGCCCTTACCGATAATGGCCTCCCAATCATTCCCATCCACCGAATTGGCTCTATCACTGTCTCTCCACTTCCCCAATAGCTGGTGTGTGGTGAGCGCACTGGACTCGTTGTCCTGTGGCTGCCGTCGCATCATCCAAATGGATGCTGCACACTTGTGGTGGAGTGGAGAGACCCCCCTCATAATTGTAAAGTGCTTTGCATGTATGGTCATACGTGATAAATGTGATATATAAATACACATTGCATTACATTAAATGATGGTTTGCTCACTTTGTTTTCCTTACATAAACTTAAGACCTTTTCCACTACGTTTTTCTCAATTACACCCTTCCTAAATTCATAATGCACAATAACGGCTGATAGATATCTTGTAAATAAATATCTGACACTTTTTCAATATAACTGATTCAAGCAATTAAAAATAAAAAACTTTTAATGAATATTTGCTCACTTTATTTCCCTTACATAAACTGTTTACATCACATGCTTTACTCAAATCGCACCCTTCCTGAACTTATAAGACAAACAATTTCTAAGAACTGCACAAGTGATTTCACACCAAAACCTTAAAACAGCTTCAGTCAACAAGAAGTTTAAATATTATTACTGTAACAAGGAAGAAGTCCTTAAAGACCAGCAAACCACATTTTTAAATGCAGCATAACCACAAATTCAACCTTAAGCTACTGAACCCTTTCAGCTGAACTATAAAAATAAAGTCTAAAGCTAATAGCATGTTAGCCCTGGTGGCTGTGAGGAGTTAAGTTTAGATAGCACAGGCAATAGCCTATATAAAAGAGGTACTTCCTGGTCTGGGGGTCACTGCTGTTATCTTTGGGTTTTTCTGACCGCTGTAAAAGACCCCGTGGTGGAGATTGGTAGAACTGAACTGCATTGGAAAATGAAGAAAAGCCATGGGCGGCGAGCTGTCCGTCAAAACGGTAAACATTATAAAAATAGGTCAAAGTCTGCATGCAGAAGCGGGGCAAATCCGCTCAAGGATCAAAGGTTAAGTGGAATATCAGTATGAAAGCATGTGATTCGCCGAGTTGACTGCAAGTATATGTATGTGGGAGCACAATAAAAGCTTTTAATGAGAGTTTTGCAGCTTTTAAAATGAACTAAAGATCAAGTTCCACACCGGAGGTAGGCATGACCAGATTATACTACCTAACAGTTCATTTGTACATTTAAGAACAATGGATGTGCTTTTAGAAAAGGACTAAGTCCTGGAAAATGAACACCCTGAGTAATAAAGCTGGAAAGAAAGCCTGAAACATTTGTGTCATTAACTGTAAGAATTTGCAAATGTATGTTACATTCTCAGCAAGAGGCACTAAAGCAGGAGACTGTATTAACTACAGTCATGTCAAAACAACAGTCTATTGAATAAAATCTGTTGCTTCTCTTCATTAAATTGGATAAATGTACGAGTTCTCAGGCGTTTTTTGCTTTTTACTGCCAATGCGTGAACAGCTTGCATTTAAAATATGAAAAAACAAGACCTTGCCAGATCTTGGTTGTTTTTATCATTACAGCATGATTTATCATTTATAATTATCTCAGTTGTTGATCAAATGGTTTCTTAAACAGAACACAAATGTGTGAAAACAGCAGTTATTTTGTTATTGATGAAAAAATCATGCAGCTCAGTTTTACATATTTATCCAAAAGTCACTTTTTTCTATTTTTACTTCAAGATTGAATTACTGAGAATGAATGTTTCATTTTGTTTTTTTGGTGTGTGTGTGTGTGTGGGGGGTGGGGGGGGGGTGGGGGGGGGGGGTGGATTCTGAATTATGTTCATTGGGTTTACACCATCAGTGTTTCCTCTAAAATTATTTCCAGCTGTGGCGGCAGCCTTTCACACAAATCCATCAACTACCAATGGCGTTATTTCAATGACAAATGTCGTGAGCGCAGTATTACAAGTCGAGATCGCTTTTATGTAATACAAGAATGCGGATCTCAGCTTGCGCGCCAATTTCCTCTGCTCGTGCACAAAACTTCTTGCGCGCCCTCAAATATACGCTGCTGAAGTGCGATTTAGTGCGTTTAGTGCTAGGAATATTTATGAATTTCTCCAATAGACCTATAGCAGCATTAATGCGTCCTGAAGTAAAGTAAAACGGCTATAAACTCCAGCAAGATAAAGTAATTGCAAGCAAAACCATAGACCTTTATCTATAAATAAAGTATATTTATATAAACTGTTCATCTTAACTGAAAGCTTCGTCGTGTTTGCTGGCCTCACGCACCAGTCAGTCAGATTACAGAAAAGTTTGCGCTGCTATAATTCACTTAACTTTTAATACATATTGGTGCAATTACAACCCACTATTAAAAAAACAACGACTGAATGATTTGAATGAGAAGCTGTAATGTAGCCGTGGCGGGATGAATTTTGGTGTGGCGCCCCGCCATGGAAGAATGAATGTAGCGGAAACCATGACCATGCCATGTTGGTATATATGTGTGTGTATGTGTATGTATGCATGTATATATATATATATATGTAAAACCTTGCATTATGTCTACATACTTGATTTGTATTATCTGAATTTTGTGTTAAATATTTGGTCATGGATAACAAACAAACTTACCCTAAATGAACAATCAACACCATAGAATTAACGTTAAAATTAAACGTTACCAGTTACAGTAGAAAGCTTTTCATATTACTTTTAACATCTATTTATTTGCAAACTACGTAGTTGTTATGTGAAAATTACAAATAGCATTGTAATTATTTCTATTTTAATCAGAAAAGGTGTTCTGAAATTTACACAAACATCCACATAAAAAGATTACAGTGAAGAAACTTACATAAAATGCATGGTAGTTCATAACAGTACAATTCGAGACTTGTACCAAAGACTACAGAATACACAAGACATGTCACTTGTCTAGTTTTTTAACAGGGAAAAGTGTAACGGTCAATATGGCGAACGTTCCTTGCATGCTCATTAGTTTGAGCTACCTGAAAACATGGCGATTTTGGTTAATGCACTTTAAGTATACATGAACGAATAATGAACAACAGTATTTTTTTTAATTTACTAATGTTAACAAAGATAAATAAATACTGCAATAAATGTATTGTTTGTTTATTCATGCAAGTAAATATACATTAACTATAAATAAATATGAATGCACATTCAAATTAGACCGTTTACACAGCTTGTAGGCTATTTTATGAGTGTAAATGAGAAAGTCACACAAACTGAAGAAAAAGCTCAAATGCGGACCTGCATTTTTAACAACTCTATAAAGCACATTTTTTATTAAAATTCTAATTTCTCAGGCGCATACAAATTTAAGAGTTAACGTGAGTTTACATACTTTATAGTTTTATACTTTTAACAAGTTTATGTTCTTTAAAAACAGTTTCATTAAATGTATATTCCCTGGAACCTGAACCGCAATTCCCTACAAGTTAAGTGTGGGAACATATGCTTAGTCACATCCTACAGGCACCATAAACATCTCACCTCCCAGCATGCCTGAGATCTGCTGTTTTGGCAAGAACATATAACACAAATGCCTCATTACTACCATTTGCGGCACTTAGGAGAATGTTGCATAATTATTTTAGCCTGTGCCTGGCAGAGAAAAACAGCTATGAGCTACGTGTTAGCTGACACACACCTGAACAGACAGACGGGAAGCTCATCCCATTGACTCACTCATTCAGTCTGACTCACAGCAGTAAATCTCAACATCTAACACAACTGCAGAGACTAGCGTTTCAGAATGAATCAACTCGAGGTGTGTTGGCTATTATTATGCATTTCAGGAGCCAAACAACAAGTCTGACCTAAAGTCATGTGGTCTGTTATGCCAACACAGACTCTACACGCATGATATGACTGAGATTATAAATCACAAGTCAGTAAAAAAGTAACTAGGTATTCAAGTGTGACCTCTATTTGCACAAACAAATGTTGCTCTCATTTTCATAAACACACACACACACACACACACACACACCTACCTGTGCGCATTCATACACAACGTGACCCGTTTAACGCATCAGTGAGCTCCAACAAAACAAAAATACTCACTCTGTGCTTGCCTCTGCGGGACATGCCTCCACAAATCTGACCCAAACTCCCAGAAACACTTTCAGTATCAATACACACAGCCTTTTCCTGTAAGTTCCCCCTCTAAAGGAGGGGCGAATAAGGTGAACAAGCACCTATCGGCTTGTGTATAAACCACTCTTGACCAGGAAGACTAGACTTCCTCTTAAGAAGAAAAAAACAGAAGCAGAAGAAAAAGTGGCATAAGCTTTGCAGACTGTAGAAAACATAATGCTGTGCTGTGATTGGATCTGACAGCTGCTGCACTGGAGGGACAGGCTGAATAAGCAATGCTGTGATTGGCTGATGGAGATCATGTGACCGGATAGCTGCACACAAACTGCGTGTAGGTGCACGCAGCTGCCAGTCAGCAGGTTTAACAGAAAACGCAAAGCTAGGGGAGAGAGAAAATGGAGAGATCTTTGAAAGGAAGAGATGAGCCGAATTAGGTTTGGTTTTCTTTCTAAAAAGTGAATCTTTCAGAAATTAAACATTACACTTTCCTAACGGGAGGTAAAGGGGGAGAAAATAACTTGTGCAGATTATGCCATCACAGTTTATTTAAAAAAAGAAAGGTAAGTCTAAGAAGTCATAATGAAACGGTTTGACAAACAGTTTTCTATTCTTGGTTGATGTTTTTTCAGAAAACTGAAAGAGGATGTACTCATGACATATAAAAAATTAATAAAATATTAAATACTTGGATAAAACACACTGAATTAACACTGACTAAAATAACATCGATAATTTCAGCCACAAACAGTCATACATATATTTTTTATAATTTTGTTTAACTTTATTATTTTTAAACTTTATTATTGTTATTATTATTATTATTGGAGTTTGCATGTTCTCCCCATGTTCACATGAGTTTCCTCCGGGTGCTCCGGTTTCCCCCACAGTCCAAAGACATGGGCTACAGTATATGTGAATTGGGTAAACAAAATTGGCCGCAGTGTAAGAGTGTGTGTGTGTGTGTGTTTGTGTGTGAATGTGAGAGTGTATGGGTGTTTCCCAGTACTGAGTTGTGGCCGGAAGGGCATCCGCTGAATAAAACGTATGCCGCAATAGTTGGCAGTTAATTTCATTGTGGCAACCACAAAAATCAGAGACTAAGCCAAAGGAAAATGAATGAAAATTATTTTTATTATTAGTATTATGAAAAAAAAAAGTATAATAAAAACAACTTTTTACTGTTTTAATTAAAAAAAAGAATACCGCTTTCTCTTCTTTTAAATTCCACCGTTAAAGGTGCAGTATGTAAGTTTGACACCCAGTGGTTGAATTAGCTATTGCATTCCTGGATTAAAACAAACACAACTGCAGGTTGCCAGATTGAAGATGAACAGGAACAAGTCTGACTATCGAGCCTAAAGGCTGATTTAAGGTTGATTTATGTCGTGTCCTAAATTAAAGCAACGGCACGTGATAGAAGGAATATTCTCCATATTCAAGTTTTTGTTTTAACCTACACTGCGAATTAATATATAAGAAATATATTAGAAACAGGATAAACTGACATTGATCTTCATTGAACCTCATGTGCTTTATTCAGTGTTAAATGCTAACAATGTGAGTTTGAATGCCATTTTACATTATTTTTATTGCCCTACTACTGAAAGCAGCAGCAGATAGTTCACCTCAGATCTTAAAAATAAAATAAACCGTTTATAAACAGAGCTGTGACTTAAAAGCAACACATATCAGTGATTCAGTTTCTACATTTAATAATGTTGAAGAGGTTTAATATGTATTAATTAGTTTATAAACCTTATCATTTCTTGAGCGAGTGCATGTTCTGTGCTTCTGAATGGATGTATTTAAATTTCTGTTGCGTTTCGTCTGATGCAAACAGCCCTAATGCTTATCACTGCAAATCTCCTCATGTAGCGTGTTGTTAGGCCACTGGGTTACAATGTAACCTTTAATGTTTACGTTCGTAATATTTATATTATTTGCTAATTAATAACCTCATGTGGAACTCTAAATGTGCGTCTCATTTTGGAGTCGGCTACTGTCCACCGGAGGTCGCATTTCGGTCAGGAAAGCATGCTTTGAGCGCCTTTCTGACTGAACGAAATATGAGGTTTTCCATCAAGGCAACCCCCAGGGTGCTGAAATATAATTGGCTAAACTGACATTGGGCGGATTTAATAACGAACATTTTCCAAGCAGAATATCTGACTTCAGCATTGTTTTTCAGATAAATAAGAATGTTCACTTGATATTTTTCTTAAATATCTGCAAACATGTTATGGTATTTTAATGCTTTAGTAGAGTCAAAAACTTACATACAAGACCTTTAATTCAACAATACTTGTTTCTTTGCAATTACTTCTGAAATCAACAAGCTATTTCTGAATTAGAATGTTTTTATTTAGAAGAAACACCAGTTTCATTTCAGTGTACATCATTTAGCACTCAGATGCTCTCAAAATTAACAAGCTCAGACACCAAAAAAAATTTTCACAAGGTATCTAAACATATTTTACTCATTTCTTTTTACCTATCTGGCTTAGATATGTGAAATATGATACAAATGGCCAAGCAAGATTACCTGTTGAAGGGTGTGACGGAGAATTGTCCCCTCTAAGGCATGGATCCACTTTTCCCGCTCGTCTGCGTCACGGGCTGCGGGGCAGACATCCAAAAACACATCCATTAGTAATAAGCAGGCGCACCACAAACACACACGGCACATGAAATGGAGAGTGGAGAATGACCCTGCTGAGGAACTGTAAAGGTGTCAGCGGTAACTACAGCTCTGTTGACAGATCCGGTTTTCCTTAATGAAAACAGGCAGAGTTTCAGACAAGACCAGGTTGTGGCAAGTTAAACAGGAACGCACACAAATGAAAGCCTCTGCCCTTGAGTAAACACCAATGGTAAATAATGCTAGTGACAAAGTTACTTACTGAAAGGAAGGATATTTCATAAAAACTCAAGAGCTGCCTAAAAATGTAGGTTGTGTGGTTTATTAAAAGAGCTAAAAATCAAGTATAGAGCATAAAACAACAAAACGTGAAAACTGTGAAGTTACCAAATGACCTAAATGGGTCCCATTATGGTTTTTACAATTTTACACTACAATTAGTTTGTGTAATGTGGGTATTTAATAGTAAAAAAACTTTACCAAAACTATTAATGTTTCATTAAACATTTCTATAGTTGTACTGAGCTTTCTTTTGAGGCCATGCATGTCACAATACACTACCTGATGAAAGTCTTGTCGCCTATCCAAGTTTTAGGAACAGCAAATAATAACTTGACTTCTAGTTGATCATTTGGTATCAGAAGTGGATTATATGAAAGGCAAAGTCCTCTAGATTACATTTTTTTAATCAAAATAAAATATGATCATGCCTTGATTTTTAATTATTTAATTAGGACAGTAAGGTCTGACTCTCAAGTCTTGTCACTTAACAGAAATAATGTACAGTATAGAATATAAAGTCATGGTGCAGTGGAAAAAGATTTAATATTGTGAATGACCCCAGACATGCTCAATAATGCTCGTGTCTGGTGACTGGGCAGGCCAATCCTGGAGCACCTTGACCTTCTTTGCTTTCAGGAACTTTGATGTGGAGGCTGAAGTATCCTGCTGAAGAATTTGCCCTCTCCTGTGGTTTGTAATGTAATGAGCAGTCCAAATGGCTGTTGATGTTGCCATCCACTCTGCAGATCTCTCGCACACCCTCATACTGAATGTAACCCCAAACCATGAGTTTTCCCTGACCAAACTTGGCTGATTGAGATTCTTGTGTCCATGTGGGTTCCAGTAGGTCTTCTGCAGAATTTGTGATGATTGGGATACAGTTCAACAGATGATTAATTGGAAAAAAAATCTACCTTCTGACACTTTTCTAAATGATCAACTAGAAGACATGCTACTAATTGTTGCTCTTACAACTGGAATCGACGACAAGTCTTTTGTCAGACAGTGTATAACAAATCAATTAATTCCCATCTTTTTGTGCTTTTAACATAACTTTTTGCATATTTGACATAACCTTCTACATATTTGATATTTGACGTCAGGTAACATTTTGTGCCGGCACCTCATTTTACTGATCCCCCTCCTCCACTGCCCTCCTCCCCCGTCTGCTGTTCACTTTCATTTTCTTCCGCGATTCCCCAACTTCTTCACATTAGTCCGAAACAGCTGATAGTTTGTTTAGGGAACGATGTGCAAAAAGAAAGCCCTGCCACTACTCAATATTTGTTTATAGTTGCCAAAGTAACTGAGCCATGAGCTTTAAGGCTCCGTCCTCTTCAGAAAAGCTCATTTGCATTTAAAGAGACATACATGAAAACACGTTTTTTTCTTCCATTTATCTTGAGTCCTTGACATCTTGTAAAAATTAAAATAAAAAAAAAAGTATAACATATTTGATAAAAAAAAATATTCTGTCTTCATTTGCTCAAAACAACATTTAAATCCTTCCACTATTTCCTCATTTATGCTTAAGCGAAAGGGCTGATTTTCAGTAAATAAGGACTTACACTTAGACTGTTTCTCCAACAAATCTATCATATGACATCAGCAGACTTAAAAATGTGGAGCAAGAGTTGTGTGTACTACTTCTACAGAGCTTTTTGGTCCTTGAAAGCCACTATTAACCATCCAATTTCACTTTATGTAAAAGAGCAGCACTAACATTCGTCTAAACATCTCCTTTTGTGGTCGACACTAAAAAGAACTGAAATCAGAAAGTGTAAGTAGTCAGTAAAAAAAGCTCACATTTCACAACAAGAGACCCATCAAAATTAAGAGTTTATTTAATGTTTAGCCTGAGAAGTGACCACAAAACATAACAGACAAATATTAGCCTAAAGCCCTCTCGCTCGCTCTCTTTTTCTGTCTAATAATCCATTAGACATAATTCCTCAGGGAAAAGCTGAAAAACAGCACTCAAAACATATATATGATATAGCTGACACTTCGATGGATGAATGTGCAAAGCTCAGCAAAAAATCTGAAAGCTTTCAGAAGCACAAAGATCTGCTTCCATATCTACAATTGAATCACTGAGATATGCAATTTGTGTAAGTGGTGGCGCCTTTATAGATCACATCCCAACCATAAGGCAATGGAGCGTTAAACATACACCAAATCAGTAAATAATCAATACACATTACTCAGAAATATATAAACGGCACAAGTAAATAAATATTTTCAAGAAGTTAACAGAACATTTCATTAGCTTTACCTGCTTGTAAAAGTACCACAGCATTAGCGTTCACTCACAACCACGAAAGCCATCCCACATCTATGGAACATGCCTGAAATCAATGTCCCAGATCCGTGTGAGAGTCGCAGTCCAAAACAAACATGGCCCCTCCCTGCGCTACTGGCACCAGAGCTGAGATCACGTGACGCATGATGCCAGGCTACCTCCACTCACCAGCCAATGAGCTTTCACTAGGTGAGGTAGTAGAGTTGATTACAAAACACTGCACTTGTCCATTATTTGGCAACAAGGACGCCCCAACACTGACCTAAAGACTTCAGCAACAACAAAACAACGTGCCATGGAAAAAAAAGGATTGTTATTATTAAACAGTAATAGTAATAAATAATAAGTAATGCAACTATTATTAAGTTAATAATTTCTCTGCTGTATATTAAAGCATGTAATTCAGTTTTTAGTTGCTCTCCTCATCTGTAGCCTATATACTGAAAGCAAGGTGGAGTGGCTCTCTGGAGAGCAGTGGCGGACTTCAGCATGGAATGAGGGCACCTTATGTAATGTGCCCTTCTAACAACACCCTAGCAGAATGCTGGAAAAAGAAAGATCCAAGAACTCGGATAAAATGCCTCATCATTTACAGAAGTCTTTGTAAATGTTATAGGTGTTAAAGGAAAAATCACCAGTCTCCGCCAGACTTGCAATGAAATGAAGAGTTGAAGACAAAATAAATGAGTGCTTTCTGAACAACAACAAAAAATATCCATTTAACAAATTACGGAGGGTAACCCAAATAATAATAATAATAATAATAATGATAATACATATATTAAAGTTATGTACACTACCAAATTTGGGTTTGGTAATGATTCTGACAAAAGTTGTGTGTTCTCATCAAGGCTGCCTTTTAAAATACAGTAGAAAACTGTTAAATATTACTATGTTTTGTGTTTAAATACAGTTTAATATGTGAAGACAATGCTGAAGCCGTCATTACTCCAGCCTTGAGTCTCACATGATCTAGAAAAATGTCTGCCATATTATCATATTAGTGTTAAGTAAACTAGTATTTTGTGGAATTCACATATCCAAGATACTCTGATAAATAAAGATTTCTGAATAATAAAAAACTGTATTCTTTGATTTACTGAAGCCAAATATGGAGCTACTCTAATAAAATAACTTGCGATAAGTCTAAAAATTCGTAGCCCAAATCTATATTTTAGGGGAAAATATGAAATATTTTGAAATGAAATATGATAATTTTGATATGAAGTTCAAGCAAGAGGTAAAATCAAGAGAAACAAATATTTATAGATAGATAGATAGATAGATAGATAGATAGATAGATAGATAGATAGATAGATAGATAGATAGATAGATAGATAGATAGATAGATAGATAGATAGATAGATAGATAGATAGATATAATATAATTTAAATTATATTATAAATATAATAAAATTATTTATATATATATATATAAATAATTTTGTAGTTAGTAATATTTTGCATGATTTTAAATGTTTTAAATAAAAGCATGAGTATATATGTATTTATCTTCTATTTCTATAAATATTTGGTGACTAAATTTTTTTTTTAATAAATATGTCCATATTTATTTGTGTCCAAAAACAAAGAGTTTTAAAATGCCACCTTTACAGGCAGCTCACGAGGTTTTGAAAGGAGTGCATGTGTGTCCATGCCTTCCTGCAGTCTCTCCTTAACTAGCCGCAGCTTCCATGTGACTCCCTGCATCTTTCCACTGCCAGCTCTGTCCTGCAGAAACATGAGTCTGACGACAGAGAAAAACACACACCAGTAGCTCATTTTTCCTCTATGGTATCCTTCATGTCTTGTCTCCCTCTGTTGCTTCTTTCCCCTCCAGAGAATGAATGTGAATGTTGATCCACTGCCAGCAGGAGCTCAGTGTCTGACCCTGGGAGCTCTTAACTGCTGACTGTCTTTTTCTTTTTTCTTCAGTCAAATGTCTGAGAGCAAGACAGGTAGAGGCTTTTAGCTGAGAGAAAATAAAGGGGCTTTCAGGCGAGGCTGATATTGGGCCACAGAAGAGTATGATGAATTATGGATGGTCCTCTAAATAGCAAGTACAGTTCCTTTGCGGCTGACATTGTGCAAACCCATCCGCATATACAGTATCCATCCTGCTGACCCTCGCCCAATTCTCAAACCGAACTTTTTGAATGGAGAGGTCAACTATATTATTACATTCACAGCTCACACGGTTTTTATCATCCTGCAGTGCTCATTAAGCCAGATTTTCCATTTGGCAGGTGCTTTTTGTTGTTTCTCCACTGTAATATCTAACAGCATGTTGTTTGGTTTTAGCACAGTGGGCTGCCTGTTATAATCCTGACAATGTTTCATGTTAAAACAAGAAAAACACAGCAAGGTTTAACCTGAACACATCTCACTTTACAAATCACTCCACCCTGGACAACAAGCGCTGTTAAAATCACAACAAAGCTCTAGTATTGCAACGTCATTTAGTACAAGCTGGACAACTGAATGAGTACACCCTATATATTTTTTTACTCAGTGAATATAGGTAATGTATTTTGGTGCATTTGAACAAAACAGATTTATTAAACAAATATATTTATTAAAATAATATTTTAGTCACCAAACAACTTTAAAAATAGAAAGATAGTATATTTAAATTCATGCAAAATATTATTAAAAAAATTACAAACTACCAAATTTCAACAAAATTTTATATATTTTGTGTTTGAATTTTGCTCTTATTAAATTATTTATTTAATATTTAGTTTATAAATTTAGGTGTACTAATTTGGGACTATTATCATGAGCTATTTTGTTAGATAAGCTCCAGATTTGACTTCAGTCCTAATATAATGTAAATGGACAAATATAATATTTTAAAGCTTCCTATAGAAAATATAAATATAAATGAGAGATTTGTACTATGATTTGTATATGCTGAAAACTGTATACACACAAATGCATACAGTGAGGTCCATGAATATTGGGACATTGACACAATTCTAACATTATTGGCTCTATACACCTACACAATGAATTTGAAATGACACAACCAAGATGTGCTTTAACTGCATACTGTCAGCTTTAATTTCAGGGTATTTACATCCAAATCAGGTGAACGGTGTATAGGAATCACAACAGTTTGCATATGTGCCTCCCACTTGTTAAGGGACCAAAAGTAATGGGACAGAATAATAATTATAAATCAAACTTTTTGGTTGCAAATCCTTTGCAGTCAATTACAGCCTGAAGTAATGCATAGATATCCTCAGATACTGTGAATGAAATCAGTATTGAAAATAATTAGGTAATTTGATTATTCTCTCTCTTTTTATGTGCATTTTTAAATGTTTTCAAAAGAAGTTATAATGTAAAATGGCAATATTGTGAAATATTACTACTTATATATTTGTGTGTAAACTGAATATTTGTCAAAGGCTAAAAGTTTTTTTTAAATTCTTTGAAACCAGAAGATTAAAACAATAGCAGTTGTGAAAGAAATGTTTTGTCACATTATAAATACATTCGCTGTTATTTCTGATCAAATTATTATATTCTTGCTGAAAGTATTAAAAAACATGAATGGCCATGTCATTTTAAAAGTTAGAATACTCAAGTAAATGCATTTAATTTAATGCAATCTGTAGATTAACCGTTTATATAGTGAGAATGCAATCCAAGTCTAGAATAGATATACTTATCTTCATTTGCTCATGTCTACAAGGATATGCCATTCTGAACCCAACATGGCACTATGTAACTCTAAATGCATGCCAAAAATAACTAGTATACTAGCAACTCGCACTGCAATTCCGGTCCACTGAGATCAGGAGGCGCAAAACCATTTCCGCTGTGGGGTAAATGGCTGCAGCAGCAATGGTGATATGAGAACTGATAAAATGAGTCCCTGAGGACCCAAAGAGGTGGATGGTATGAAGAGATTGTTGAAACTGAAGCCTGAGCACCACACTCACAATCTACTGAAACACACACGTGCAAACACACAAGAGGAAATCTGACACACCAGGTCAGGCTATGCCAGCATTTTTTTCCTGAATAAATAAATTAACGAATAAGGTTTTGGATTGGCATACCATAGCACAACTGACATGAGTGCAGAGGTTAGGAATTAAGGAACTTGAGGAAAATGTAAAATAAAATAAAGATAAAAACAATTAGCTTTATTTAATAAGTGCAAAAAAGCAACAAGACTGATCACCAGTTGGAATGAGCCTTAAACAATCCCTAATAAACCAAAAAAATAACACAATCTAAAGATTATCAAGTCTGAATAATTAAAACATATAACTTTAAAACACTAATTACAACTTGAAACAGAGACGTAAAACAATGCATTGTTGAGACTAATCATTATAGAGATGGTTTACCCAAAAACTAAAATTTGCTATTTATTTACTCGCAAGATGGTGGTAACTTTCTTCTTCAGTTAAACATTAAAGAAGGTTTTTAGCGGAAACTGTTATCTAAGTTATTTATAAAATGCAGGTCAACAGATACTTGCAACCTGGGAGAGTAAAAACATAAACAGGAACAACTAAATTAACACCTCTGGCACCTGACAATACACGAAACAAGGTCTTACAAAGTGAAACGATCTGTAATGTTTAAAATTTAAAGAAACTATGAATTAACAGTAACATCATTAACTATGTTTCCATCATTCATTCATTCATTTTCTTTTCGGCTTAGTCCCTTTATTAATCCGGGGTCGCCTCCACACAGAAAAAACTCCACACAGAAACGCCAACTGACCCAGCCGAGGCTCGAACCAGCAACCTTCTTGCTGTGAGGCGACAGCATGTTTCCACCGTAAAATGTGAATTAAATTTATGTGAAAACTGGAATATCGCAAAAAGGGTTTGCGAATAAAGCAGTTTTTCCAGCATTTAAACCAGTTTGAGTCAAAGAAAACAAAATCGTCACTTCCTGATTAACTGGTGCCAAATATCAACAGTAAAAACTGCTGTGGTAGAAGAAGCTGCGTCAATCTTTTCTCCATTTAATAAATTACTTGCATATCAGAAGACAATGCCGATACGCAATGAATGCATGGTGGCGTTTGAAGCCATGAGACGCAGAGTGCAGATGATCGACAGTTCTAGAGGGAATTAATAACATAACAACGCTAATACTGAAACTGCGTTTGGTGTTTCCATTGTAGTTTAAGCACATCTTTTCTTATCGAATAAAAAATTGATCCAACTCGGTTATGCGCGTACATTTTTTTTGCGTATCTTGCCGTTTCCATCAATCGTTTTTTTATGCACATATACAAAACGCACAAAACATATCTAATGTATATATGTTCAGTTTCTTACATAGAAAATTTCCCTTCATAAGATCTCCATGTACAATAAGGTGCCATGAGTATGATTGTTGTTATTACACATATATGTTTTTTTAATTCACAAAGTGTTGGTAGCCTCACAATTTCAGTACAAACATATTCAATGTTCAACTTAAGAAAAAGTCTTGGATAGTGCATAAACTGTAATCATAAACTGTCTCTGTTAACAACCTAATCAGACAACTCAGACTCTATCACCTTCACACTACCACTAAAATACAAACATGCAAATGGAAAACCGGAAATCTGACATTGCTGATTAGCTTATGTCCTTATTTGCTTTGCTGTTTTAAAGTTTCAGTTGGCATACCATAGCATGCCTAACACATAACATTACAAAAGTCATGAATAAATAAGTGTGAGGTAGCGACAAGCCTTGCTGTTGGATGGAACAAACCTAAGATGATCCCTAATAAATAAAAATGACACAATATAAACATTCTGGCGCCGTCAAGTATATACTTCAACACCTGTAACCCATAAAAATGACAAACAAACTCAAAGCTAATGAAAACCTGAGAAAGGCTTCAGCTGTAAACAAAAACTAAATTCTGGATCTCCACGACACGAGTGATCGACGCCAACACCGACAATAAACAATCACTGCACAAGATGCAATCCCAGCTGAAAGTGACCTTACCCTTCTTACTGTAAAGCCACAGCATACAGTGTCGGAACATAGCAGTGGGTGAGGGCATGGGGAGAGTGAACGAACCCACCGGCAGGGCGGATGCCAGGGGGGGGTGGAGGAGGACAGATGAGCCAGTGAAAGAAGGTGGAGGCTAGAAGCTAAAAACCTGGAGCTCGGCAGCCTTGCGCAACTCTGCGGTGAGACTTTCTGTTCTACTCCGCTCCGCCAAGAGTTCCTCCAGCTCCGGGGAAAATTCCTAGCAGAAATTCAACGCAGATCCCGGACTCGATTTGCAAGAGATAAGCCGGACAAATGCACCGGGCCTAATGCATGTTTGGATTGTGATGCAAGAGTGGGTCGTGTTTGCATTAGAGTGCTGGTTATTGATGTCATAATCCTCTTTACGATCAAAACGAAAAAGAGCATGTGTGGGGAGAATGAGTAAGCAGGAGCAAAAATAAACAGAGTGGAAGGAGGAGAGGAATAGGAAGAATGAGAGAGCGAGAGAGAGAAAGAGAGAGAGAGGAGAGAGAGAGAGAGAGCGAGACAGACAGACCAGGCACACGTGAGCAGCCGGCTGATGGCTGCAATATAAACACTGGTTAAAAGCATCTCAGCAGGAGCTGCCAAAGAACAGAAGATGAGACAGAGAGAGAGAGAGAGAGAGAGATGGACAAGACGAAAGCCCCAGGACAACGAAAGAACTGAGACCTCACCTTGAAAATGGAAAGTCTTCTGGTCTACGGTAATGGTGAAAGTGCTGTCGTCCTCGTCATCGATTCCAATCACAGCTCCCTGCAAAAAAGGATCGCAGCGAAAGCCATTCAGATGGAGAGACACGTCATTCGCTCCCTCTCTTTTTCTCTACGTTCCTCTGCCCTGCTCCCTCACACACCAGGAGAGAGAGAGAGAGAGAGAGAGAGAGAGAGAGAGAGAGAGAGAGAGAGAGAGAGAGAGAGAGAGAGAGAGAGAGAGGAAAGGGGTGGGAGAGAATGGGTGGAGTAAGAGAGATTAAAAAAATGAGACGGAAAAGGAGGAGGAAAAAAAAGAAAAGGGAAGGAGATGGAAATTGAGAAAGGAGGACAGAGAGAGAGAGAAAGAGAGAGAGAGAAAGAGAGGGGGTAAAACTGCAGCATATTCAGTAAGTATTACAGGACCAGAGGAAAAACATGCGACTATTAACACTTTCCAACCTGATGAAGCAGATTCTCATTCAACAACCTTTCTTACATTATAAAACATTAAAGCGAGCATAATGAAAACATTGCAAGGTTTTAAATAAGGATAGGCTGAAAATATAAAGATAAGCACTGCATTGTCTTTATTGCTCTCTTCCTGTCAGTTGCTTGAAACTGCTCACATCAGATCAGACCACAGGCCTTGAGAAAAAGCAGCCAACGCCCTAAGCTGTTTTAATGTCTTTAATGTTTCTTTAAGCTACATCTACTCGCTCTCAGGCAATTTTAGGAATCATTTACTTATTGATGACAGCAATTAAAGCTGTGTGATGCACTGAAATCAAAAGAGATACACAATATTTCTACTCACACAACTTCATGAGTTATGTAATTTGATTTCAAAGTAATTTAACTTCAAGCAGCTTTCAAAGAAACTGTATTTACACCACCGAAAAGTTTGGGGTCAGTAGGATATTTAAATGTTTTAAAATAAGCTTCTCCTGCTCACCAAGACTGCATTTAATCAAAAATACAGTACAAATTGTCAAATTGTGAAATGTTGTTGCACTATGCTAACTGTTCAGAAGTAGTTTATAATTTAATCATTTATTTCAGTGATTAGATGAACTTTCAGCTTCATTACTCCAGTCTTCAGTTACATGATCCTTCAGAAATCACTCTATTATTAATTATTATTATCTTTATTAATAGTAATAAAAGCAAAAACAACTGAAGTAATAATTTCAATTATTTGAAACTACATACAATAAGAAAGCAGATATTCAACATTTTAATAAATGTTTAACAATTTAACAACTTTTTTTACATTTAATAAATGCCGCCTTGAGAATAATTTTCTTGAAAAAATAACATGGGAGAAAAAAAAAAAAAAACTGACCCCAAACTTGACCGGTAGTGTATATCAATTTAGTTTGTTAACTTTATTTGTCCCCGTAGGGAAATTTCACTTGCAGAATACACTTACAGAGACATCTAACATTACACCTTTGGCATTTATATAAAAAAACATATAAAAACATGGTAACTCTAAATAACTGTTCATTCTACTGCCCATCAACTACTACTGAGAGAGGAGGAATTTAAAAACTTAAGTGCTTGAGGTATAAATAATCATTTTGCCCTATTTCTTACACATCTGGAAGGACAATATCGACGAACTGATGGTAACAATTGGAAGGTGTATGATAAATGATGTCTCTCATCACTGACCCTCATGACAGTCTTATTTAGTATGCTTAAGCTTAGTACTTAAGCTTTATATACACATACAGGTAAAATAAACGAATATGTCTTAAAGGGAAGTAAAATCACCTTACCATTTACTCACCCTCGTGTGGTTTTAAACTTTACAAGTTTCTTCTGTTCAACACAAAAGAAGATATTTAGAAAATTGTTGGTTGATGGGACACATTAACTTCCGTAATAGTAAAAAATATGGAAGTCAATGAATAACATCAACCAGCATACTTAAAAATATCTTCTTTTGTGTTCAAAAGAAGAAATGAACTAAAACAGGTTTTGAACATGTAAAGGGCGAGTAAATGATGACAGATTGGCTGATCAATCACTTTAATGTAGAGTTGCCCAAACTAAGGCCTGCGGGCCAAAGTTGGCCAGTCGTAACCTTTGATTTGGCCCACTATACCATCTGAGAAAGGAGCATGAATGATGGGCAGGGTTGGGGTGAATGATTTTAACAGAGATTGTCATTTCTAGTTTAAAATAATCTTTTTTGTTTGTTTATTTTATTCCAGAGCTACAAAAAAGCCAACTGATATTAAATGTTTGATTTAAATGTTAATTGTAAATACGTAAATAAATACTTTGTAAAAACTTGAATGCTGTCACTCAACAGATAAAGGACAACGGAGAAGACATCTGCGAGCAAATCAAGGCAAAATCAGGTGCAGCTTGACTAGTTTAACTCTATTCTGTTATAAATGAGATCATTTTACTGTAATAAGTTCATTATAAAAACGGACATTTTTAAATATTATTTAATAAATAAGGAAGTACCCATGGCAGCTATATTTACTTTCGGCCCACTAGCCTCAATCTAGTTTGGTTTTTGGCCGTTCATAAGAAAAAGTTTAGGCACCCCTGCTTTATTGAAATAACAACAATACAACATTACCTCAAGATTAACAATTTAATATCTCCTGGCATATTGTAAAAACTGTTCTGGATATAATGTTCACATTTCATAACTGTCCTCTGAATATTAAACTGCATAGTATGCCATCTGCTGGTGAACAGATCTCACAGCATTGTGTTTATTACTGGAGGCATTTCTATTATATCACAAACAAGACACATCTAAAATGATTTTTGAAGACAAATCTAAATGCTTGACCATTTAAAGACCTTCGAAAAAAGCTATAGCATCCCAATACTGCTGCTTGCCAAGTGAGGTCCACGTAGAAATGTTTTATAAAGTTGACTGTGATTAAATGAACTGTTCTTGAACCCATATCTGACAACTTAGAGAGGAACTTAGCTTCATTAACTGATGCAGTCTAAATCTATTAAAATAAAGCATGAGGCATAACATCAAGTCCCATTCTTTTTTATAAATCCTTATAGACAGAGCAGATTCTCAAGGACAGACAGGGAGAAAAAAATAGTATAGCCAAACCAGATTAATAATCAGAACATGGACAAGCACTGACATGAGTTAAGGATAAGAATGACACCAGGTTCAGCTGATTCTTACTTTGATATAAAGGAAAGCTTCTTACCCGAAGTCGCACACAGCCTCTTCTAGAGCCACGCATCATCTTGTCCTTGGACTGAAGCAGGAGACAGAGTGTTAAAAGAGAGTTTTGACTTTAGATCAACGCAGTGCTGAATTCCTACTTTGCTGAATATGTAAGCTTGTAAACTGCTATAAAGTATTATGCATGCAACCAACCTATAATTTACATTATACAATTGAACATGGAAGATATTTTAATAGTGCTCATAGCCTATTAATATACATGTCATCCTTAATATTATAATTAAATGAACATCTTATAATATTTAGGCAATTACACATAAAGGTAGCACACGGCTTGCAAAAGCAGTGCTTTAATGGGGTACTATAATGTATATCATATATGGGTCAACAACAAAAAGGAAATTTTCAGAGTCACACCAATATAGTGAGCTAGAAGTTCTTTCTTATGTCCTGTTTAATGACCTTTTTTCCGGAGAAAATAGAAATATTACACATTGTTGCCTGATTTACAGAAAACAGTGAAGTGTCATTCAGCGTAACCGAAGTGTGTGTGTGTATGTATGTATGTATGTATGTATACATATATACACAAACCTGATTCCAAAAAAGTTGGGCTACTGTGAAGAAAATCTGAATGCAATGATGTGGAAGCTCTAAATTTCAATATTTTATTCAGTATACAACATAGATAACATGTCAAATGTTTTAACTGCAAAAATGTATAATTTTAAGGTAAAAATAAGTTGATTATATATTTCATGGCCTCAACACATTTTAAAAAAGTTGGGACAAGACCATGTTTACCACTGCGAGGCATCCCCTCTTCTTTTTACAACAGTCTGCAAACGTCTAAGAACTGAGGAGACAAGTTGCTCAAGTTTAGGAATAGGAATGTTCTCCCATTCTTGTGTAATACAGGCTTCTAGGTGCTCGACTGTCTTAGGTCTTCTTTGTCGCATCTTCCTCTTTATGATGCGCCAAATGTTTTCTATGGGTGAAAGATCTGGACTGCAGGCTGGCCATTTCAGTACCTGGATCCTTCTTCTACGCATCCATGATGTTGTAGTTGATGCAGTACTGTATGTGGTCTGGCATTGTCATGTTGGAAAATGCTAGGTCTTCACTGAAGAAGATAACATCTGGATGGGAGCATATGTCGTTCTAGAACTTGGATATACATTTCAGCATTGAAGGTTCCTTTTCAGATGTGTAAGCTGCCCAAGCCACACGCACTCATGCAACCCCATACTATCAGAGATGTGGGCTTCTGAACGGAGCGCTGATAACAACTTGGGTTGTCCCTGTTCTCTTTAGTCCAGATGACATGGCGTCCCAGATTTCCAAAAAGAATTCATATTTTGATTCGTCTGACCACAGAACAGTTTTCCACTTTCCCACAGTACATTTTAAATAAGCCTTGACCCAGAGAAAACGTCTGTGCTTCTGGTTTAATAATAGCTTCTTTTTTTACCTATAGAATGGCACAGTGGATTGTGTTCACAGACAACGTTTTCTGGAAGTAGTCCTGAGCCCATATTGTGATTTCCATTATAGTAGCATTCCTATTTGTGATGGAGTGTCATCTTAGGGCCCGAAGTTCACGGGCATCCAGTATGGTTTTCTGGCTTTGACCCTTACGCACAGAGATTGTTCCAGATTTTCTGAATCTTTGGATGATATTATGCACTGTAGATGGTGATAACTTCAAAGTCTTTGCAATTTTTTCACTGAGAAACTCCTTTCTGATATTGCTCCATTATTTTTTGGCACAGCATTGTGGAAATTAGTGATCCTCTACCCATCTTAACCTCTAAAAGACACTGCCACTCTGAGAGGCTCTTTTTATACACAATCATGTTGCGAATTGACCAAATAAGTGGAAAATTGGTCCTCCAGCTGTACATTTGACCTTTCTAGCATGTTATTGCTACCTGTCCCAACTTATTTGGAATCTGTAGCCGTCCTGAAACGCAAAATAAGCCAACATTTGGCCTGAAATTAAAAAATTTCTCACTTTCTACTTTTGATGTTATCTACATTCTATTGTAAATAAAATATAATTTTATGAGTTTTGTAAATTATTGCATTCCTTTTTTATTCTCAATTTGTACAGTGTCCTAACTTTTTTGGAATCGCGTTTATATATATACACATATTCACAATTTTGATATTTCACTCATATTTCGACATAATTTAGGCTACTATTTGTACTATAGATTATGATTTACGATATAAAATTATTAATATAAAAGCTATACATAGTATAAAGAGAAGTCACAAATTATTCTGCATTTACACATCTAAGGTGTTGCTTTCAAGCTTTCAGATAGATGTATGTGTTTGACAGTTTGATATTTACTGTCTGTACGTTACAGTAAATACATTAGAGAAGAACGGGGAAGCTACGTTGTTCGTTTTTACCCACTTTAACCTTATCAGTAAATGTTAACTACTATATATATATAGAAACGTCTTATATATGAACACATTAACAAACCTGAGAGGTCTAGCTGAGGATGATTTACTGACATCAACTGCAGCTCGTAGCTTAGCTTTACTATCTTGTGTAAAACATTTACAGAGCTTTTCAGAGACCGCTTTCAAAGCAAGAAATGTGTGTTAACACATTTAACGCCATGCGACAATTGCATTCAAAACAGCGGTCACATGTGGACGCCTCCACCCTTCAAAATTTCCAAACTAAACTACACTACAGTAAGCAGTTTTTTCCAAGGGAGGTGGCCTTCCTGTTGGCAACACAGCGAGTCTAACAGCTCATTGGGTTACGGCTTCCTTAGTAAGGCTCGGATTGGCTGAGGCAGCAGTCACTCAAGCCAAGCCCCGCCCAAACCAGCAGAGATTCCCAACTCCTGACAGGCCTGTTAGTGCTCGTTTCCTTTCCAGCAATAAACGATCGCAGGACGGGACACTAAGCAGTCAACCCCCGCTCTTTTCCCGCAGCAGTACGAGAAATACTTACAGTATAATAGGACAGCAACCCGGCGTTATAGTCCAGTACGAACCAGCGGTACTGCCACCCTTTCATGACGTTAGTCCATTTGCTCAGCGGCCCCTCCATGATGGACGCCATTTTTACACTTTTGCCTGAGCGC